>NC_028355.1:29756373-29845554 GCF_000741045.1 Vigna radiata var. radiata | reverse complement strand
TGGTCCCCTATGTTGTTTTTGGTGGCTCCTACAGATGATCAGGATGTGCAGAAACCTCTGCAGGCTCGCGTAATCGTTTACACTGCATTGTAATCGATTACAATGCAGTTTTTCACGCAAATATTTGCCAGAAATTTAGTACTGGTGTCCTTATGATCTCATTCATGCTTCCTTATGTGTAACAGGTTGTTCAAAATTAAACTTTAACTCAACTAGTCGTTTACAACAGACAAATGACCACAAACGTCTTCACCATATCATTATATCAAAAACATTACTTTATCCTTGGAAGCAACAAAATAAACTCAAAACATTTCCATCTGTACACCAAATCAAAATATAAACCACTTAATTTCAATAANACAAATACATGGAACCAAACATAGATCAACTTCATACTGCAAGAAATAAGTTTAACTACAACATGAAGTTCTGGTGGTATTCAAAATACCATACATTAATCACTACTTCTTTTTTCTACATCCTATATTTNCGGTGTAAGGTGTCCTCAGGGCTTGGCTCTTGTGACACATTCTTCTTCNCATCCTCACATAGGTCTTCATTTGTGGTTCGGTGTTCATGTTCCCATCCGCTGTGTTCTGCGACATTCCACCATGATCGGTCTTCGAAAATCCTCCCGGTTGGTTGTTAGACATTACAGCAGNGGAAAAAAGTGCATTGTTACTATGATCAANGTGGTCGTTAGTTGCCGTTGTAGTTGTTCTTCTCGCCTTCTCTTCAGCCACCTCTGCCTCCAACACTAAACCCTCACCACAACATCCACAACGGAAGACNACAAATCAAAAACCCAAAACCTAACAACGCAAACCAAAAACCCAACAACGCAAAACAAATACCCAAAAGTCGAACAACACAAAAACCCAACTACCCTAACAAAAAACCCAAAACCCAACAACGCATTTACCTTCCTACAACGAAGCTGTTGTTCGGGACTTTCCATTTCCACCAAACGCCGACAATGGAGAACCAAAAATCAAATGTCACACAAGGGGGTAAGCACAACGCACAGAACAACGATATGAGAGAGAGAGAAGGAAATGAGAGAGAGAAGGAAATGAGAGACAAAACGTGATGTAACAGGGAAAGGATATATTTGGAATGCCAAATTTTCCAAACGCTACTCATTTTGATTCACAGATTTAAAAAAAAAAAAGAAAAACAACCAATGCCAGCTTGACACGTGTGTGTGTCAAAACTGTGTCAAAAAAATTGTGTTAAAATAACGGGATCCTTATTTCGTAAATCGTAATTGATTAAAATAAAATAAAATATTCAATTATTAAAGTGATGTTTAAATTGAATCTGTATATTCATTACGAACCATAACGTACAATAAAATAGATCTAATTGAAGCTGTGTTATTAGTAATTTAAAAATTTTAAATTAGTAACGTAGATAGACAAAATGGAGAGGTTTTGTATTTGGAATGTAAAATGTTAAATAGTTTTTAAACAATATTAAATATGTTTTGAATAAATAGATATTAATAGTACGGATAAAAAATGCAAAGGTTTTGGATTTGTAAAACATGGTTTCTTTATATAGTTTTGTGGGTTAAATATGTTTGTAGTGTGTAAACTTGGATCTAAAATTAGATTAATCTAAAATTAGAATTGGCCTCTTAACTTTAAAAATGAATAAATCTGATACTAAATTTCTTTTTACATATTAAATGGTGTTTCAAATTATTATTTGAGTTGAAATGTGTCAAATCGTATAAATAGTTCAAACACCGACCTAGAACGTCGGTTGATTTTTGGTGTATTGAGTTCTGATTAGAACCATTACTCTTTCTTTGTTGAGATCATCTTTCCAGTTGCATTGCTAAAATAGTTTCATGGTATTAATCACATGCAAATTTCAGTTTTGTTCACATTGATTGATTGCATACCCTTGCATGCCACCTAGTTAGTTGTGCATGAACTGATTTGTGCATGTACGAATTTGTTTGATTTGTTTGGAGGCTTGTGCATCAACTTGTTTTAATTGCCAAAGTATCATTCAATTTTTAAGAAGTGACTAAATAACTTAATTTCCAATTTTGACTTCGTGGTTGAATTAAATTAGGTGACTAGTTTATGCATTGACGCGATATACAATATAATCAAATTCAGCCTGATAATCCACTATTGACCCCTTCTGCCTCAACTTCATCAATTCAGCCACAAGATCTTCATAAACTTCCCTAAATTGATCAAGCAAAATTTGTGTATATTCCTGCCAAGAAGTTAAGTTTTTCAACCTTAATGCTGTTACATAAGCGTCATACCATTGCATGGCCTTCCCTTCAAAATGGACCACCGCCAATTTTGTATCGTCCTAAAATATAGTTATAAATCATATATTAGTAGTCACAGAAATAATAAAATAGAACAATTATAGTCTAAGATTTAAAGTATAAACTTTACAATCATCTTAAAATAACCATAGAATTTAAAACTTTAAATACAAACCGATTACTACAAAACTATGTACAAAACTAAAGAAAAACTAGTATAAGCTGCTGCATCATCTCCATCCAAAGCCCGCTCCACTGAAACCTCATTTCCCTCTGCTCACATCTATTGGATGATCATTGCAAAATGAAATAACACAGCACATACAAAACATAACACAAGCAAAAAGGATAAGCTAGATGTAAAAGCATTCATGTTATCACATGACATATAACTACACAAGAGTATTCATACAATACAACTAATTGAACCATCCTAACATGTTATGACATAGACTTGACTTGTCCGGACTTAGAATGATTGTTGAGCTATGGCGGGTTGTGCACTTGTGGTGGCCTTTACTGCTTTGCAAAGCCATTGTCAATGGGTTTCACCCTACCAATCTCACAAGGTTAGTCTGTACCACGCCTTGAGGCATACTGGAAGCCCCCAAGACTAAAACCTCCTGCTACTCCTCACGATATGGATCAATCCTCTATGTATGAGAGTGAAAGTCCATTGGAGTTTTAGGATAACCCCCAAGGCTGAGCTCCTGCATTCATTCTAAACAAACTTGAATCTCACCAAGAGATTTTACATTGAAGTTTACATTCACCACTTTGAATCACATACATTCGCCACTTTGAATCACATACTTTTACTTGGAACATAACTCAATTATATACATGCTACACACTCAATCATACTTTGCATTACAATCAGCACTTCACTTAATTCAAGTTAAGACAAAGAAATAAAGAGTACACTAAACTCAGACAATTCGCTCAGCGCACACTTTCGCAGAGCGAAACCAAGAGTTTCTCGCACAGCGACACATCTCGCTGTGCGAATTAACTCGCAGAGGTACCCGGCCTCAACCCCTCGCATAGTGCCCCCAAGTCGCTATGCAAAAGCCCAAACAAAGACCAAAACCCTCAAACACTCGTTGTGTGCCCCCTTTTGCTATTAGCAGCGATCCCAGACCACCACCAGTCGCACAACGCCCAGATTCGCTATGCGAATCATCGGACAGAGAGAAACCCTCTCCAACCATTCACATAGCGCACAAACTCGTTGTGCGAATGCCTAAGCAGAGAGCATCTCGTTATGAGGAATCGTTGTGCAAAACCATTCGCTCAACAAGTCTGCATAATCTGTAGAATATATTCTGCAGAATTATGCAACTCAGATACCATTTACTAATTCTAACTATTTTTCTCTAACTTCTAACACTCCTAGATTGTATTATACACCTAATTAGACTTGATTAAGTGGTTATAAACCTTCCTACTATCAGTCTAAAGTGTTTATGGTTCAATTCCTACTCTAAAACATCAAATTTATCAAATTAGGGACCCAAATCAGAATCTACTACTTTGAACATGTTTTTGACCATTTTGATGACTCAAACAAGTTACATTAGACCTACCCAAACTATCCCAACAGACCAATTCAACCCTTAACTCCTAGCTCTCATTTTCACTACCTCACTTCCTCCAAGTTGACTTAAAACAAGCATAAACTACTCCAAACCACAACTAGATGACTCGGTTCACAACCAATTCATATTATCACATATTTCTAACTTCTAACATAGCCAATCACACATTAAACATCATTCAATCAAGTTTAATTTCACAGTTCAACGATTGGCACACCATAACATTCAAAATACATCTCAATAATACCTTAAAACAAAAATTTAGTTTAACCGTTCATGATTCACATGCTTATCATATATATACAACAAAATTCAAAAATCAAAGTACTTTAGCTTCTCTTACCTTAGAGATATACTGTCCAACTCACAGGATTACTCAAACCGTGCCTTGCATCACAAGGAAATTCTAGAAACACCTACATATCACCAATTGGTGATAGAAACAACTCTTAAAGCTTAAATGGAACTAGAAATTAGGAGAAGGAAACTCCAAACACATGCAGGAGTAGAAATTCTGTGAAACCAAAAAATTATAGAAAACCTAGAAAAGGGAAATGAATCTTACTCATTCAAAACAAGAAATTGATCGGTCTAGATTATTGTCCTTGACGGCAGGATTGCCTAGACATTTCCTGATCGTCAATAAGAGACTCCAATTATGAGAAAAGTTAGAAAAAAAGTAGAAAAAAAGAAAGAAAACAATATTTTAGAAAAATAAAATATATTTAGATAATTAACCGAGCTTTAAAAATTTCTAATTGTATTATAAAATTATTTTAAAATAAAAATGCTCGTCTTATTATTTTAATACAACTATCTACTTTAATAATCTATTTAATAATCTATTTTCTAGTTTGTTACAAATTTCACCTTATAACATTATTGTAAACAGAAAAAAAAAAAAAGTTTCACAGTAAACTAGCCAACTTTTGATACCTTCACCACTAAATATTGGAAAATCAAGACGAGCCAATTGCTTATTGCAACAATAAGGATTAGATTTTGTAGCTCATGATGGAGAAGATGATAAACTGTTCTGGATATATTGTTGAAACATATCTGAGCGTTTGATGCATGGAGGCTGTCCACTCCATGAATTTTCCATCTAGTTTTGCTCTGAGATGTTCCTCTGCTTCGCGAACTGCCGCTTGAAAACTGGTATTGTCAACCATGAAATCTTAAACTGGAAGGTAAGGTTCTAAGATACCACTTGATGTAAACGAAAATAAGAATAATAGGATATTCGAAGAACCAAGCAGGAAGAAAAAGGGAATTCAAAAATATTCAAGAATAAATTCCGATTTTTATTTGAAAGAATGAGAATTAGAAGCGATTCGGATTTTTACAATCCAATGATTTTTTCAATTCCACTGCTACTGTCACGTAATAAAAGTAACTACGAGTTGTTGTACACTGTTAATGCCACGTGGTGCCATTATTGAAATTATTTTATTTCATAAATTAGAAATAACACTTTAAAAACAGTCATAAACAGACGTCAATATCCATTATGCATAAACCTTTTTCTTTTTTTTTTCCTCTTTATATAAAAAATTGTCCTAATAAATTCGTAATACAGACATTGACTAGACCTAAGTTGAAGGAGAAAGATGGGTTATTCAGAAGAGATTGAAGTTTGGACATTGAAACTTGGGAAGATAGGTTGCAATTTTGGTTCAAACAAGTAATTTACTCCGAACACTTTGATAACCAATCCAATAAAAGAAATTCTTTTGAAATTATGCTAATTTTATATTTTGCTGAAAAGGGGAAGTAACACATAAAAGGCCAACTCAAGCCATCCGTTCATCAGAATATATACGTAATTGTCAGTGCCATAGAATGTGAGCTAGCAGTTAACTGGCAAAGTATGCACACATTCATTCAAAAGTGACATACTTTAGTTCAGAGTTTCAGGCGTTTTCAGAAACTAAATAGCCCTTCAAGACCATAAATCATTGACAATTTTCAGAGCTGCTAAGCATAAACACACACCACAGTGGTCATAAACAACACATTCTGGAGTGATTAAACTTATAAGTCAGTTCTTTTCCAGCTTATGAAAAATAATGATTGTTTCACTGAGGCTCCTCAGTACTAGTTGAGGCTTCAGAGCGCCTTCTCTTTGCCTCATTGTCACCAAGCTGCAATGAAACACACAAATCTTCATCACAGTTATTCCTTAATGAAGACAAATTCTCTGCTGCAATTCTGTCATGTATGCTGTTCTTGTGCAACGGAGACCGACCAATGAAGCTCGGGATGAACTGGTGTTCGATACTGGGACCAACCTTGATTCCATCTTCTAATTTAAATTCAGTCTCCATGATTGATGGCTTCATGTCTTGGCTGCTAGGTGCAACTCCTACCGGAATAGACTGAATTTGAAGACCAAGTGGCTCATATTTGTCCTCAGCTTTGTCTTTTGGAAGCATGCCGTCAGGAGGTGAAGAATCACCAACAGTAGAGCCTATTACTGTGGTTGACACGGCTCTTTGTTCTTGTACTGCCACTACAAGAAATAACAGCAGAAAATAATCCTAATCAATATAAAAAGCAATCTTTTCAGACCTGTCTCCATATAATACCTACATGAGTTGTGTCCATATTTTAACACCATCTTCATTTTAAATAAGCAGTGCCACAGTAATATAGTAAACGGTCTTAAGAAAATGATTTGTCTAGTTGGTTTTAGACATGTAAAGAAACTAACCCTATTAAGGTCATCAACATCCCTTCAAGCACCACTAAAATTACCGTCAATACCACCAGATCATTTTGTGGGCTTCTTTTAAGCTCAATTAATATAGAAGTACCTTTGGTATTCATAATCTATGATATACTAATACTTTAATTTGTGTCATATAAATGTATCCAACATGTATCTGTATCTGATATTTTAGGATACTCTACTAATATCCGATAGTTTAGAATACTTTATCCATATCTGATACTTATCAATGAAACATCTAATTTATAAAGCACTAAAACTTTTATGATGACAATGATTTATAATATTTGATTTCGACAATACATGTGATTTTAGTTTGGATTCCCACAATTGCAATCATATATTTATCAAGTTTTTAATAATTTGTATACATTTTTCAACATGTATATATATTATGTATCATATCTTATTATTTCCAAAATAAACATATAGGTTGTATGAGATATGCATAGTATCTGGTACTTGTATTGTATCCATGCATCATACATGGGAATAAACCACCCTAAGGTAAATTCTAATCCCATATTTGACAATGCTAAATTTAAAAGAGAAAAAAAATAGAGGAACCCTAAACTATTAGGAAAGGAGTGAAAAACCTTTAAGTCCTTCTTCAGTGGTTATCAAATCAAGTTCAAGTAGATTGAGAAGTCGCCCTAGATCCACTCCACTAGTCCAATTCTCAGGAGGTTGCCCAACTTTTAACTTAAGGCGGCCCCTGTTAGCAGTTCCTCCCCATATTATCCCAATTGGCTGTGGTTTCTCACCATTGTCACCTTTTAACATGATGAGGCTTCCACTATCTCCTTCAAGGTCAAAAGTTTGTTGGTTCTCACCGACAACAAGAAGATCTGTAAGAAAGCATATGCCTTTCTCATCATTGTACTCTAGGGCATAAGCCAAAACAACTCCTGCAGTCAAGCCGGAGCTTCTTCCAACCTTCACCACTTGTTTTCCAATAAGGCTATTGATTGGAGCCTGTAGGTCAATTATTTTCACATCACCAATATCTCCAACGCCCCTCACTGAAGTAGTAACAGTGCACATATCAAAGTCATCAGCAAAAGGAATGAATGCACCATCAGCTCTCACAAAAGTCTCTGCAAGAAAAACACATCAAGATGAGTGACGGACTGTGGAGAGTAAAAATGTAAGTAACCCAATTAAATCAATCAGAATCCTAAAACTGTGTTACCTGGATTTATTCCAGCAAATATGCCATACCAAAGCTCATCCGTTATAAATGAAGTTGCTCTCTCTACTGCACCAAGATAAACCCCAGGCCCCAAAGTGGGTGGAAGAGGATGAAACATCTTTTGATTTGGATAGTCTAGATCAACTGCTACATGACGGTTTGTGAGAAAACCAACTTGTCGACTGCCTGTTTGGCTTTTCACGATGGCACCCAAAGTTCCATACGTCTCTTGGTTTGCCACCTGAACTAAGAAAGTAAGTGCTTAGAGGCCAATATATTGATCAAAAGAAGCATACAGAAATTTGCTACTAGAGATGCTTCTATGAACTGCACTAATTTCTGAAGAAATCAAAAGAACTATTATCGGATAACAAGAGAGCTATTTTATGATAATTATGGATGACTTAGAATGCTGACATTCAGCTCAGTTAAGATACAATGCATGCATTGGATGCAATACAATTATTATAAAAATATATAGGATATGATACATCTAATATACATATTCAAAAATGTATAAAATTTCCATTATATAATTGCAATTCTGCAAATCCAAATTAAAAATATATTTATACTAAAGTAAATTATAAATCATTGTCATCACAAATTAATTCCTATGATGCATACTAATCTTATTGTCATCATAAATTATATAAGAATAGTACTACCACCAATCTCATTTCTTTCTTGAAGCCATTCATATAGAGAACAATTTCCAATTTTGGTTCATAAAGGGGTGGTCTTTGGATATATCTACACTATATATAAACATATTTCCTATTGTTGTACTGGATTTATATAAATGCTTAAAGCGTTGAACTTCACATACACATATCACTAAAGAATTGGTATTTCATAGGTTGGGATTATGTGGTATGGATACGTCATACAAATTAAATTCAAAATCACAGGGGATTGAGGATCATACTAATTTCACTGTTAAAATATCTCAAATGATTGCTTTCTTAGACCAACAAAATATCAAGGTCTGTATTTCTGGTTTTCAAAAATTTATTGCTAATTCAGGCCATAGACCTGGCCATAGAGAGTCCAATAATGAGATTAATAAAGGATAGGTCCAATTAAAACATGATTAAAGTCAGTCTTCAGAAAACTTAATATGTTTTGTTGAATTTGCAAGCGTAAACTGCAAAGCTAGACTCCCGCAGAAAAGACTCTGACCACAATAAACCTCCAAAGCAAATGAATAAGTTCTTTGATAAAATTAAAGGACAGTAGTTACACAGTGTGGTTTCTAAATGAAAATGCTAAAAGTGCTCCTTTAATCATCACATATATGCAATAGTAATTGACTCAGCTAATCTTTTGTAAAACTAGAATGGTCCTTCCACAGGAAACAATAACTAAGAAATCCCAGAAACACCTGAGATCCTGAACCGATGTATGGATCACCCCCACGCAAGTTATCTACAATCTCTGTGTACAGCTGTTCTTTTGGAACTGGCTCAGGTGCACCGAAATAAGAAAACTCCACCACATCCACATCACACCATACTCCACCAGGGCCCTGGTTCAGAAATTAAAAATTGATTTTAACAGCATCAGTATGCACTATAGAACAACTTAACAGCTATTTATGATACATTTAAAAATATTTCAAACTCCAAATTTGAATCAGGGAGGTTCAATTGAAAATCTTTGAGAACCTCAAGAGCAGTAGGTAGGCACTGGATTGGACTTAGCCATTGCTTGTGAACTTTCCTGGAAACAAACACTAGAATGGCAGGAATGTCTGTTAATACACCTTGTCGTATGCGAAAACCAATTGCTGTTCCAAGGCTGTAACAACGCAGTATCTTGCTGTGAAATGCCCTGATTGTCATAAGTTCAAGTAATGTGGTGGCCTGATGCCCCTTTGGCAGCCGACCAGGGGTTTCAGGTAGCACCCCCTTTTGTAGGTTTAAAAAGTAGTTTGCTCTTTCTTCAGCAGCATCATTCAAGCGGCTTGGCCATGAGAAGTAAGCAGCACTGCTCTCACAATGCTGTCCAGCTGAAGCAAAGGGTTGAAGCGTTGGTGGGCTAAGGGAAGGCAGATTGGAATGACTGCAACAGTTTCTTTCAAGATCCAAAGCAGATTCTTCTGAGGGAGTTGAACCAGAGCAACGGCCTCTCATGTTTAGCCTGGTGCGCTCCATCTTTCGATTAACCTGAAGTTATGTTTTATTTAAACAAAAGGGCGTGAATAGAACGCAAAAAATAAAAGAAAAAAAAAAGAAAAAGAAAAAACCAAAAAGAAGAAAAATATAACGCTATATATATATATATATAATGTCTATGTTCAATAATATGGACGAAACTAATATTGCATTGAATAAAACTTAACCGCACCACATAATCAGAAAAACATACAAGAGTGATAGACACTACCATGAATAACATCAACAAAAAGCTTGATATTCTCAACTCAATATAAGAAAACACAATCATTTACCAATGAACAAGCCACAAAATTAAAACATTTAAAACCTGACAGAAAAATGATAAAATAAAAAGTATTAATCTCACATTCGGGAACACGCATAATTCATGGATGACAAAATGGGAAACGGAAAAAAATCTGCCACCCACATCCCTTCCAACTCTCAGATTCGAGCAAATGGAAATCTTAAATTCAGCAATACCATGATGACCAACAGCAGCAACAACAATTATACAAAAATAAAGTTTCAAGCAACGAAACAGAGCAAAAGAACGTGTTTCAGGTCCAAGAAACTTCATCCATAAAAAAGAAAAAAGCTCGAGTTTGTATTCCTCCAACAGACAAATCAAGGTCCTAGGAGCATAAAAGGCATGTCCTTGTTCTATCCCCAGCTCAGTCTCTAAAAGTCTCAACAAGGGCACTCTTCAGTTCAACAATCAAACCCATAAAGCAAAGATTTTTCAGATTTCCACACAACCCCAGTTACCCCCAAAAAAAGGGGGAGAGAGAAGGAGAGAGATACCAGTTCAGGAGCAGAGTGGAAACTGGAAGAGCCTCATTGAGACGGCTAGTTCACCCAAAAGGGAAGATGGAATGAGAATCTGCAGAAAAAGTTGCAGAATTGTGAGGGTGTTTGAACGGTGCAAAGTGATGATGGCAGTTCAATCCCATGAAGCTGCACAGGAATGGGGTAAAAGTAAAGTAAGCTCAGTGTCTCTGTGTAGTGTGTATAGTATCCTTGGTGTGTGCGCGCGTGTCTTATTTTATTTTCTGTGACGTTTTAAAAAAAATAATGAATGATGTTTAATTATTTCTCCCTTTATATTCTTTTATTAATAACTGAATTTAGAGATTTATTTATTTTAATGTAAAACTAATATGAAAAAAATTGAAAGGAGGACTAAATTAATCATTTACTTACATTTGTTATTCAAGCGTGTTTCAAAATAAGATTATATCTAAAAAATTGTCTTTGTTTCTGATGACGGAAATTCAACGAGTACAGAGATAAAAATAATCAAATACTAATGCAAAAAAATCATTAAAAATAATACAAATTTCTTTTGAAATTTTTTTCTGCAGTATCGCGAGAAAAATCCTAAAACTCAACGTATTTTAATTCAACCATGTAAATATAGGAGTAAAATAATCAAATAATTAATATTAAAATATTAAAGAAATAAATAAAATCAAATTAATATGTTTAAATTTTGATAATTTATTTTAATCCAATTTCACTACAGTTTACATTTTTTAAAATTTTATTGTTAACTAAATTATTTTCAAAATTTTATTTTATAAATTATGTTCGATGGCAAAACTACCACTTCTGTGGCTATTCACAGATAAAGTTTATAAGACCTAATAACAATGTAGTAATTAGAAATAAAGTGGTTTTAAGATTGAATATTATTGCTGTGTAATTGGTGATTGATGTTGTTTAGGTATTTCATAGAATTATAATTTGTTTTGTTAATTATTTAATGTTATCATTACTTAATTGTAAGACATGATTGGTATGTTGTTCATTTGGTGATTTGTGTGTGTAATATTATTAAAATGATGTGTTGACTTGTTGATGGAAGGATGATTTATGATTGAATGAGTGTGAGTTTAATTATAGGAAAAAAAAGAGTTGAGAAAAACCTTTGTTTTGTTTATTATTTTGCATAGGGGCAAAATTATATTTATTCTTTATTAATTGGTCTATAAATTAAATAATGGGAATATAGGAAGTAAAAGCATGCAAGTTAAATTAAATAAAATAAAAGAGATAAGGGCTAAATGTGGAAGAGAAGAAAGATAGAGATTTGGATTTAAAAATATGTTACTTTAAGTGAGGGAATATTAGAAAATAAGATTTGGGTGATTTATAAATACTAAGACATAGGAAAAAGGGAGCATTTGTTTAGAAACTCTAGAAATCCTACATCAAATGGAAAAGAGAGAGATAGGGAGAGAGAGAGAGAGATTTTCTAGAAGGGATGCAAAGAAACTACATAAAACATTAATGTAAGGGTAGATTTGTGGTGTTTTTGGAGTAGGGAAACTTACCCTTGTTGTTTGTTGTATGTTATATGTTCTTTATTATCTTGATTAATAAACTTTGTTTTGATGCAAGTATACATGATTATGGTTATGATCATTTGTGGTTATGGTTGGGTAAGGGTTTCTGTATGTATGAAGATAGAGTTTATGTAACATTTCTGTTAGGTTTTCCCTATGAATGTATCTATGGTTTTTGTTGGGTTATTCCATAATAGGGTTGGATGCTAAAGGGGAACAAAGTTATGATATTTGGGGGTTTTACCATGCAAATATATGTTATAAAAGGGTATGATAATCATATGTAGAATATTGGGTTTGTTAGGGTTATAATCTGTATAATGATGGGATTTGGATGATTCAGGTGATGTAATGTATGTATCAAGGTCTGTTCATATGGGTATTTGAGGCTTAAATGCATGCATGATGTATTAGGTATGTTTTCTGTAACGCCCCAAATTTAAGATGTTACGAGTTGTAACAAAAATCGATAAATTTAGAACTATTATCATAATGCGGAAATGTACTTTTCAAAAACCTCGTTAATTAAACATGTATAATTTATTAAAAATATAATAGTTTCAAAACCTTTATCTAACTACATTATTAAAAAATAATGAAAATAACGAGGGAAATAAAGAACTATAATTACATTGCCTCAAAAGTTCAAACACAATAACTTTAAAAGAAAATCTCAAGTTTGTCCCTCGTCATCTCTCGAATCTGTCATGTCTCAACAACATCTCCAACATCATCTATTCACATATAACACATTATACGATCATTGCCGACAATATCATTCATAACACATAAATACGAACAGGTATAGAGTAAGCTATCGATAAAAATCATAAAACAAGATACTTACATATTGATTATATCAATCATAATCAAACACCTCATACATAGAAGTATTAACCATATAATTCCTAATCCTATAACACAAAACAATTCAATCATCTTAAATCACTCGATCATTGATCCTCGATCCTAAACGATATCACGAACATCATAAATATAGACTAACCATCTATCTTTTCAACAACCCTTATGCTAACTACATCACATGATACCATCATTATCATCATAGCATTCCTCAGAGCATCATCGTCACTACGATCACCAACACATGTACCACCATAATGAATAACCTCATCATGACCACCACCATGAGCCTCCACAAAACCATAACATCTTAGTGGAAAGATTCAGTCTCACTCTTGTACCCCACCTCACTGTGGGTATCAGATACAATAGGTATCTTGTTTAGAGTTGCGCAACGGAATAGAATTAATAAGCGGAAAGCGTGTTCGGTCACAACTTAAATTAAAATGGTTTGTTTTATAAAATTATTTTTCTTAAAGAAATTTTATTAAACAGTTGATGTGCGAAATTATAAAGAGTGTAGCGAGTAGAAAAATTCACACACAAAATTTTTATACTGGTTCGAATCAAGAGTGATTAACGTTTTCACTAAAAATATAGTTGTATAGATTACAAGATAATGAAATGAGCAAAGAATAGAAAACACATTCCTTCGACAAATGAACTGGAAGAATGCAGTGAGTAACTTCCTTCGACAAATGAACCGGAAGAGTTTCCTTCGACACACGAACTGGAAGCAACAACTCTACCAACTTGAAGAGAACCGCTCTGACATTTGACACACAGAGCGCAGGCTTCTTCTATTCACAAGACCAGGCAAGAGCACTCTATCACTTTGAGAACTTCCTTAGACAAATTGTATTCTCAAAATGGCATAGATCCTTTTCACTCATAAAGAGTTTCCCTTAGGCATAAAGCTCTAATACTCTCAAAATGAAAAGTTAAAATTCTAAGAGATGTGGAAAAACCCATTTATAAGCCCAGGGTTAGAAACTGAAAAGTTATTTCCCAATTGCCAGAAATAATCTATTATCGTAAGTGATAATCGATTATTTGTGTACGTTATGGGGTTTTAAAAAATGTGATAATCAATTATCCTGAGGAACAATCAAATATTCTAGAGACTTGGACAATACTGAATCAGACAAAGATAATCGATCATTTTGTGCAATAATCAATTATTTACGTGATAACTTACTAAATACGAAAACTTCTAAGAGTTTTTACATCATTACAATTTATCCTATACATTTGTTTCTACAAAATGCGTTTTAACAAAGATGCACTTAGAGTCTTCAATTCTCCAGCTTTTATCATCATCATCATCAAAACTTTACTGTAGCTTTAAGATACCAATGCTCCTCATTGGTAACAATCTCCCCCTTTTTTATGATGATAAAAAATATCTTCTTGTTAAAAGCATTTCTAATTTCATGCACAGATTTCATACTTACAAACATACAAACATGTTAGTAATAACTGCACTAATTAAATTAGAAGTTTTCTCCCCTTTTTTTATTATAAGCAAAAAGTTAAAAGCGGAAGTACTTCCCCTCAATTTTTTCTCCCCCTCAAATAATTTCCACTTATCACAAAATTATTACAAAAGATCTCAAAAAATTTCACCCCTTTTAAAAAATCTAAACTTTATCCTCCCCCTAAATTAGGTAATTTAAAAAGAATTTCAGTTCTTTTAATTCATTCAAATTACTTCCCCTAAATGTAATAGTCCCCTTTAAGAAAACAGACTCTTAAAAATTTTTTTTTTTTTTTACAATGAGACTTAAGATAATCGATTATTACTTTAAATAATCGATTATTTACAAGAAAAATTGTTAAAATCCAAATATTGAGGTCGAGATAATCGATTATTTACGTTAATTTCTGAAAAACACAAATTTGGGCCAAGTTTTCAACCTAAGACACATCTAGCATTCATAAATCATTTTTAAAGCTCTTAAAAATTACCAGGATACCATACAATGTTCTTTTCCTTTGAAAACTTAATCTGCAAAACAAAACAATAGAGTTTTGGTACCCATAATCTCATTTGGATCCTTTGATGTTAGAGACAGATTACTTGATAACAGGAATCCAAGCATATTTTCCATTAGGAACATCAAAATGTTTAATTCTACATTTGTTAGAAGTGTGTCCCTTTTTCATACAATAAAAACATTTGACAACATCTAAATCTCTATAACAAACAATTTCTTTTTCTACCCATACCCTACGGGTTCTTTTAATTTGGTTCTTACTTTTAAAAACCCTTTTGTTTTTATAAACCTTTTTAACAGGTATAGGCATTTCAGCATTATAATTTCTAGTTGCAACTTCAAGTAGATTTTCAAGAACATCAATATCAAGCATGTGACTTTTACATGAAAGACATTCAACATGATGTTCAATATTTGAAGACTATTTCATTTCTATGTTGCAAATTTTATTTCTCAAAATTACTTCCTTATCTAATACCTTCTCATATTTAATTTGCAATTCCTTAAATTCCTTTTTCAAATTTTTATGAGCAGCATTCAATTTTTCAGATTCATCAAGCAATTCAAGAAAAGCTTTTTGTACATCAAATTCACTAGTGTCAAGGTTAGAGCAACTTACTTGGCTTGCAGTGTCATCAACGTTAGCTGTCAAACATAAGTTTGCTTCTTCAACAGAATCACTAGAACTAGAAGTGTTTGATGCATTATCTTCCCAAACAATGTAAACTTTTTTCTTCTTGAAAAACTTCTTTTCTTCAGCCTTTTTGAAGTTTGGACAATCTGCATTAACATGTCCTTTTTCTCCGCAACCATAACACTTATAATTTGAAGAAGATCGTTGTTTCTTCTTTTGGTCCGTTTTAATTTGTTCCTTGCCTTTCGAATTCATGAACTTGTTGAATTTTCTGAGCATGCAAATCATTTTTTTGTTGTTTGAGTCTTCATCATCATATTCCTCATCCTTTTCTGAACTCATGCCTTTAGAACTTTTAGTTTTGAGGGCTAATGTTTTCTTCTTTCCTTGGGCTTCCTCAACACTTAGCCTATTCAACTCGAGCTCGTGCTCTCTCAACTTTCCAAAAAGCACAGCCATAGGCATGGACGTCAAGTCTTGGGACTCAATTATCGCAGTAACCTTTGGCTGCCACATCCTGTTCAAAGATTTCAAAATTTTAACATTTAATTCGTCATTGTCAAATTTCTTACCTAAACCAAAAATATGGTTGATGACATTTGTGAAGCGTTTTTGCACATCAGCGATGTTTTCACCCTGTTGCATCCTGAACATCTCATACTCCTGTATCAGGGTGTTCTTCCTAGCACGTTTCACATCGTCGATACCTTCATGGGTTACTTGAAGAACTTCCCACATCTCCTGAGCCGTTTTACACACTGAAGTCCTATAAAAATCATCTAATACCAAAGCAGAGGATATTATATTGCGAGCTTTTATATCAAATTGGGCTCGTCTATTTTCTTCAGCAGTCCATTGTAAATATGGTTTTTCTTCCTCTACACCATTCAAATTTACAGTAGGAATAAAAGGACTATTTTGTACAGCTTCCCAGATACCCCTATCAATAGACTCCAAAAAAATTTGCATTCTTATTTTCCAAAAAGCATAATTTTTCCCCGTAAACAAAGGAGGTCTATCAATAGAAGCACCCTCAGCATACATTTGGTTATAACTGCCCATTTTCGAAAAAATTGAAAAACTATCAAAGCAAGCTCTGATACCAATTTTGGGTATCAGATACAATTGGTATCTTGTTTATAGTTGCACAATGGAATAGAATTAATAAGCGAAAAGCATGTTCGGTCACAACTTAAATTAAAATGGTCCATTTTATAAAATTCCTTTTCTTAAAGAAATTTTATTAAATAGTTGATGTGCGAAATTTTAAAGATTGTAGGGAGTAGAAAAGTTCACACAGAATTTTTATACTGGTTCGAATAAAAAGATTCTATGTTCAGTTGTTAATCACTATAAAGAGTGATTAACGTTTTCACTAAAAATATAGTTGTATAGATTACAAGATAATGAAATGAGAAAAGAATAGAAAACACCTTCCTTCGACAAACGAACCGAAACAGTGAGTAAATTCCTTCGACAAACGAACTGGAAGAGCTTCCTTCGACGTAAGAACCGGAAGCAACAACTTTGCCAACTTTAAGAGAACCAATCCGATCTTTGACACACAAAGCGCGAGCTTCTCCTATTCACAAGACCAAGCAAGATATCACTTTGAGAACTTCCTTAGACAAATTGTATTCTCAAAATGGCATAGATCCTTTTCACTCACAAAGAGAGCTTCCCTTAGGCACAAAGCTCTAATACTCTCAAAATGAAAAGTTAAAATTCTAAGAGTTGTGTAAAAACCTATTTATAAGCCTAGGGTCAGAAACTGAAAAGTCATTTCCCAGCTGCCAGAAATAATCTATTATCATAAGTGATAATCGATTATTTGTGTCTGCTATGGGGTTATAAAAAATGTGATAATCGATTATCTTGAGGAACAATCGATTATTCCAGATACTTAGGCAATACTGAATCAGACAGAGATAATCGATTATTCTGTGCAATAATCGATTATTTACGTGATGACTTACTAAATACGAAAACTTCTAAGAGTTTNTACATCATTACAATTTATCCTATACATTTGTTTCTACAAAATGCGTTTTAACAAAGATGCACTTAGAGTCTTCAATTCTCCAGCTTTTATCATCATCAAAACTTTACAGTAGCTTTAAGATACCAATGCTCCTCATTGGGAACACTTACCCACCTGAAGCCTCCCTTACATGCCATCTATAGCCTCCCCTACAAGCCACTTGTAGTCTCCCTTACAGATCATCTGTAGCCTCCCTTACAGATGTGGTAGAGTATTCTCGCAATCCAGCTAAGGAACATCTATTCTTGCCACACAAGAACAAAGAAACACCATCACCCCCATACAAGGAAGGTTCAATACCTGAACAACCCTTCCTTTGCACACAAGGCATAAGGAAGTACCTATCCACACAAAAACTAGATTTACTAGGTACAACAAGTAGACTTATTACTCCACTCTTATGCTCATCAACCACAAACTCAAGTACATCCCAACACCCATTCATGCTCCAATCTCAAACACACGTCAAGACTAACCCTGAATGTATCACCCCAATTTTTCAAATGTCACAGGTTATAACAAAACCGATAAAATTTAAAATTTATCACAGTGCGGAAACGTACTTTTCAAAAACTTAACTTTTAAACGTTCACAATTTTATTCAAAACATAATGGTTCCAAAGCCTTATTCAGTTACTTCATGTCAAATAAAAAATAACGTAGAAAATAACTCCAATTCAATTGTCTCACTCTTAAACATAATAACTTTAATTGAAATCCCAAGATTTTTCCCCATCCTTTCTCGAGCCTATCACGCCTCTGGAACATCTACAATATTATCTGCTCACGTATAACATATTATACGATCATCACCGATAATTTCATTCTCAAACACAAACGTGTGTGGGGTAAGCTACCGATAAAACAATCATAACAATATATATATATATATATATATATATATATATATATATATATATATATATATATATATATATATATATATTGATTATGTCAACCATAATCAATCACACAAGATACAAACCTTTAGATTATACCAACCATAATCAAACACGTCAAACATAAGTAATTACCACATGATTCGTAATCCTTGAAATGCAACAAGTCAAACATATATTAATACTAACTTCTAACATCACACACCTAGACTCACAATCTATCCTCATAGTAGCAGCTATGACAACTATACCACTTGATACCACTACTACCAACATATTATTTTCCTTGATGCTCCATCATCACAATACTTATCAATAGGTGTACCTCCATCATAATTAACCTCATCATGATTAGCACACTGAGCCTCCTCAAATACTATAACACCATAGTGGAAATAATTAGTCATACTCATGTACCCTACCTTATCGATTGTAGCCACTCCCACAGCCCAATCTGTAGCCTCCCCTACGGATATGTTCGAGTAGTCTCGCAATCCAGTTAATGACCATGCCTTCCTCTCACACAAGGACAAGGAAACCACCATCATCCCTACACAAGGAGGGTTCAGTACCCGAACAACCAAAACCTATCTATAAATAAAAACCACGATTTACTAGGTACAACGACTGCATCTATATCCTACTCTTATGCTCATCAACCACACACTCTGGTACACCTCAACACTCATTCATGCTCCAATCTCGATCACAAGTCAAACATGACCCTAAAGATAACAACTATTCTCATCCTCTACCTAACCTTATTCATTTTTCATTATTTAAAGTCTCATTCAATATAGAGTGTGCTCCATGGACCACTCATGAATTCCACTCGAACAATATTAAATTACCAAATCCAATAAATATCATTCAATATCCAATCAAAAATAAGAAATTATTTTATTATTTTAATTAATCATTAAAACTTAATTATTTTCCTTTTGAACCCAATTAACTTTTATTTCCAATTACCTTTTTAATTTATTTTATTTTCCAAGCCTTTTTAAATTTTAGAGACATAAGTTTCATTTTAATTTTTTCCTTGTTTAATCTTTTATTATTATTATTTTCTTTTTGTCTTTGCCATTACAGATACAATGACTAACCAAAGTCCAACTTTGAGCTTAAAGGCCCAATTTGGTTCAAACCGTGAGGACCTTGGCCTCAACCCATCAACACGTCCCCTATTCATTCTTGCTCAACAACAATTCTTATTCGTGCAACTCCAAACTACACTAACAACCAGAAATTCAACCTCGATTACCCTTCATAGAAAGAATCAGATATGCCAGAAAAAACCCAATTTGAGAACAAAAATCTCATTCCAAACCATAATCCCTAATTCGTGAAACCAAACTCACAAATGAGAATCAAGAAGAAAACACCCTGAATCGCGACCATTGGAACCCCAACCTTCGTTATGAACTCAGATACAAAAGTAGCCTGACTCACCGAGTCTTACAAGTAGCCTAACATGGTTTAAGGTATATATACATGGCATAGCAAGGTGGGCCGCATATGAGGTGAAGGACAAAGGAAAGCATAATGTTGCTTGTACCACCATGGTACATTACTTTTGGCTACCTACCACATGTTTGGACAAAATCAACATAAGAACCATCCTTTTTCCACACCAAAGTTGTCTTCCTTTTAACCTAATACTAACCTCGTTTCTAAAAGCTAGCTTTTGTTATTTATAAAGACACCCTTAGGTCATATTTTTCTTACTTAAAGACCCCTTACTTAAAGACCCCTTATGCTCACCTATTTATGAAACTCTATTTGACTTGTAATGGGATTGAATGATTTGAGTTATGTACTACTTTTTCAACGACCTTGTATGAGGAGCTTTCCTTAGGAGTGAAACTTAGCCTTATCTCGAGGGTTGGTTTGTCTTGAAACTCCCTTCAAGTGACGTACTATTACCTCTTTCCCTTTTTCCTTTTCCATCTTTTTTTCTATTTACTTGTTATTTCAACTCGATAAATGTGTTTAAGACTACCATAATTTGTTGTTTTTATTAATTCAATTCTCCTCTCATCTAAAGTTTCTTAAAGTGAATATTCACATTTAAATAACTTGTTATCTTAGTTTCCAATGAGAATCTTCACATAGCTTTCTTATGAACATCACACCATATTTATAAAATATAACTAAGAACCAACATCAATTTGTTGGATTGGATGTGTACACCAATAATTAATGTCAAGTTGGTTTAAAAATGAACTTTGGAAAAAATAACATCTGAAAACAAAAAGCCTAAATAAGCGTTTCAATTGTTAGAAAGTATAAAATAATAGAACTTTAGGAATATTAATTGCTTCCATTCTTCGTAGCATAGAGTACAGTAAAGACGGCAATTGTATAGGATGGCGGTATCGGTTTGGCTATCTCATTTCTATCATCAATGCAAAAAATCCATTCTCATCACCAAGGTTACGAAACTTTTGATGTATCCCTACTCCTATCGAGAAACTAATATACATACTTGTTTACATATCTATCTCCTTCCTATATCAAATATTAATTAAATAATTTTATTATAAAAATAAAAATCACAATAAAAAAAACATAAGATTAAGTATGTAATGTTAAAATTATATAATTTTTTTCTCTAATATCAAATATAAAAAAACAATTATATAAATATCAAATAAAAATCAAATGATTACAAAAAAAGAATATTATGAAAAATGCACATTTTAAATAAGTTATAAAATTAAAGACCAAAGCAAAATTAATAAATTTTTTAGATTATCTAATAAATTAAAAATGTCTTAATAATTTAAAAGAAAAACAGATGAGCACAACTACAAATATTAGCACAATGCAGTAATTTCTCATCATAGTCACGACATATTAGAACAATACTGGCAGGGATATATTCATTTAGCATTCTTATAGAAGCTTAGTAGAGTTTGGCATTGGTTCCAATCCAGTGATCAATGAAGCCTTAGTATGCAACTATTAGTTTGTTTATAGTAACTAGACACCGTGTTCTGTATCATCATGTTAGATTCAATCCATTTACCTTCCCATCATAAAGGGCACAAGGCAAATGTTCTTGCACAACATACAATTATCATGGCCAGTAAATATGACAATATTAGGGCTCTGTAATTGATTTCTACTCAGTGACATGCAAATTATACAAAAACTTGGCTGCCATATATCTCTCAAAGACAATAACAATATAAGAAAAGATAAATGGACTGAAAAAGAGTAAAATACATACCTCAGAAAAAGAGAAAATAAACACATGATAGGAGAAAAAGAAGAGAAACAGATAAACGAGATAAGCAGTTAATTACAAGTGACAGGTATCAGCTGGGTAAATATCATGTCTCAAATTTAATAAAATTCACTTAATTCTCCTCCAGAGTACAGAGAACAGCTTCCTAGAGAAGTTACACAGCTTCACCGTAGAGTTTAACAAGAATTATATCCGCCTTTGATTTTTATGCATGCGTAAAGAAAAAAAAAAAAAAAAAAAGGGTAATGAGAAGACGGGAGAGAAAGCTTCTTTGGGAAACCTCGTTTTCAATCCAAAATGCTACCAAATCCACCCACATTCCTACCAATTTACGTGATGCACTAACCTCAGCGAAGAATAGTTTGTTACTGAATAAATTCATTCATAAGACCATTTATACAAAGTTCTGCAGATATTTAAGAGTCGAGCCTACAGGCATAACTTCTGTTTAAGTAAGATCTCAATGAATAGAACCACAAAGATTTCATGAAAGAAATTTAATTCCCTTACATCTTCAGTAAATGTTTAAAATGTGTCATATATTACTGTAAGAATGAAAGTACATCTATCAAAGACTAAAACTATTTACAGAAACCAATGAGGGGGACAGGGAGAAAACATTGAAGACAAGTAAAAAAAATGGCATTGAACAGCAACCTTTCACCAACTAGAATCATTGGTTTTCCTTTGACATTTATATCTATAAATTTGTGTTGGAAGAGAGATCACTACCTGATCCTTGAACAAATTGCACACAATGAGTGAACTTTCCTCAAATTCTCAACATTGGACTCGGCTTGCCAATTTACACAAGGCAAGCGTAACCCATTTAAAAGAGATTAAACCAGTACCTCAACCAATCAAAGACTAATCCCAAGAAGCACTCTGCTCACTGGTCATGGCTCGAGCTTCAGCCAAAGAGACAGCCATAGCAAGCATCATCTGTTCCTCAAAACTCTCAGGAATAATAGGTTCCGTGGCACTTTGAAGGCTTCCATCAATGTCATCAGACTGTGGCAAAGAAGATAGTTCACCACGATCATCTGCTACAATAGAGTTTGTATAGCTAGTTGCTTGTTCAGTCATCTGTGTCCCTGTGTCCCATTCACTATGACTCCTAGTCATAGCTGCAGTACCATCTGGTGGCTCCTCATTGAGGTCGTCAACAGGTGGATAACTAGTCATATCCCGACCAAGTCTGTTATAAAACCTTCTAGAACTTTGCGGCGTGTTGAATGATGATACATTTTCATTGGTGAAGCTCAGAGATGATTCGCCAGCCATTTGCTGGCGCTCAGCAAGAGCTGCAATGGCACAGGCAAGGCCTCCAGATGGAGACGAGGATGATTCGGTTACGGCCGAAACATAATTACCATCAGCTGCGTAGTGTCCAGAAGTAGCACCAGCAAAAGATAAATTTCTCTGCCTGCCATTCTCCTGCAGTTTTAATACATATAGAGTCGATAACAATCATCAAACAAACTAGATAACACAAACCATTGAGTAGTGTTAATATATAGAATTACGTTCCCTGAACCTCATATGGCACTGTGGCAGTATATCCATCATTGAATTTCATAATGTGCATATAGTTAAAGTTTCAATGTGTACTTTAAATGGTGGATATGCTACCAAGTATAGACTACACAGTGAACCCAAGTCTATATAAACATTACTTGAAAAACAAGCAAAGATCTGGATTCCAGAGTATGGTTGCATTACCAATAAATCTCAGTTAACCACAATCATGTAATAGAAGAAAACCTTTGTTTGAACTTTGGAGTTCTATAGTAAGCTGAAAGGATGTTAACTTGCATTCAAACTAATAGATAAAAACTGATTTTTTTGAGCATGAGTAAAAGATAGCAAACACAAACCAGCAAAAATGAGTCTCAAGGTCATTTCTTTCATTACAAAATAATTTTACAGATGGAAAAAATAAAGAAAGATTGATAGGATATAATGCGGTAGGATATAATGTGTTCAGGATAAAAGGAATCAGATTAGGATTTAGTTGTTAGTTGGTTAGGGGCCTTTATACGAAGGCAGAGAGGTCTTGTGTGAGGATCAGCTTTTGATATTCATTGTATAGACAATAGGTTGTTTCTATAGAGAGAGAGTACTCCCTTGAGAGTTGTGTGTTGTACTTGTACTTTCTTTGAATACAAGAAGATATCTTATCAGAGAAATCTATCAAATTGGTTCGACCTACCAGATCCTTAGGAGAGGAGCGTAATGGAGGAAAAAATGAATGCGTTGGAGGGAAGGATGGATTCGCTAGAGACGACAGTGGAGGAATTGAAGGCCGAAACACGAGATATACACCAAGAAATTAAAGAAATCAATAGAATTCTTGGAAGAAGAACTAGGAACCAGGACAAGAGTTCAATCTGTCATGAAAGGAAAGGAAGAGGGAAAAACAGGTAGGGATGCTATGAAAGGCAATCTGCAAAATATCAAGAAAGACAAGAAATTCTCCGAAAGAGAGTAGTACTTGGCTAATGATGAAGAGAAGAAGGAAGAAAGATATCCGCAGAGCAGTAAACCAGATGAAGAACCACTTTTCCCGTGGGTTGAAGGAGTGGAGTTGTCCACATTTGAAGGGAATGACACCCAGGGTCAAAAAACAAAGGCAGCAGATGTTTCTGAAGTTCAAAACATCAAAGGATCAACAAAGCTACACCCAACAGTCAATAACATGGAAGAAAATGCAGTCCAAGGGTTCAAGACCTGGCAACAAAAATCCAAGAACCTTTCTTGGGAAGATCTTCCAAAAGGCCTCTATAGGAGTTGTAGGGGCAGAGAATGCAGCACCACTTTGGAAAAGTGTGTGGGGAGAAAACAAAGTGCCATTTTTGGAAAATGGGCAACAATTAAACAAGAAGAGCTGGAAGATTGCATTCAAGATTTTGAAGTGGGAAAAAACAATAGGGGTGAATTTTATTATGCTATTGATGTGCTGCCTAGTAATAATAGGCAACATGATGGTTTATGGGATATGGATATTCTTTATATCCATAAAGATATTGGCATTCTTGAGGAGGTAGGGGAAAATGCACAAAGAGTTTTACTTGACAGTTTGGCAGCAGTAACAAGGTCTGGGAGTGGGGAAAAGTTCATCCAAGAATTCAAGATATTGGTGTCACAAGCAAATAAAACACTAGAAGATCAATTGCAGGGATTTTTCTTTGCAAGGCTGCAATCTAACATTCACAATTGGTTGCCATAACAGTATCTAAAGAACTTGATTAGAGATTCACAAAGTGCTCTAATTATGAGAGAAAGGCCAGCAATGAAGAATCACACCCTCTACTAGGCGATAGGATAAAAGGCAGGGAAGCCAATCAGGAAATATTTAGTATATCTAGAGCAATATTCTAGGAAAATATACGGNNAATATTTATATTAAATAAANATATATTNTAGGAAAATATACGGNNAATATTTATATTAAATAAANATATATTNTAGGAAAATATACGGNNAATATTTATATTAAATAAAGATATATTCTAAGAAAATATACAGGAAAGATTTTTATTAAATAAAAATATATTATAGGGAAATATATAGGAAATATTTATATTAATAAAAATATATTCTAGGGAAAGATTTAGCATAAGATGGACGGAAATAATTAGTATAAATAAAGCTAGAGTTTATTGTTAGGGTTATGCTCTGATTATTGAGTTTTGTTGACAGGCGGCTACCGTCCTATGAGGGAGGTTATGCTCCCAAGTAATTGAAAGAGGTTATGTTCCCAATTATTGTTTACTTTTGTTATTCAGAGAATTCCACCACCATCAATAAAAGAAATTCCATTCTTTCATTATTCTCTTGGTTTATTGTGAGCGTTGAGAGTTCAGACACGTAACAATTGGCCCGACCTGCCGGATCGATAGAGAGGAGTGAAAGACATCATGGAGGGAAGGATGAATGCAATCGAAGGGAAACTGGAGCACATTGGGCAGAAACAGGAGAACATGGAACTGTCCATGGGGGGATTGGAGACGGAGATGGCGTCAATTCGCAAAGATTTGCAAGAACTGATGAGAATGATGGGAGGACGAGCCCGTCAACTAGATGAGGAGCAACCCAATTGGAGACAAAGGGTAGAGTTACCAGTTTTTGAAGAAATGATCCATTGAATTGGATCAACAGAGCTGAGAAGTTCTTTGAAATATAGGAAGTGCCAGAGGAAGAGGAGGTGTGCCTAGCCTACATCTGTATGGAGGGAAGTGCTCGATACTGGTTTAGAGTTTGGAAGGAGAAAACCAAGAATCGTTCGTAGAAAGGTCTGAAGGAGGCAATGGTGTGGCGATTTGGAGAACGGAATAGGGGCACAACCGTTGAAGGGATGGCGGCCAGTAAGCAATCGGGGACTGTGAAAGAATATGTCCAAACTCCGAAGGAAAAATGGCTTTTGGAACCAAACGGTAGAAGACTGATGAAGCTGAACGTGAAAGGACAGCCGAAACCAAATGTGAGAGAACTACCGGAACCGAACAAGCTAGGACTACCAGATGCGAACATGAGAGGACTGCAAGAACCGAACAGTAGCAGACTGCTGGATCCGAACGTGAGAGAACGGTCGGAACCTAAAGAGAGAGGACTTCCCGAGCCAAACGGTAGAGCACGACCGAAATTGAACGTGAGAAAACTGTCAGAACCGAACGGGCTAGTATCGGAAGGAAGAATGAAGGCTTTGGAAGGAAGGGCAGATGGAAGAATCAATGCCCTGGAGAGAACAATGGATTCTGTGAAGAGGTGGGCCAACAAACAAAAAATGGGGCTTGCAATTTTTGATACAATGGCAAAAGGGAGAGAGTGGCATGAAGCATTGAAAGACGTTGAAGACCGTTATCTCAAGGCTTATGATTCTGGAAAAGAGGTGACCATAATGCTGGAAGCTAATAGAATCAAGGAAGAATGGAGGTCAGTGAAGGAAGAATTGCCACCACTCAAGCCTCCAGACCTGACTTGGAGGGCAATTGCCAGAGGATTCCCTTCATATGATAACACGATAATGAAGAGGAGCCAGGAGATCAAGTTTAAAATTTCCAACCTTGAGGACAAGGTTGTTCTGTAGCGGGATGTAATGATACGATACTGGGTGATAGGATAAAAGGTAGGGGAGCCAAACGGTAGGGGGAAATATATTTATTATATCTAGAGCAATATTCTAGGGAAATATATGGGAAATATTTATATTAAATAAAGATATATTCTAAGGAAATATACGGGGAATATTTATATTAAATAAAGATATATTCTAGAGAAATATACAGAGAATATTTATATTAAATAAAGATATATTCTAGGGAAATATACGGGAAAAATTTGTATTAAATAAAGATATATTCTAGGAAAATATACGGAAAATATTTATATTAAATAAAAATATATTCTAGGGAAAGATTTAGCACAAGATGGACAGGAAATAATTAATATAAATAAAGTTAGAGTCTATTGTTAGGGTTGTTTTGATTATTGAGTTTTGTTGACAGGCAGCCACCGTCCTGTGAGGGAGGTTATGCTCCCAAGTAATTGAAAGAGGTTATTCTCCCAATTATTGTTTACTTTTGTTATTCAGATAATTCTATCACCATCAATAAAAGAAATTCCATTCTTTCATTATTTTTTTGGTTTATTGTGAGCATTGAGAGTTCAGACACGTAACACTCTCTGTAGGGAAGAAAAAAACAAAACAGAAGAGAGATTTGGAACAGAAAAATAGAGTATGACGAAAGAGGAAGGGTATGCAACAATAAAGAGAGTTGAAGGTGGAGATGCAGCCAAGCAACAATCAATGACATTTGAATTTTGGGATTCCAAATTACTGGTTCAGAATTTGGTACACAAAAACCACTCTTATATCGACCACTACCCAAGCCTCCAGATCTAAATTTGTAAGCAGTAGCCCATGGGTTCCCTTTATATGATAACATTTCGGTGAAGATGAACCATGAGATCAAGCTTCACAATTCCAACCTTGAGGACAAAGTTGTTTTGCAGCGGGGTTGGGGGGCCTTTATAAGAAGACAGGGAAGTCTTGTGTGAGGGTCACCTTTTAATATTCATAGACAGGAGGTTGTTCCTGTGGAGAGAGGGTGCTCTTTGAGAGTTGTGTTGTACTTGTACTTTCTTTGAATACAAGAAGATTATACAGCTTTGTTTCTCTATTTCCTACGCATGTGAGTGTTGAGTGCGTGATAGATAGATTTCTTACTAGAGAAATCTATCAATGAGGTACACTCCTTTGGAAGAATTTACTTATCTTCATCTCTATTGCAGATATTAAGAGAAAAATAAACTGAAACTGAACAATTCCATAATTGAAAATAAAATGATATGCAATTAAATGATTTAAAAACCAGTGAACCATTATACTGCAGATAAGCGGTTATATTCCATTGCAATAACATTCAATAATTAATAGCTAACAGGTAGCATATGATGAAAAGTTTTTACCTGAATGGAAAGCCAAATTGCTTCCATGACCATAATGTCCTCAAGGTCAACATCAAATTCATCGTCTCTGCAGTTTTCAGCATTTTGGAAAAAAAATAAGGTAAGTCGAAGAAGTAGTTTCCATAATATATAAAAGAACTCATGCATTTATTTCTTTGAACAAACAAGTATTTAATAAATAAGGTCGAACCAATTGATATCCACACCACAAAAACAAGCAACAAAAAAGAGAATAGGGAAATGAAATATAAGATAGATCTGAGATTTATTGGAAAAAGAAAATACAGCAAGATAACCAATCTTACTGCCCAGAGCAAAGCTCCTCTACAGTAACCAACAAGGTTCTCTATTCAGAAAAGCAGCAATTCTGTTTTTTCTATTATCCATTCTGAGATTTGGAAGCCTAGTCGTGTGTCATCTTTTGGCTTTATATATTTTATTACTTTTATTAATGAGTTTTCTAGATGTACCTAGGTTTTATTTAATAAAATACCATTTTGAGCTTTTGTCAATTTTTATGTCTAGATGGAGCACAATACTGGGTTTGTTGCTAAGGAGTAGTATAGTTTTGTTCGTAAGTTGTCACTCTCTCTACCGTCTCAAGCAATCTCCATGTGCTTGGTTCAAGAAATTCAGCAACAGTTGAATATGTGCATGAGAAAATTGGTAACAAATTTGGCAAAAAGAAGAAAAATTAATTTGCAAATTGTTGAACTTCATTTTGCTAGAGGACTTTGTGGAATGGAAGATACAAAGAAATGTAGAAAAGCATTAAATCCTGGGGAATGGTGGGAGATGTTTGTAGATGGAACTCCAGAGTTGAAGAGATTTTCTATTCGAATTTTAAGCTTTACTTGTAATTAGAGCTCATTTGAAATGGTAATTTAAATTATTTCTAATATATAATTTTCTTTATTAGGTTTATATCTTTACTAAAAATTTGATATTTCATTTTAAGTTCATACAAATAGCAAGAATCATTTGCATCAGAAAAAGATGAATGATTTAGTTAAGTGATGTATAACTTGAAGTTGAAAAGTAGACAAATTCAAAAAACTATTGCTCCTCCATTTGATGACATTGAATGAGATGATGAATGGATAACTAAAGAGACTAATTATGTTGTTGAGATTGAGCAAGCTGAAGGTGGAAATAATCGTGAAAATGTTCACTTAGATGGGGTAACAACAAATCTAGCTCTACATGCTCTTGATCTTGATATCATAACTTTTGGACGAAGATGCTTCCTGAGACAATGATGTCATTGTTAGAGAATTAGAGGATTAGACATAGACACTTGATATTTCAATTTATGCTTTATCATATTTCTATGAACAATATTTCTATGAACTTATTTATTTGAAGTTATTTTATTTTGTGGACTTATTTGAATTAGGAAGTTATTCATATAATTTTCTTTTCATGTAAAGTAAATTCTTACGAGTTTACGAATCAAGTTTATTGGACTCTCACAAGCTTATGTAAACTCTCAAGTTTGAAAACCTTGGTCCCTAAATTGAATTTATTTGTTCAAAACTTATTACGTACAATTTGAATGCTCTAGCTTGAAGGGGAGTGTTCGAATAAATGATCTTTAATAAGATTTATTCTTAGATGCTATGAGCTTCGTGCTGACGTAATTCCTAGAAATGTCTTCTAGAATTCTCCTATGTTCATTGTATCTAACGTAACTCAAGATATTATAAATATGAAACTTTTGAGAGGGGTTTAAACACTCTCAAATTCACTCTAAATCTTCTTTACTTTAATCTCAATTACGTTCTCTAAATATATCATTCATGAAATTCTGAAACTAGTTTGCGCATTGCTTAACCAAAAAGGTAAAACGACCCATTCTGAATGTCCACTGAGTTCTTAAGGTAGTTATATGAATGTCAACCTCTCTCATTGTCACTTGATTATAACCACTTCGCAAATCCTATTAAGAAAAATAACTTGCACTGTTTAATTCGTCCAACAAATCCTCAACTAATGGAATAGGAAAATTGTTCTTAATTGTCAAAGCATTCAACTTCCTGAAATCAGTACAACATCTCCAAGATCCATCTTTTTTCTTCACTAACACCAAACGAGAAACTGCAAATCTTAATTCCAACAATACACTAGGTTTCCTCCAATGTGGAGAAACCAAACGCACACAACTTCTGGTTATTTGAGAGAACCAGATTCTCAACTCCTCCTATTCTTTTAAGAATTTAAAGACTATCGAAAACCACCTCCTAAATAGACTTTTATAATAGTGAGACACAACAAAACCTACACACAGATAGTTATAATTGTTTGTCCCCTTTATTTCTTCTATCATAAATGTTTCCTTTGAATCTATCAATACCCACACCATGAAGTTTCACCTTGTCCTCAAGGTGAAAGCAAGAAACTCCTTATTGATGGCAGTAGGAGCTCCTTATTGATGGGAGGTGTTTTCAACTGTACTAACTACTTTATCTTTTCCTTGTTTTGTAAACTGTATCAAACCTATCAACATCCGCTCCATGAAGATGAACCTTATCCTCAAGGTGAAAGTCTGGAAATTCTTTATGAATGCAGGCAGCAGATTCCCCTAACTCCTGAATTTCCTCTTCCAAAATCAGCAGCATATGGAGCTGTTTATTTTTGCAAGTATGATTAGGCCCAAACTTCTCATCACACTTGAAGCATAAGCCTTTTTTATCTTATCTTGCAATTCTTCTTGGGACAATTTTCTAAACGATGCCCCTCCTTGTTGAGTCCCAACAGGAGAACTATTGATGGTGCGCACACAACCACTACTCTCTCCACATCTTCTGTTGGAGTTGGTAAAACCCACTGAATTTGTATCTTTAGGTGTTACTTTGGAGCTGCGCAGAGAGAATCTCCCTTGGTGGTGACTCTAAACTTTTCTTCCACCATTTGAGCCTTCATCATTAACCTCGGCCTTTATTTCTTCCTTCAGCCCGTTCAAGAAGATGCCCACCAAATAATCTTGTTGCATTCCTTTTAGGAACCCCGCATACTGTTCAAACTGTTCTATATATTCCCCTACTTGTCTAGTTTGGTGTAGCCAAATCAATATTTCAAACGGATTTTGTAGCGTTGTTGGTTGAAACCATCGGCTTCCCATGTAGGATTTGGATAGCAAGTTTCCCACCATTGAAACCAATTCAAAGTTTTCCCGTCCAAAGCAACCATCACAACATGCATTCTCTCCTCCTCACAGACTTCTTTCAAACGGAAATACTGCTCGAGCCTATTGGTCCAGCCATAAGCTTCATCTCTTGTAAACACGGGAATGTCCAACTTCCTCCATTTGGTAAAAATCCCAAAAGAACCTCCTCCTTCATGACTTTGACTGCCCTCATTTCCTCCCCTAGCAACAAAATCTTAGGCCTTTGTATGCTTATCAGGGGATGCCAATCGTTCAACCACCCCCATCAATCTTTGAATCATCTCTTCTAGCTGTTGGAACTGTCTATTATTCTTGTGTTTTTGTTCTTGGACGATCTTCTCCAACCCATCCCATGTTGCCTCCATTCGGGTGTTGACCATAACCTTCAACATGCCCTCACTTCACCAAGAAAGTGGCTCTGATACCAATGATAGGTACCCAAAACTCCAAAATAGGTTTCCCTTGAACCTAGCATACCCCTTCCATGAAGTTTTACCTTATCCTGAAGGTGAAAAGCAGAAAACTCCTTATTGATGGTAGTAGCAGCTTCCCAGCTGTTTTCGATGGGTGAAAGGTGTTTTCAACTATACTAACAACCTTCTTTCTTCCTTATTTTGTAAACCACCTCAAACCTATCAACACCCCCTCAATGAAAGTCTAGAAATTCTTTGAGTACAGGCAGCAGATTCCCTTAACTCCTGAATTTCCTCTTCCAAAATAAGTAGCATATGGAGTTGTTTATTTTTGAAAGTATGATAAATAAGTAGCATATGGAACTGTTTATTTTTGCAAGTATGATTAGGCCCAAACTTCTCCACACACCTGAAACATAAGCCGTTTTTCATCTTATCTTGCAACAATGATAGGTATTTAGACCTATAACGAAATAAGCTTTATAAACCTATAACGAAATAAGCTTTAGAAACAGCAGATCTTAATTCCAACAACACACACAAGTTCTTGTTATTCAAGAGAACCAAACTCTGCACTCCTATTCTTTTCAGAATTTACAAAAACAATGAAAAAGTTGTCGAAAACCACCTCCTAAACATACTTTTATAATAGTCTAACACAACAAAACCTACACAGAAACAGTTATAACCGTCTCTCCCTTTTATTGTTTCTGATCTATTTAAGAGCGGGAACTCATGCATTGGTGCAGGCTGTTCGGAAATGTAAACATTATCGCATGAGTAGTCATTTTATCATCCTCACAAACTAAAGAAGTCTGAAGTTTCTTACGGATTAGAGATTGTTGACCGAAGAACAATTCAAATGGGCCACAAACTAATTGGTTTTGGCTTTGAGATTTGTTTCCACCCTAGTAAGGACAATACAGCAACTGACGCTCGCTCTCTCACAGGTCTTATTTCGTGCCTATTTCGATTCCACCCAATGGGACTCATGGGAGGACAAATCTCATAAGGATGACGGTATCGTTTCTTTGATACAAGATTTGATGATCAATCCTACTTCTCATGTAGGTTATGAACTTCACAAGGGATTGGTTTTACCTACGGGGTCTTTCAGCTTACCTACCATTTTTAAAGACATGCATGAGTCCTCAACAGGTGGTCACAGTGGCTATTTCTGCACTTTTAAGCATATTGTTGGGGTTATTTATTGGAAAGGAATGAAGAGGGATATTACGTAGTGGGTACACCGTAGTGGGTACACCACCGTGAGATTTGTCAAAAGAACAAAACAGAAACCTATGCCCTTGCTATCACAAGCATAGCTATCATCTGAGCTACCACAATTGAAGAGATGAACTACATACTACTCATATACTGACCCATTAAACCATGACCCACCATTCTCCATAAAACCATCAATAAACACCCAAAAGGATTAACTACACCATGTAAGATCAAACTACCCACAACCACAACTTGCGGGAAACCCCAACCTGCAACCCCAAAGGTCTAAACCCAAACCCATGTCTATGTTTACATCTTGCACCATATAAAGAAAACCCATACTACCCATAACAGCCCCAATGCATTCCCACGAACAAATAAAAGAATCAAAGGCCTCACTGCAACCACCTATACTCACTGCGTAGAACTATTATTATTGAATCTGGGCATAAGTACACTATGAGAGCAGCCAAGGGACAACAATTGTTAGGTTCCTAGGTAGAGGAAACCAGGAAAACCCACTGCAACCACCTATACTCACTGAATAGATCTTGTATTATAAATTCTAGGCAACAAGTACAGCATGAATGCAACCAAGGGACAATGTTCCCTTCACACAAGATGCCAATGATCCTACCAACACTTCTCCAAACTTTCCAAAACGTCTCTGTATACAAAGTCCCCCTATATATAAAAATTCTCACTCAAGGTTGAAGTCTAGAACCTGATCCTTAATTGTTGCAGCAACTTCCCACAAGGCTACCTCAAGGCTTGCTTTGTGCCCTTGGATTAACACTTGCTGCAAGACTTGATCTCCCATTAGCCAATTCATCAAACTTGGGGAAGATTCATCATTTTCGGTGGCCTTCTATGATCTTGTTCAGTTTGGTAATTTGAGCTATCAAAAAACCTTACCATATAAGGTGGCGGATATTACAGAACAGCAGCCACTGCACTTGTTTGTGATACTTTAACTTTTCTGGATATTGTAAAGGATTCTGCTTCCATGCTTTTCTCCTTTTGCCCCCTGATTGGAGTAGTGAAAGGAGGGGAGAAGTACTTACTTTTCTTCCTTTCTCTAGACAAACTACCCTTCCCGCTTTGTTCTTCACTCTTCCCTTCATCTAAAACTTCTTTCTTCTCCTTTGACTGCAGCCATGAGCCAATGCTACCACTGTTTTCCTTGGCAGAATGTTCAACACCTGAGCCAATGCTTCCACCTCCCTACGTGCTGTATGAACATCTTTGTCCTTCCCCATAATTTCAGCAATGCTTTTCTGCTTCCTTACATGGTTTGATATGCTCCCAGAAAGCCCTAGAGAATAACCCAGCTCATCAAATGGTCCTTAGGTCGTGGCTTCCATAGTACTTTTACTGTTCTCTACAGCAACAGTTTCATCCATTAGACCATTTCCCATTCCAGGCACCAGCTAAGTATCCATAAATTCAGGTAATTTATGCCCCTTTGACAAATAATATGCAGAAAGTCAAGCCTTTAAGATCTCAGCTCCATAATAATACTACCACTATCAATAATTTGTGCAATTCGATTCACATGAGAAAGTAATTCTGCTGGCTTAAATTGACTATATAAAAGTCTATCTATGCCAACTTCTAGCACAACAACTCCTTCCTTGATTCTAGAACTTTTTCCCATGAGAGTAGATTCAGAGCCTGTTCGCTTGTCAATAACAAAACGACTCAGCTTCATAGACAGAGGCCTTCCAACCTCCCTTGTAGCTTCTTGTACAGCATTGGCAAAATCGATGCAAATACTCTGTTTAACCCTCTCATGAATGTTGTCCCAAAAACGCTTTAAGTGTGATGGATGACACCAAGCAAAGGTTCCACACCCAAAGTAGGTAAGCAGAGGTCTATTCTTTCGTTCATGTTTCAATGCACCATCATATGCACAAGATGGGTCATAAATTCGGCCAGGCCAGGCCACCAAGGTTTACTCTCGGCTTGTCCTCAACCAAAATCACCAACAACAAAACCATACCGTTCATCTCTCAAGTCCTCCACGTCTACCACCATGTTCTCACTTGTTTTTGCAATTGGATCCCCTATAGTCACAATGTTCTCCAAACAATCTGTCTTTTTCTACCTCTTCACTACCTCCCCCGCCTTTTGCTTCCTCAACACCAACCACTTTTGAACCATCCACACTCAAAACAACCACATCTTCTACTTTTTGCTTTCTTTCCTCTGTCTTCACCCTCCTCCACTGTTTTAACATACACACCAAGACCCACCACACTCTCGCCACTAAAATCCTTAAATTAAAACTAAGTATATATAAAAAAATATAAGAATAAATATATACTAACTTGAATAATATTGAGAAATTTTATAAAAGAATTAAAATAAAAAGAAAATGTTAAACTAATTTTATATAAAAAGAATAAAAAATATAATAACATTTATATATTAATTTAAACAATAACTATTCTTTTGAGATAATATTAAAGTTTTATAAAATATAACATTAAAAAGACTGTCACAACAAAACTCTCCAAAAACCTATTGACGACTCCCATATTCTCCAAGTTCATGGGTTCATATTCTACCATGTTGATTTTCTCTCCCTTCTTTATTCATCTACTCCCAGGTTCATCTTCTCTCATCTTCTCCTATCCTCTTTACACTGTTTGTCTTTTGCATTGGTACTATTCTCTAATGTTCATATCCTTTGTTATTCATCTTTTCTGCTAAACTTTCATCTTTGCTGAGATTATTGTCCTATGTGTTTCTTCCTGATTTTTTTCTTTTATTGTTCCTTCATCACAAATCGTCTGTACAAGAAACTGAATCGTGAATCACAGATTCAAATCCGATTCACCAAATCATGTTACGATTCCAGCTACAAAACGAGTCATCAAACCATGTTATCGCAGGGAAAGAAGTTTGTATCAAATCGTGATTCAAATCATACTATTCTTATGATTCTAACTACACTGCTTACTATAGCAAAATACTAAATTGTAGACAGTAGCAATATAATATGTTCCATTAGTTCATATATGAATTCGACATACATATGGGCTTATGCCCTTCACACAACTAAATTTAGACAAGTTATTATTATAGTGAGTCCAGAATATCCATACAAACAATAGGTATGTTTCTCATAACCTTATTGGTCTAAAGCACCAACCCATTATAGGCACAGGATCAGATACTACTGCTTCAATTCAAATAACACTGAGAAGACTATTTTTCTCATTCTTAATGGACTTAAAATTGGATTAGCATAGTATAATCCAACTGGTACAATATTCATTGGAAAATATAACATGCAAAGGGCTTGCAGTAAGTTTGAAGCAATGTTGGTTAAAGATTTAACACAACAAACCTTTTTCTTCCTATTGTTGAATTAAAGAGTTAATACCCTAAGTCCGTGAGAAAAACATTGGATGATACAAATGCTATTATGACCTGCATAATAAAAATTTAGGAAATTGAAGGGGAGAGCAGTGAAGGATAGCATACCTATTGGTCCTAGTAGTTGCATTTGGTCTAACCATTGATGTGGCACTTGAGTCTTGAGAAGAAACAATTTCATCATGTTCAACAACAGAAATTGAAGATGCAGACACTACAAGATTGAAATAAGAATAACTTTTACAACTAGAATTACTCACACGCACACATATACAGATGAAATCCAAAACTGTGTTGATAGATTACCTGCATTTGAACTGTATTCAACATCTGCAACTGCCACATTTACATTTGAGGAGCTCATTTCTAGTCTTTTGTGCATTTTTTCCTCTTCATCCTGAAGTTCCTGCTGCCGGATTCTAATTTTTGCCTCAATAACACGCTGCTCTTCCTGAATAATTGAGAATGCCCATGAACTTGATTCGTGATGAAAACATTTCTGAATACACTCCTAAAATCAATAACCATGTAAGCTAACAACTTACAATCTGTTCCAATCCCTTCTCTTCTTTTGATTTCACACCACGATACTCCACAGCATAATTTGCTGTTTTGCAGAAGGGACATCTTATGTTGTTAAGGCAAGCAACTAATTAATTTTAAAGCAGCAAGATGATAGTTGTTAGAACAACAGTTATGAGTTACATCTTTATATTGAAAGCAAAACATCTCGTAATGCAGGATACTGTGTAGGTCGAGTGGAATTTGGAACTTTCATCTGTAGAAAGCACTCTGATAAAAGGAAAACAATTAGGTTGCATACAAATGCTATAGGCAAAATATATACCCAAAGAAGACAAACCAAACAATTACCTGTACAAATGCTCTTTGTGCAACATCTTGATCGGTTTAGACTTGGATAATACTAAATTAGGGAAAAAAATACAATGGAATGGGGGTATTAGAAAGTCATACGTGAAGTTCACAACTTTAAATAGACTTTAAGGAAACAAGGATAAAAATCAGTCCAGAAATATCTCTATCAGTTTGTTTCAATTTCAAATAAAAAATAGGTTGTCCAGAGGTCACATTTTGCAGTCCTACGTAGGTGTGCACAGTTGAATTGACTCATTTGACCATTTAAAAAATGTAAATTAAAAGCAGAGCGAAATGTAGAAAAAAAATATGAAGGTATGATATAGAAACCAGACCAGAAAGCAGATAGGGCACTCTTCACGGTCATAGGCACTTTCTTCATCTCCAGGATAGCAAGGTGCTAGCTTAGATTCAAGTATTAGCTTCCTCAGCTTCTTATGATCCACATCTTTATGATTATACAACCCTTGCGGTCTAGTATACTTCTCATCTACCACTTGTCTCCTCCTCCCAAGTTTATTACCCATGAACAAAAGTCAATCCTTTTTGTCTGCCGACTATGTTCCAAACTCTCGAAAAAAATAAACCACACAAGAACGACAACAACGAATGCAACAAACCTTCCTCTATAAAAACCACTCACTCAGCCACATAAAGAAATCATCCGCACTCAAATCCAGATTGAATTAACGACACACTCAACCAACAACAGCAATCTTACAGCCTAACTCACCATCTACAACACAATCACAGACCAAAAAATTGCCATTCTTCTCGATTCAGTTGCAGATACACATCCCGAAATCCCTGCAGCAGTTAATAAAGAAAGCATAAACATAAGAAAAATCACCCAAACAGATGATAAAAAAATTCCACCATTTACAATAGAACTGAAACTCTCAACCATTTCGAAATTCCACACAATCCATCACAAAACACGTAGCATAATGCATCCGCACACCCAACCCAACCGGAACACGAAAACCCCCCAATTCAAAAGCAATGCTCACAGTTTAGCAACCAAAAACGAGAATTGGAAACTCGCAAGCAATCAAAAGCCGCAGGGCAGTGAACTCGTAGTTCGAAACCAATTCAAATTGACAGTCAGCGAGAGAAAGAACCCTAATTGGAAGTGTGCAGAACTCCATTAGGGAAAGCAGGCGCGTTGGAATACAAGGAAACAGCAAGAAATAAATGGAAAAGAGAAAAGAGAAGGGAGAGAATACCAATTGGTCGGAAACCTAAAGTTGCAGAAGTGAAGCAGCAGTTTTCTTCAGCATGAAGAAGTAGATGAAGTTGATGAAAGGGTTTGGGGACAGTAAGAGGGAAGAAAGGGAAGAAAAAGAGAAGAGAAGAGCGAAATTGGAATCGGAAAAAGAAGCTTAAATGGTTGCAGAAAAGAGAACAGGAGAAAGAGAAGAGAAAAGAGGAGAGGGAAGGAAGGAGTAGTAAAGGAGCAAAGAATAATCTGCTTCAGTTCCTTCCTATGCCACCTGCTTTCACGCGCTCTCCTCTTCGGTCTTTCTTACCCGCTCTATCATTTTTCTTGTAAAAAATATTAATAAAGACTGAATTTAAAAAATACCAATGGAACATAAGTCGTGAGAGAATAAATTTTGACTATTACTTCAAAGGGAAAGGAAGACCAATAAATTCCATGGTTTTTACATGGATTAAAACATATATTGCTATGAAAAATGTGAAAAAACAAAATAAGAATCCATTTCTATATAATAGAAAAAGTTATTGTAAATATTTTATTGAGTTAAATATTTAATATTTATAATATGTATACATAATTGATAATTTTTTTTTAAAGGATTTGTATCGAGAGGAAGAAAAACATTTAGCTTAATAATGGACAAAAATTTTAAATAGTAAAATAGAAACGAGAGAATGAATAGAAGAAAGGAAATTGAAAATAATAAAATAAAATATTTCCACAAATTAGTTATTATGTTATATTAATTATTGTTATTTATATTATAAATATATGTTCAATTTATGAGATAAACTCATTAATGTATGATAATGGAAAAGTTTATAGACAGTAGTTTCATTTTTTATTTTACAATTCTATAAGTCATTTTTTTATATTTTTTTCTAATTTCTTTCTAAAATTTCGTTAAGAAGTTTGTATTATATAAAGTGGAATACTCTTTGACTATATTAGTATTGATATCTGTTACACTTTAATTTAGATAATACATATAAGTAAAAGAATGCTATATGATTAAGATAAACATGACTCTATTATTATCATAATATAGTGAAATATTTAATCATCTCATTACGTTATGATAAAATTAATTAAAAACTTATAAAAATAATAAACAATGTTAATATAACTTAAATAACGTATTAAAACTTTTTAACGTAATTTACTTGAAAGAATTAACACTTTGAAAATTTCAAAAATAATTTCTCACCCGTCTTTTGATCTACGTAGCATTTGTGTCATCAGCAACATCCTTTGTAACATTATCTGTTCTCGTATAAATACAATCATCGTGGGTGGAAACTATCACCACAAATGCAAGAATGAACTAACAACATCAACATCAAAAACACATATAATAATATAATTATTATCATACAATTATCTAATAATTTATAAGGTCCCCACATAAATCCATTTCACAACAAAAAACACATTGTTAATTCAAACTCTTATTTAAATAAACCATGTTACCACCACCAATCACTATTGCTATATGTCGTCTTCCGTACTCCAGAATACATGACTAGTTCACCAAAATCGGGCTTATGCACAAACGTAAAACTTTCTTGTTCATCAAAACAGGGTTCATGCATCATAGTGGGTCTTGCCTATTAGACCCGAGAAAATGAACAACTTAAAAGTAATATTGCAATAAGACTTAAGTATGTTTTAATAGAAATTACATGTTTTTACAAAGTGTTGTGTAGCTTAGTCGGATAGAGCTCTTTGATGTGTAAAGTGGTCATGTGTTGGAGTCTTAATTAGAGCAATAAATTCTACATTGTTTATTTATTTTGTTATCAAGTGCAACACATGTTATTGTATAGTTGTTAAATTTATGATGTGTGATATACTTATTGTGATGTGTTGGCTTGTTGGTAGAGATGTTTGTTTAGGATTGAATGGATGTGGGTTCAAATCTTAAGTGAGAAGCTTTAGGAGAACTTTTTATTTTATTTTTGATAAAGCGTTGTAATGGTATGGGCTCTAATTAAGTTAATGGGTAGTTATTATTTGAATATGGAAGGAAACAAAATCCATATTACTTTTTAAAAAAGTTAGTTACATTACAATAAGAGGTATGATTGAGTGGTCTTAAAATATTAAAACAAATTAGGAGAGAGGTTTATGATATGGGAATAGAAGAGAGAGCAAGAGATGCATGTTCCTTAAAAACATAAACCTTTACATGAAAATTGAGAGGAAAAGAGAGATAGCACCATGAGAGAAAGAGGTTGGGATTTTAAAAGAGGAAAAGGAACTCCTAGCTAGATAACAGAAGACAGTAAGACAAGTCTTCACCACGTCGGGGGCCGAGGCATCTCAACCACGTAACTTAATCTAGGACACTTGTTTCTTGAATGATAGATGTGTTTATTGATAGGGGGCCAATGTGAATGTTGAACCCAACTCCCCATATGGTTTATGTTTATGATGATGACAACACATGCAATTACTTTTGATGTTGGCAACACGTATGTTTCCATGATTGCAACATATTGTGTATGAATTGGTTGATATGCATACTTACTGTGATTATATATGTGTTTACATATGTTGTATGCATACTCATACTTTGTTATATGAAAATCACTTGCACAATGTATTATCTGTATGAAGTAATCAATTACAAAAGTTATGTAATCAATTAAGTTCATCAGATAACCTTTTGCTTAAATTGGTGCAAGCTACAAGTTTTAACCAATTACATTAAGTGTATAATTGATTAAAACTCGTGTCTTTGCAATACATCTTTCTGGATTGTGCTGTGATGAGTTTTGTGTTGAAAATGTTTTCAAAATGCTTAATTGTTGTACTTAATCGATTACACGTTTTAGGTAATCAATTAAGTTTGTTATATTTTGAAAACAATTAGTTGATAAGTCTAAACTGTTTCAACGGTCATATTTTAATGTGTTTTGACTTACATGAAATGTTAAATTGATTACATTATGAGTTTAATCTACTAGATCTGTTTGATTGTTTTTCATGTGTAACTTTGTTACGTATGTAACCGATTACATTATTATAGTAATCGATTATATTGCGTCTGTTATAAAAAAACTATAAATTGATGTATTGCACAGTGTACTGTAATGAATTGATCATTCTAAACTTTCATATCTAATATTTTTGTATTGAGATAAGTGTTACAGGTATGCTGAGACGCTCCAAGAAACAACTTACATAGAAATTGATTATCTTGAAGGTTTCTTGAAGAACAGATTTAGGTTTTCATTATTGATCAACTACTGCACTACTGAGGTGTACACTTGACTAATCAGATTTCGTTTCTAGCAATCTTGGATTGTGTAGTTTCCCTGTGTGTGCGGCTAGGAAGAAGAGTGTGGAGTTATTTGGACTTTGAGGGGTTCTCAAATGGTGATTGTAGAAGAGGATTGTTCTTACTGCAGGGTTTTGTTATTGGCTATATTAGATTAGTGAGTTAGAGAGGTTTTTATATTTGAGAGGTGGTCTCTGTAAAACCTTGTTATAAAAACTCAGATCTTTATAGTGCAATTGGCTTTCAATCTTAGGTTGATTGAAAGGACATTGGATGTAAGCACTAAGGTCAAACCAGTATAAACCTTGTGTTTGTATCTCTTTCCTTATCTCTTTTACTTTCATTACATGCGCTTTATTGCTTAAATTATAAGAAAGACTAAAGATCATTTAAGTTTTCGAAAAGATTGAAAAAGTAATTGTTTTTATTGATCATAAATTCACCTCCCCCCTCTTGGTGTTGAGTAACAAGACACTTCTTTTCTTACAATTGACACCAGAGCTAGTTTTCGAAAATTACTCAAAAAATAATCGATTACATTTTCTGTGAAATCGATTAATTGATCCCGATGGCCTTTGTTTCTACAAAAGACAACTTTTAAATCACGTTATGGACACTTTGAGTACATGGTTATGGCATTTGATGTGACGAATGCTCCAACAATCTATATAGATTACATGAATCGGACTTTCCAGTTTTATCTTAATAAGTCTACTTTCATGTTCATTGGCGACGTTCTCATTTACTCCAAGGATCGTGAGGAGCATGTTGAACATTTGAGAACCACGTTAGAGATCTTAAGGGGGCATCAGTTGTATGGTAAGTTGTCCAACTACGAGTTTTGGTTGGAGAAAGTCCAATTCTTAGGGCACGTGTGATGAATCAATATTTTCTAGTATTCACTTAGCTTTTTGTACCGGATTTAATTAGTGAATTGTGCTTAAGTGTCCATTATTTTCTCAAGATGGACTTTAATAGCATAATCTATAGTAGGCATCATGGCCACATTGGCCAAGATATCATCATCAAGGATGATATTGACGCCTTGAACCTTTGTGGTGGCCACCCCATCATGAATACGAAGGTTGAAATAGAAAACATAGATAAAATCCCGATACATGCAACCTTTTTGCTCTACAAGATGTTGTAAGCCTTGATCTTCCATAAGGTTGGGGAATTGGAACCCATAGAGTTTGTACCAACCTAGATTAACATATTTGGAGGAAATTATTTTCTTCTCTTTCCAAAAGTGAGTAAACTCTCCATACTTCTCAATGTCAAAGAGCCACCCATCAATGTTGGTGGGTCGAGGGGTACGAGGATGAGTAGAGGAAGAAGCTCAAATTCTTCTTCTTGTGGGTATTTTTCTGTTTAGGGTGTTCATCTAACACTATCAAATGACTTTCCAAAGCATAACAAATCAAAACAATGTTCTTCTACCAATATCAAATGCAATTGATCAAATTGAAATCACAATTGAACTAAGAAAGCATTAAAATTGCATTAATCAAGAGTAAATCCAAAATTCGTAACCAAAATAGAGTAATCACAAAGCAATTTTAATTTTATCAAAAGTAATAAAATAGGAATTACAAGTAAAATGCTACCGAAAGAGTAATGTCAAGACATTCACGGGCTGTCACCATTATGATATCTCGATGAACAGTCCAAGAAATCCAAAACCTACAACGAAAACCGTGAACTAACTATGATATCTCACAACAGAGTCTCTCGTAAAGTCTCTCACCTTACTTACTTCTCAGAAAACTATTATAACCATTTATATAGGGTACACATAAGAGGGAAAAAGGAAAGGTAAAGAGGAACCTTCAACTGCCTTTTTCTTCTCGATCCAACAGTCTTTGTACATCTCGCTCTCCATCCCTTTGATTTCCTTCACCCTCTTCATCAATTCAGGTTCCCTATGCGTGTCGTGGTTCGTCTTTCTTCTTCTAGGTAAGTGGCACACAAGCCATGGAGCTCATCTTCCTCTCTCGTTCTCTCTCTCTCGAAACCCTAACACATGGATTTCACCTTCATTTGGGAATGGCTCTTATGCGCGAACATTACCCCCAAAGTAGCCTCTGCCAACTCCAAAATGCATAACCCGAATGTGCAAAATAGCCCAAAAATGCTTTCTATTAACCACATTCAACCTAGTTGACTAAAGACTTATCTACAATTAAGAACAATTAAGAACAATTAAGAACAAAACCAATAAGCAAATAAGAAAATGGTTATGTAGAAATTAAAGAAGAATTAAGACCAATATAAACAAAACTAAAGAAAAAGATTTTTATTAAAAGATTTTCAGAAAAAGATTAATTTCCTAAACACTAAAATACACTTAAAAACTTATTTTTAACTAAAATGATACGAGGGAAAAATCTAAAACTAGTCTAATTCTACGCAATTAAAGACTAAAATGATATATCCTAGATTCCTAAACACAAAAGAATGTGCAAAATTAAAGAGTTATCAGGACCTAAACATCTTCAATTCGCATGGTGAATACTATTAAGTGGTCCAACCGTATACCTGTCAGTCTACCAAAACAAATGGTATACAAAATACTCTGTAGTTGTTATCCAGATATAATCAAACCTTCTTGCTCTGATAAGGTAAATGGGCCACTGCCTAAGCCAAAGCCCATCTAGATAACCACCCACTGTCAACACCCAATTTCGTCCGGGTGATAAATATATATTATTTTTATTTTATCTTGTTTCTTTTTATCATTTTGTTTTTGTTATATTACCTAATTTTTATTTTTTTATTTTATTTTACTTATTTATCTTTATTTGATTTCATTTTTATATTAGTTTTTTATTTTAATTCTATTTTTACTTTTTATTTTACTTTTTTGTTATTTAGAGTTATTTGTTTTATTTTGCGTTAATTTTCTTTTTGTTATTTTTTTATCTTTACTTTAGATTTTATGAGAAAAGAAAAAAAAGGAAAAAGAAGAATCGAAAAAAAAAAACGAAAAAAACAAAAATCACAAAGGTCAACTAACTGCCCCTCCCTGCAACACAAAGCGTCAGACCACCATGCTTACCATCCTGCACAAAAGCAATGTTCAAAATGTATGTATGCATTGGCAGTGTGGAAAGTTTAGGCTCATCTTGCTAAAATCCCTACGCAGAGTTGCATACATTCATTAAAGAGGGAAGATTTTGAATACTTCTTTGGTCAATTGATACAATGAGTACACGAGAAAAGAAAAAAGACGAAAAAGAAATCTCAAGTCAGAGGATACGCCTGGATGATCCAAGAGGCAGGGGGAATTGGCTACATTACAATCCAGTAGGGACAGTCACAAGAACACACAGACCACGCCCTAGAGAACACTACTCTCAACTTCAGGATTTACACTCTCTACTCAACAGAATGCACCTCATTAACACTGATCATCATAGCTTAAGAAAGAGCACACTACTGAGAGGAGGATCATCCTTTCCTGAGGAGCATATCTTCGTTCCACCTGCAGAGAAAAACAGAGGGCACCAGCCAGAAGGGGAGAGTTCACCAGAAGAAAGAAAGACGAATCAGTCCCTTCAGGTAAGTTTTCTATCCCATGTTTAGTTAGTCTATTAATTTTGAGTATGAATCATCTACTTGTTATGATGGCTGTGTGTTAGTATTCACGTACTCAATATGGTTGCATTTGTATTGTTGTTCTTTTTGCTGCATTGACTGCTTAATGTTCCTATCACCAACGTATCTCCATCCCTTTTCCATGAGTACACCTAGCCCAGAAACTGTAAAAAATGCTTTCCTACTTCCCTACTTCAAAGCCAGCACTCAGAAAACATTATAGGATCACAACCAAAGATTAAAGCATGGTTTCCTCTTTAAATTTCTCAAATCAGAATAGGTTTTTATACAATTTTCATCCATAGAGAGTTCCTCCAAAACCTTGATTCTTCTCATTTCCAAAGAAAGAAAGAGAACCAAATCTCCACGANTTGTTCACGAGGCCATCACCATAGCCTTCGTCTTGCTTCTCTCGGCCTGGGCANCCATTCTCCTTCCCGCCTATACTCCAACATCTAGCTCAACAATCACTGTGTCTGACCCACACTATCATCNTCAACCTGCACTGCACAAAGCAACAAAAAGAAAAAACCAACCATCAAGAACAAANCAATTTCCAGCAACCTTCACTAAAGCCAACCAGTTTTCANAATTTACATCATCATCATTGCTTCCAGAAACCATTCACGGTCCTACGCAAAAAGAAGAAAACAGAGAATAGTTGTTACTCACACAAGTCAAAACACACACACGCACCCTACCATAACAGAGCACCCATCACATTGAATCCCAAACATTGTCTTGGCAAGCCTCTCTGTGGTTGTGTTCTAATAATTAAACAATGAAAGAAGCGTTTTCGGTGGCGGCTTTGACAATTTGGGGGTAGAGGTGGATTTGGTCAGGCGGTAGAGGAGGATGACGTGGTGATCGTCAACGGCCTTGGTCGTGACTGGTGGTGCCCTGGTTCGAGACGGCTGTGCTCGCGAAGGCGATGATTGATGGAGGAGCGAAAGAGCTTCTCGCGCGCGAGAGGAAATGAGGGCATTGTCGCCGGTGGTGGCTTCTGGCAGGGAACTTCCAACGATTTGTGAGTGGCAATGGCTTCATGGGAAGACGTTCGGCGGTTTGTCGGTGGCAGTGGCTGTTGAAGTGGACGTGCAGTCGCGGAAAACCCATCCCTAGGATTGCCTTTCGCGAGAAAGACCCTAAGTCTCTGATGAGAGGAAGTGTGAGGAAAGAAAGGGGATCTGAGAGAACCCCTAAGGGGTTTCTGAAACTTGAGTTGGGTTGAGGCCGTGTTGGGCCTGTTTGTTTTTTATTTTATTTTCTTTTAAATTATTATTATTATTATTATTATGTTAGTTCTGTTTTTGCACCCCTTATTTTCCTTTTCACCACCCCCTCTCTGCTTGGGCTTAGACCCAGTTCGTTTTCTAAAAGAAGAAAAGTTTAGGCACCCTTATTCTTCATTTTTTTCACACCTCTTTTTACTTGGGCTCTAGCCCAATCTGTTTATAAAATAGTTTGGACACCCCTTCTTTTATCTAAACACCACTACACTTTTTATTTTATTTCATCATTAAACTTTTCATTTTATTTTTATTTTTACTCTTTATTTTTATTTAGTAATTTACCTACTTAATTTATTTCCATTTTTCTACTTGTTATTTATTTTACTTTATCTACTTTTAAATAAATATCAAAAACAACAAAATTTATTTTAAAAGGTTTAAGCGCACGTGCAACCATTCTGTCGGCCTTGTGCTAAAAACCTTTTTCTTCTTCTTTCAAAAAATCAACAAAAACTTATTTTAAAAGGTTTAAGCACACGTGCGACCATTCTGTATGCCTTGTGCTAAAAATCTTTTTTTTTTCTTCTTCTTTTAAAAAATCAACAAAAAATTATTTTAAAAGGTTTAACCACATGTGCACCATTCTGTCTACCTTGTGCTAAAAACTTTTTTTTTCTTCTTCTTTCAAAAAATCAACAAAAATATGTTTTAAAAGGTTATAACACACGTACGACCGTTCGTGTAGGCCTTGTGCTAAAAGCCTTCTTCCTTTCCTTTACAAAAACAACAAAGATATGTTTTTAAAGGTTTATAGCACATGTGCGACCGTTCGCGTAGGCCTTGTGCTAAAAGCCTTTTTCCTTTCTTTTACAAAAATAACAAAGATATGTTTTTAAAGGTTAAAGCACACGTGCGACCGTTCGCATAGGCCTTGTGCTAAAAAAACTTTTTCTCTTTCTTTTATAAAAAACACCAAAAAATATAAAGTCTTCAAAAACTAAAAATATCTTCATTTATAAACAAACAATTCTCCAAACAAATTTTCCAAACGGTTTGCGAGAACTACGTAACCCTGATTTCTCATTCTGAATGAGAATACATAGGAGCAAGGTCAATCCTTGTCGGGCATAATAAAATAAAGGTTAAAACAATTTAGGCGTCCCTATTTTCGTAAGGTATTCCCAATTTGGTCCCCTTCTTCTAAACCTTCCCAATTGAGTCCTTATAAGTGCTAATTTTAAACAAATTAGCCACTGCCATTAAAAACCGTTAGCGGTGTTAAAATTGTGCAGAGATGGGTAGATGACGTGCTTAAAATTCTCCTTTTGAGGTGTTAAAATTCTGCAAAGGTGTAAAAATTGTGCAGAGATGTTCAAATTTTTCCCATTCTCCTCTGCACAATTTTAACACCTCAGCACAATTTTAACACTTTAAAAGGAGAATTTTAACCACGTCATCTACTCACCTCTGCACAATTTCAACACCGTTAACAATTTTTAACGGCAGGGACTAATTTGTTTCAAATTAACACTTATAAGGACTCAATTGGGAAGGTTTAAAAGAAGGGGACCAAATTGGGAATACCTTACAAAAATAGGGACACCTAAATGGTTTTAACCTAAAATAAAAAAATATTTCTTGTTTCTTTAGAATTTTATTTTTGGGGATAATTAAACATTTTTTAACCACATCAAGTTCGTGCATTTAATTAAAGGTACTGCTTTAAGGCAGGCGTTAAGGGGTGCTAACACCTTCCCTACACGTAACCGACTCCGGAACCCAGAATCTGGTTTTCGTGGACATTGTCTTATCTTTTTATGGTTTTTCCGTAGTTTTCCAGAATAAACTATGGTGGCGACTCCAAAATCTCTTTTTCGAAACTCGTTTCTTTTTTGGATCATCGTCCCGTCGTTATTCCGGTTGCGACACCCACAAATATCATAAAGAATATTACAAATAGCATAATCATTATGGTATTTTATTTACATTCTTATTAACTATACATTTATTACTTTATTGACGTGAGAGGTTGACTTGAGCATTGAAGTATCTTCTACAAGAACAACCCCATTCATGTTATGGAGTACGATTACTAAGGAGGAGAATGAACACTTTGACGATTATTAGTTTGTGATGTTTGTGGAGTTATTGAAGTCGTTCAAGATACGTCATCAGTCATGTAAGAACAATTTTCACCCATCATGGCCCGATTAGTATTTTGTCAAGAAACTATTAGTTTTGTGAAGGAAACAAGCATTATGGTGTTCACAAGGAGTAGAGTGGTTGGAGAGAGAGAAGCAAAACCCCTCCTCAACTAACATAGTTGTTATCCTAGAAGCTTAGGTATATATGCAACAAGGATTCGCTGAGTTTAATAAGATAAGTGTTGAAGAAATTGATGCCTTAAGAGAGGAGAATGAAAGGTTAAAAAGGAGGTTAGACGCTGAGGTCATGATCGACAAGGAAAAGAAGAAGCAAATTGTTGATAACGCAGTTTTAGTGCAAAAAACTCCTTTTGTTATTGCTATCCATGAAAATGTAGATAAGATTGAGTACAACCCCACTCCCAAGACACACCACTCCTTAGTAATGAGAGGAAATCGTCGACAACCTTTCATAGTCAACATCACTGACACCTGCCTTCCTAAGTAGTGGAAGGCTTTTACTTTAGACCAAGCACCAACATAGATGAACATGTGACCATTTACACCACTCAAGTCAGATTGTACTCAACTAATGATGTAGTCATGTGCAAAGCCTTCACTACCATTCTTAAGGGGGCAACCTTGGAATGGTTCATTAATCTTCCCACTTATTCCATTGAGTGCTTTGACATGTTGGGGTTGTCCTTCACAACCTTGCTCGCCACATGCTATCATCTTAATCTCACCTCTCTCTCGCACTCTTCAACATTAGGCAAGAGAAAGGTGAATCCCTAAGAACCTATATTGAAAGGTTAAACAAAATAGCCATAAGGATTAGAAACCTAAACCTTGACGTGGTTCTCCACTACATGATCACGACGTTGCAAGAAGAGTTATAGGCATACATCACCTAAAAAGTCCCAAAACATGCTAAGTAGCAATATAACCAAGTACTACAGGTATCACTACAACAATGGTCACATAATAGACAAGTGTTCTACCCTAGATAAAGTCGAAGAGTTAGTCGAACACTTGAAGAGATTTGTAAGATGTGACGACAAAGGGACTTCACACTTTAGATATCGAAGGTTTGATGACCGAAGAGATGGTAAAAAGCATAGGGAGAAAGAAGAGATGTGAGACAAGTCCACCCATGCAAGGACAAGAATTTTGATCCTTGGCCTCCTTTGAGGGGCACAATCAACACCAAATCTAAAGGGTTCGTCGGAGGTGGATCCTCATCCTAAGCTAGGAAGAAACATCTAAGAGTAGTACAATCAGAAAATGTGGTATCCCATAGTTATAAGACTTGAGAAAATTATGGTAATAGAAAATAACCTGATTATGAGACTTAAGGGTTATTGTTTGATAATTGAGTTTAATGTCTAGATGTTTCTTAGAATGGTAATTGCCATGATAATTATTTGATGTTATTATTAATATGCAACACATGATTGGTATGTTATTAATTTGATGATTTGTGTGTTTATGATTTCAATGTGATGTGTTGGTTTGTTAGTAGAAGTATTCTCTAGGATGAAATAGATGTGGGTTAAATTCCTTGGGAGAAGAGTTTAAAAGAAACTTAGATTTTTAATTGTATTTTTGGCCCCAGAGCAAAATAGCCTTTTACCTTTATTAATTGATTTACAAATTAATATAAGGGATTGTGGAAAAGAAAAGAATAAAATCAAAATATGATAGTTAAAAGACTATGTGAATCTTTTTGTAAGAGTTAGTTATTGATATATTTTAAAAAGTGCTTAAGAGAAAATAAGAAAAGATATCTTGGTTGTTTTATAAATTAAGTGAGAAATATTATTTTAATCAAAAAGATAGAGATAGAATAGAAAAATATAAAAAGGAAAAGAGAGAAAAGGGTTTCACATTGTTAGCCTAATACTAAAAACGAAATTGAGAGAGTTGAGAAAAAGAAGAGACGTTTTCTAGGAGAAAAGAGGAAGAAGCGTAAAAAATCTTTGTGCAAAGGGAGGATTTGTGGTGTTTTTGGAGTATATATAAATTCATAGTATTAACCAAGGTATGAAAAACTTACCTTTGTTGTTGTATGCTATGTATTCTTGACTTGCATGAAGATTCTAGTTTGATATATGTTTATATGATTTTGATTATTTGTGTGTGTAGAAATAAGTTTTTGGTAATTTTTGTGATAGGTTTTTCCTATGAATGTATTATGGATGTTTTGTTGGGTTATCTTATTAGAGGCTTTAATGCTAAGGGAAAACAAAGTTACAATGTTTGGGTGTTTCCATACAAATATATGTTTTAAGGGTGTGGTGATAACTAGATGCAGTACTGATCAATTATCTTTGCATTGATTATGAGAGGAATAATCAATTATCTAAGATGATAATCGATTATCCCTTTATGCATAATGAATTTTGGTTATTTGCTGAGTAGAAACACTAAGATAATCAATTATTATCAGTCATAATCGATTATCATAGCGTCTTTTTGTACATGGGTGTGTTTTAGGAATAATCCATTATATCAAGGAATAAGCTTTTAGGTTGCACTAAAAGTCAACAAAACTCAGTTCCCACTAATGTAGGCTAGTGGTAACCAAGGACTAACCCTAGGACTCAATGCATGTTAAGTATTAGAAATGTAAAGTTGATCCTATGGAATTAAAATTGAAAACAAGGTAAGGTGGGCAAGAAAAGAAAGCTGAAGTTTTAAAAGAAATGAAAGCTAATTACAAATGCATGTCTATCTAACTCAAGCTAGATGATGCATGAATGATGCATAATGATGTAAACAAAGGAAGAGAAATGTCAAATTCAGATGTGGGAAATGCTTTGGAGATGCATTAATGAATGAATGAATGAATTTCCTTAATCAGAAAGAGATTTGGAATTGGAATGTATTCATGGTTTCTTGAATGTTCAAATGTAAGTAATACATGACACCTAACCTAGAATGATGCATTAAAGCAGATACAAGAACCTAGATTGATGAACATCGTTACTTATGCGAATCAACAGCATAACCTAATATCAGAACCCTATTTAGTCAATGCAAAGAACAAGTAATATCAACTAAATGCTTGAAAAGAAAAAACAACAAAGAATGATATGTAAAGCAAGAAATTGAAATAACAGATACAAATGCAAAAGGAAGCATGCAATGTAATGCAATTAATCCTAGAGACTACTGAAATTGATGCCTATCAATGGTTAATGTACAGAAAGCAATTCCAGAACCTAACCGGCTATTTAGATGTTAATGAGTATGCATAGAAATGGAATTTAAATGTTGATGCACTTAAGGAATGGACACAATACAGAGATGGAACAATATGCAAGGTATGATGCAAAAACTTCAGTCAAGAAAGGTGCAGAATAAAAACGAATTGATATTTTAGAATATGATAGACATGATAATAAGAGGAATCAAGCAGAAAACTAGAAAAACAGATTCAGAACCTGGAAAGATGCTAAATGCAAGGTGTTATTCTAACCTAATGACTACAAATCAAAATGGAAAATGCAAGGGACAATGAACCTAGCAATGCTAAAGGATGCAACAGAAATTTGTCCTAACAACTCTAAATAATGCAGCAATGTGAAATATGACAACCAAAACGTGATACCATGCACAAGTGAATGTAATGTGCTTAAGGACCAGGAAGGAATACAGATGCACTGTTGGAATTTGTGAATGTAATGCCAGAAGACAAAGATGGCTGCAAAACAAAATTGAAAACCTAACTTATTTGACTAATGAATGTAGAAAGAAACTCATAAGAAGAGATCCTAATACTAGCTAAACTAAAAAAGAATCGTTCAATTTACAGCATCTAAGAAAGGCTATGAAAATAACCACAACTAGAATCATGTGACATATTAGCAAGTGTAAAGAAAAACAGTTTCTGAGTAAAAATCTCTTCCTACTTGGTGCATTGAACAAGAGTGTGTCTCAAGAAGACATCTTGGTGATTAAATCCACTTTGGGGTATTTGGATTCCATAATGGAACCACTAAAGTGCACAATTCAACATTCAATTTGTAGAAACAAGCAAGACTATCACAGCAGAAACAAATAAGGTAAAGAAACATGTAAAGAACCTTGGCAAAGAGAAATTCAACAATAAATGTGCAATGGGTTGAGGCAAGAGTCTCAATCACTCTTCAAAAAGATCTTTTGCAATTGTAAAACCCACTTTGGGGTCTTTTATTTCATATTTCAAAAACTAAAAATGGCAATTCTCACTCCTGCCACCAACCAGTGCATATCTAAATCAAAATTGGGCCTTCAACTATATTTAACATCAGAACCTATTTCAAGAGCGAGTGGAAATAACTACCTATGCTTTACTCACTATTATCATATTATACAATCAAAACCAGCAAATTACAAAACTAGAGAATCAATCCGAAGGTATGGGAAATCATCCAACTCAGAAAAGAAAACAAAATGGAAAGAATGAGAGCAGGAAACACAAAAGAAAGGTACAAGAATTAAAAGTAAAAGCAGAATCCAATGCCAGAATGCAGAAACAATAAGAACAAGTGTTGGAAAATGAAATTCTTGCAAGAAAAAGGAAGAATTAAGCAGAAATGTAAATATTGGACAAGGGAATCAAAAGAACTCAGAATTTTATTAGTATGAACAAACGAATTACAAAAAGGATACCGAAATCACCAAAGGAGGCCTCACGACTTGTCACTGCTTGTGAGTAGCCTTCAACAATCTCCAACGAAGAAGAAAACGAAAATCACTCCAAGAACTAGACTAACACTAACTAGAACTAAAATTAACTAAGACTAATCAACTAATCACCCTCAAACTAAAAAGAACCGAGAGTGTTTGAAACAACACTAACCGAGAAGAACCAAGAGAAAAACTAAAACTAACCGAGAAGAACCAAGAGAAAAACTAAAACTAACCGAGAGAAAAACTCTTTATCACTCTCGTTTTACAGAAAAACTAAAGAGAAGAGGGGAAAAAGGGCAAGATCGAACCCAATAAGCAATTCGTGCACACCCTTCTCGAGCCACACCTCTTTTAATCACGAACCCTAAGTTCTTCTCGCACCCTTTGATCAACTCCAAGCTTTTGAAACAACCTCTCTGGTCCAGTCCATCGCGAGCTCTCCTAGCATCTTCGCGAACATTCTTCGCACTCCTCTATGAACCCTAGCTCCAAGGGTTTTCGATTTCGGGAAAAATCCCCTTTGCTCGAGCCTTTCTCTGAACCTTAGCTTCTAGCAGCTTTGCAATCCCAAAACGGTACGTTGTATTAAAGCTGCAGGTCCCAAAACGCAGTGTTTCGTATTGGGGCAGATTCCAGCTCTTATTTTGACCAATCCAACCCCTTTGACCACGGGCTTTTATGTAATAAGAGAGAAAGAAAGAAGGGCCAAACAATAATTAAGGAAAAAGAAGACCTATTTAAGCAAAAAGAGATATTTATTTTGAATATCTTTTTAAAAGAGCAAAAGGAAATTTATTTAAAGACATTTTTAAGTATTAAAAACACACAATTAATAATATTTTTATAAAAATCAAGATTTAAAACAAAAACTCAAAATTATCCTAACTTTAGAAAATTAAAAACAAAAAAGGATTTCTAAAATAATAGAAAAAAAAAGGAAAAAGTGGAGAGTTATCAGTTACCCAAACATATAAATAGATGTCTCCCTCATCTAAAAATCACCTTTGCATTTTGAGTAAAGTCATGCCTCAATTTTTATGACATACTACTCAACTTAGGTTGTTAAGACTAAAGCACCCCTTCTAAGTTTCCTTAAGCCACCCTTCCTTAAGAGTGACCTAACCCTCTCTTGAGAACACCTAAAACACCACCATATCCTCTCCCCCTTGCTTGAGTCGTATAGCTTGGAGGAGGAGTGATGGAATACCCATTAGCTATGGCCAAACACACTCAATAAAAGTTGGAGTCATTTGTAAAAGATGGGTCCAAGCTCTTATCATCATGGGTTATTAGGGAGTTTTTAGTAGATTTGATTTATTTAAGGCCTTGTATAATGGGCCAAGTAGTCTAGGGTTTCTTTTGGGCCTTATATTTAGACCTTGGGTTGTAGTGCATGGCTTTGGGCCTAAAAGAGATGGGCCCTAAGGAGACACATAGATCTAAGGTAGAAACCTAGCTTGGAGAGAAAACTTTCTAGAAGCTTGTGGGTCCTTGGCTAGAGTGGTCTCAAACTTGTCCTCTTTTGTAAGACACATGCTCTTACCATGTGTCATGCTATCAATGGAGAGGATTTCCCATAAGTTGAGGCCATGTGTCATCCTAGGAATGAAGATGATTTTCCTATTCAGTGGCCACATGTCCTCTTCCTAATGAATAGGATTTTTACCTTAGTCTCCAAGCTAGCCAAGTTGAGGATTTTAGGTTTTTGCTTCCACAATAAGGAGAAACCTTAAGTCTATAAATAGAGGTGTCTCACTTGCGTAAACCTTTAAATTGAGTATTGTTATGCTGCCAAATTTGTATCATAAAACTAAACTTAGGTCACTAAGATTAGATCACCCTTCTAGGTTTCCTCTAGCTACTGTTCCTCAAGAGTTGGTCTAATCTCTCTTGAGAGCACCCAAACATAACCATAGTCTCTCCCCTTGGTCGACTCATATTTCTTAGAGAAGGAGATACCATATCACTACGTCAAACTCACCATATGTATATTTCCACCACCATCAAACTTTTGGCACCACTAACCCATTTAAAAGTCTCCACCTTACTTAAATTGCATATCGAGCACTATGCTTAGCAACAAACTGAAACTATAGGGCAAAACATATTTCTCATCCCCACTGCTTCGCAAAGGGAAGAGGGTATGACAATTGCACCCATCTCTTCCACTACTTCACACAAACGAAGAGAGCCCCTTTTCCACTACTTTTCACGGGCTAAAGAGAAACCCTTTGCACTCACTGAGTATTAAAAAACCTCATCAGTGACCACTTTATACTCTTGTACATTGCCAAGAGTAACACTCAAGGTATCTCGTTGTTTTAATATCAACCACCACAACCTAGTCTTTGTTTCACTAAAATCCTTGCCTACAAGCAACTCTTATACCATTACCCATACATAACAGTTTAAACTGAAGTGACCAACTAGTTTCACAATTTCAAAAGGCCAAAAATAGTGTACGATAGCATTAAATTAGACATATCGTTGGTCCATGTGTATAAGACAACAACATAAGTGTTAATCGGACCAAAACAGGATAATACAACAACAACAATTATTCAAACCATTAAGTTTGAATACGGGACAACAACATAACTATTAATCCAACCAAGGACATGGCAGTACAATAGTGTAAATTAATCAACACTTCTCGACATGTTCGGTGCAACAAGGAATTAAATTAATGCAAGTAGAATGTGAAGTATAGGGAAACACTAGAAAAGGGGGGAGGGGTGTGAATATTGTTTCAAATACTTTTCGCAAAACAACGTTTAATAACTTTTGCGAGTGTTAGATAAACTATAGTAGTAGTTAAACGCTTGTATTTTCAGGTAAGCTTTTAGGAAAACCTTTTAAACAGAAAAGGTAATAACACATGTGTTTTTATACTGGTTCACTCAATGTGAGCTACATTCAGTTCTCCCTTAAAACCTCTTAAATGGTTCCATTAACTTTATACAATATTACAAACGAGTATAAACCACTCTTGGTGTACAAGTATTATCAACTACTTAAAGTTTTCTTAGTCAACTTGACCAGTCTAAGTTTAATCACTTATAATATCAACCTCAGACAACTATTTAGAATGTTTAACTTGATTGATTTAAACAAAACAAATATTTTAATATATTTTTGAATATCCAAATACAATCAGTTTTTAATTTTAAATACATAATCAAATAACTTTTAAAAGAAAGAAAAGAAAGAATAAATTCAATATAATGAATTCTGATTATACATTATTATTATTATTATTATTATTATTATTATTATTATTATTATTATTATTATTATTATTTTTTGTATTTGGATGCAATGCAGTTGACTTGTTTTTTCAACATCTACCGACATTCGCCATTCTACATCTTAATTTGGATTGAGGAGACCATTTTATACTTTTATTTCAAATGTTATCCTTTTTCCATTTCACTTTATATACTTTATTATGACACAGATTACTCCATTATACAGCCTGGTTGTTTAGCATCACTTTCAGGGTGTTGAAAATTTGTTTCTACACACCAAGTTTCGAAAACTTTTATCATCCAAAATTAATGACACAATTTTCTTGCAATTTAAATTTAAGAAGGTTTTAATATTTTTCTCTTTTTTATATAAATGGCATTTTAGTACGAATATTGCAAATATTTTTTTTTTCTTCGTGCTTGCGCTCAATCACTTACTCTTGCTATTTTTTAATCTGAGTATAAAACTTGCATTGCTTCTTGGGAATGTACTTTTACATTACACGCAATTTCACAACTTAATTCTTCAAGCAAAGATCAGATTTAAACGTAATTTGCCCTTATAAGCGGATTTCTGTTTTCTTATTCATTTCATTTGTTTCGTGTATGAATAGACATTATTGAGAAATTATAAAATTGGGGAAAATGAAGAATTTAAGGTCATAATTGTCAATGACAGTCAGCAATATTGGGAATCCATTGTGGCACTCACCAACCATGAAAGAAGCTTGAATTAAGATTGAGAGTGACACATTTAAAATTAGAAATATGAGATGAAATATCTTTGATATATACTATAAGTGTCAAATTTGCCTCTTGATAAAAATATATACTGTATGCTTCCAGTCTTTTTGTTATCCATTCTAATTGATTTAATTTATTATCATTTTCATTTTAATCTTTGTTAAAGTACAAATACACATTTATATTTGATTTGTTCATCAAGTGAAAGAATTTGTGATTTTTTTTATAATAATTAGGATTAAATATGTTTTTGATCTCTTAATTTTCAGTCAAAATTGAAATTAGTTCTTTTTCAAAACTTTGGCTTAATTTAGTCCCCCAATTTTAGAAATGTATGAATTTAGTCTTTTTAACCAAATTTTGTTAACTTTATTTGATGTTTTAAACGCGTTTTTCAGTTTTTATTTGATGTTTTAAACGCGTTTTTCAGTTAACATTGAAGCAAATAGTGTCAAACAATATAAACAATCCAAATGCTATTATGAAACGTACTTGAAACATTAAATAAACCTAATAAAATTTAATTAAAAGGACTAAATTCATACACTTTTAAAGTTGGAAACTAAATTAGACAAAAGTTTTGAAAAGAAACTAATTCTAATTTTTACTGAAAGTTAAGAAACCAAAAACATATTTAACCCTATTAACTATAATAACAACTAAACTTGTAACCTTATGAATTTACTTCAATATTTCACTTTCTAATCATGAGTAGATTGGAAAGTGACAACACTCACATCTCACCATGATTGAAGAACAACCTCTTGCACGGACACTATGTAGCCACACCACATCTTCAAATCAAATTCATTATTAATTATTATATATATATATTGTCTGATGTTTTTGACCGTAATTAGATCTCCACAGTAAACAACATCAGATATAATTGACTAGTGTTGAAGCAAAAGGGTATATATGTTGTCCTATCTATAAAGTATTCTGGTTGAGAAAAAGCCTTAAAGTAGCAAAACTAAAAAAGAAAGGTAAAAACCATTTATAGTATAAAATTGTAACCATTTTGTATTGACAAGTCTCTGGCATATTATGAAGCTGCAATTCTCTCAAAATGTCCAAGCCTATTGTCAGCCAATCTTGAAGCATAAAATGAATTCTTGTACTCGAACCACGTAAACTCTTTGTATAGACTTTCTTTTCCTTTCATGAGAGAGGGCAACGGTGCTATTTTCTCACTCAAAGGTGGACCTCCAAAGTAAATCATTGAGAGCCTTGACTTGAATCCATTTGCCAAAACCCTGTGTCTCACACTCCGAAACCGTCCATTAGTCATAACCTATACCAATCAGAAACAATGATAAACCAATATCAGAAAACTCATCTGACAAACCCCTTTTCAATATAATACTATTCCATACTGACATAAACGTGAAAGCAAAACTTTTTGCTTCTCCTTTCTTATTTCCTTTTTGAATTTTTCTCCATGGTGTTCTGGAAAGGGGAGGGAGTTTGAAGACCAAATGGAAATGTAAACAATTAACAAGTCACACACATTTTCAAAAAGGCACCCAAAAGGGAAATTTGTATAAAAAAGATGGGTTTTTTCCACTTGTCCATATAAATACGAAGGTAATAAAAAAGATGGGATTTTTCATTTTCATTTTGCTCGTTGAACTTTTTGGTGTGCACCAATAACATTGCTTTGTGTTGTACCTGAAGAGAATCTCCAACGTTGATGAAGAAGGAGTTGTGATCAGGTGGGACTGGAATCCAGCTTCCATCTCTGAGATAAATTTGAAGGCCTGAAGCGTTGTTAGACCTTAGCAGAGATATGATTTGTGGGTCTGTGTGCTCTCCAAACCCAATAATGTTCTGACCATCCACAGCAAGTTCAGGGCAAGCAGGATAATGATTCACCCTGAAAACAGAGTCACTTTCTTTATCCCTCAGAAGCTTGCTGAACACATTCTTCTGCTGAATCTTCAGCCCTTCTGCCATCAGCTCAAGAATATCACAAGCCATTTTCTTCACAGAAGACATGTAGCTGTTCAACAGACACCTGCAATATAGCACCAACAAGAGATAACAAAATCAATCATTTCCTTAATTTGTTTAGTTCATTTATACATACAAGTTAGTTGAAACTGGTTGTATTTTGACAAGGCACCTGAATTTCTCGTGATTTTTACCATAGAGGGAAAAATCGTGTTCTTGATTGTTGTTTAGAAGAAGATACTCAACCCAACCAACATCACCATTGGGTCCAATCCTCTTGCTACCATACCCAAAAGGATTGGGAGGTCCTGCTTTTTCCTTCTCATTGAGTGGCAAAGAGAAGAACTTGAGGGCCTCAGTTTCCAATTGGGATATAGCTTCCATGGGGACTCCATGGTTGATGACTTTGAAGAATCCAAACTCTTCACAAGCATTGACTATGAGGGTCTTTGCATCAGGTTTGGAAAGGTCGACTATGGGAATTGTGGAAGAGAATGTTGATGCCATGCGGTTCTTGATATAGGAGTATTGCTCTGTTGTTGTTTTGGACAACGATGCCATTTTTCTTGCAGATTGCTCTCAAGTTGTTTTGCTTTAGGTGCCAAATGGGAGGGAGAAGAAAGTGAAGATGAAGAGGTTTTGGAGAGTCGGTGAAAACGCGAAAGAGAGATAGAACTTGAAGAAGAGAGTTTGAGTTGTGAGAAGAACAGTTTGGTTATAGGCTATTTATACCCAAAAGTTTAGGGGCATTGAAAAAGAAACACAAACATGATTCATTGTCTAATTTTGAAATTGGAGACATCATGTGATCTTAGTAGATAGTCATGTCCATTAAGCAGGTCTATAGAATAATATATTTAATTATGTAAAAATCTGTTAAAAAATATTAGTTTTTTAAATATTATTTTCATCTTAAAATCTTTAAACTGGGTGTAATTGTATCAATCTAAATATAGTTTAAATTGATCTTTAATATACGTGTGGGATTATAATTTACTTAATTTATTGTTTCTTAATAGCTTTTTCCCATTCTGAATTACCAACCTTTCTTTTAACAGGATACGACCATCACAATATAGTAATTGAGTCATCACCTACTTAAATCATTATTTACATAAATAGATTTTCTTCCACTATAATATGCATGACAACTATATCATATTCAACGCTTGTCGACTCATGAATGAGATTTCTTTCATGAGGTATTTCCATATATTTTTTACTTTTTTCTTTTTTTATTTATTATAGTTATATGGTTTAACAAATATACTAAAAAAAGACTATATTAACAAGACTATTCGGTATTTTTGAACTAAATAATATTATTAGAGATATTTATTGATTTAATTATTATATATTAATAAAATATATTGTCAAATATAAGAAGTTTGATTGTATAATATAATGATATCAGAAATATGTCATATATCAACACAATATATAGTTAATTTAGTTATATAATATATCATTGTTTTTATCATGTTGGTTTATTATAGATTAATAAGTTTTTTGTTATCTTTTAATTTATAATAATTTATAGGATTCATAAATTCTATAAATACATATAATATTTTTCTAGACTATGATAATGTTATACTCATTACTATATTCACATAAATCCTAAACTTTCTTAATGACTTAAGTATCAAAGATTCTTTTGTAGGTGGATCTTTCCCTTTATTTCAACCATTAGGAGCTTTCAAGCCACTTGAATTCTATCGAAAGGCTTACGCTCCAAATTCCTTTAGGAACATTTGGTATCCACCGTGAAGTCTATTATTATTTCTATACTAAACCATATATTACATACAAAATTATACAATTCATATATTTTATTCATTTATAAATCCCTGCGAACTAAGGTTGGAGTTTAAATCCCTGTCAACCAATGTAGAAGTATAGATCCCTACCAATCAACGTAGAAGTATACATCCATACTACCCGTGGTAGAAGTACCTAAGGCCCTTTATTAGAGGATCACATACCCTTTGTTAATATGGTTATCCATATCATTCTTAAAAGCAAATTCAGATATGCTTCCACATTGTATTTTATCATGAATTGGGGTATAGGTTCATTCAGGATAAAATATAAATTTTAAATGTATTTGATAGTATTGTCTAGAAATCAGCTCATAAGCATGTTCCCAGGTGGATATGTCATCAGAAGAATCTTTCCAATACTTTTTATCATTAATATGCTAAGACTAATTCTCTAAAATGATTAAATTTACTTCTTTTTTATGCTTAACCATGAATCAACTATAGAATGGTATCCATCATTCTTCTTTATGGCCCTAGGTTTGAGGAATTCTAACTAAACACTCCATATTTTTCCTACATCAATATTTTATTGTGATATAATCCGTTTATTCAAAGTTTGTGAATAATAGTGTCAAAACAAATTTTTTTCTTTTGCTTTGAGAACACATGCCTCAATAAGTGCTACAAGTTCCAATAGTGGTCACACTAAGAAGCGAGTCCAAGAGCACTATGGTCCAAAAGTTGAAGCTGAAATAGTTTTGCAACTACAAGAGTTACATATAGTTGTTACTCTTTGGCTCACCACATTGAAAATGGATATACCTAAACAATCCCAATGTATCATACTAAACATTTAGAAATACTCACAAAACATGAATGAAGTTCAGATTTAGAAGCAATATCAAGCATAGGCTTAAATTCATGTTCAGTGCATGGATAAGAAGTATTCAGATAGGATGGCAAAAATTGTTTCTCATCATACAAAGAGTGGAAATTAAAAGCATACTCAACGACAACATAGTTAGTTTGAGGTATGTATACCTCTTCTTCCCTGAAGGTTGCTAGAGTCTCCTTATCTGGTTCTTCCATATTTTTGCTTTGAATAGGAGACTGCATCCAATCAAAAGTAGTGGTGGAAGACAAAGAGAGTCTACCTGGCTCAAAATTCCTGCTCATCTCTGCCTAGTCCTAAAAAACTTTATCAGTATCAACCTCCTCAGGTGCAAGAGTAGGGATGACATATGGAGGTAGGAAAGTAGGTGGCATAATGAGCACATGAATTTGCTTCCCATCCCCATATGTAGTAATCAATTAAGGTCATCAGACAACTTATGTTTTGAACTGTAGCAAAACAACAAGTTTGAATCAATTACATTAGTTGTTAAATCGGTTAAAACTTGTGTCTTTGCATATATCATTTTCAAATGTGCTGTGGTGAGTTTTTGAAGAGAAAAAGTTTTCAAAATCTATTGAAGTGCTTAGCTTAATCGATTACACACTTTATGTAATCAATTAAGTCTATTATCTTTTGAAAATTGTTTTTAGCTTAGTCATAACTTCTTTAACGATCATATTTTTAAATATGTTTGACTAGTATTAAATGCAAATCGATTACATTAATTGTGCATTCAATTAAGAGTTGAGTTAGTTGTAATACTGTTACATTTGTTTTTATGTAACCGATTACATTACTAACGTAATCGATTACTTATTATTAAAACTATAAATTGACGCATTGCTTGTAATTCTGTGACTTTTGATCAATTGTAAAATTTCATAACTGACATCTTTGATCTGAGAAAGTTTTTACAAATTGCACATACGCTCCAAGAACCAAAGAAGCAAAGATCTTGAAGGATTCTTGAGGAGGAGATTTAAGAGCTTGACTGGCTGATCCTATTCACACTGCTAAGGTGTATTTGTTGTGATCAAAAAAGGTTTCTGCACTTGTTGATTGTGATGTTTCCCTGTTCATGCGCAACAGGAAGAAAAGTGAGGAGCTCTTGGACTTTGAGAGGTGTTTCTCAAAGGGATTCTACAACAAGAACATGTGGTTCTGTGTATGCAGGTGTTTTCGTTTCTATATTTGATTGTTTGAGTGGGAAAGGTGTTTAAATTGTGAGAGTGTGTTCACTGTAAAACCTTTGGTGTAATTCTCCAATCATTATAGTGAAATATCCTTCAATCTAAGGTTGATTGGAAGGGTGATTGGACGTAGGCATTGAGGCCGAACCAGGAGAAAAATTGTGTTTGCTCTTCTTTCTCTATCTCTTTACATTTCATTGCATACATACTTTACTTACAACGTAAGAAAGTTTTAAGATCATTCTAATTTTGCCAAAAAAAATCAAAAAGTGTGCAAGAAACCATTATTAATCTTTTAACCATTCATTAATAAAAAAACAAAGATATAAAGAAACAATTTTTTCGACCTTTCTATCACACAATAAAGCCCTATTCACATCGAGTATCTCTTGCTCTCCAACTCTAAGACCTATTCTCTGACTCGAAACTCTTACTCTCAAGCTGCATTATACTCACCCTCATTTTATCAGTCACCGAAACCCGAAACACGCCAAAAATCCCAAGAGATTTCATTGTGCAACTTCCATCGTTTCCTTACTTTTCCCTTTGCAAAGTACCCTTAAAAACCAACACTTTTCTCCTTCATTCTCTACCCTCGTTTCCCCCACATTACAGTAGAGGCATTTAATACACTTTACACCCCATTCCCCCATCCCTTTAACGTCTTAGGGTTTATGATTTCTAAGAAAAAGAGAAAGGAAGGAAAGAGATGAATGAGGGTTGGTTTTCAAGCATAAGAAGAACTATGGTTTTTCTTCACTTAACCCTCACGGGCTTCTCTCGATCAAAGACTAAGCTTAAAAGTAAAACAAAGTCAACAAAATAAATAAAAACCACACCCTTTTGTCTTTGTAGGGTTTGAAACCAACATCATTTACCACTACGCCAACTCAATTCTATTTATTATATTAATTTACATATATTTAAATACTTCTCTGCTGCACATATCATGTATAAACATTTAAAAAAATAAGGCACACAATAATTTTCTACAACCTGCTCCTACTAAAATAAACCACATACCACTTCTATAAAATATACTTTTTATATACCAAACATCTATTCCAAACAATTAACTTATGCCTAGACTTGTATTGATTTCTCGGGTCTTACAACCATGAGCATAACTTCAACAATGGAGGAGCAGTGCCAGATGGGGTTGTGCCAACCATAATTCATGACCATGAGCAAAATGATCCAAGGGTTATAACTATGATTATTGGCAACAAACGGGTGCACAATCCTAGTCAACCAAGGAACAACTCGGCATTCCAATACTTGAGTACAAAAGTAACTCGATGTTCCAATACCCAAGTACAGAAGCAACTCGACGTGGCAATATCCGAGTATAGGAGTAACTTAACATTTCAATATTCGATAGTACCTAGGTATTGATGCAAGAGCAACTCGTTGTGACAATTCCAAAGTACAAGAGCAACTTAATGTTTCAAAACCTGAGTATAGAGAAAGATCAACCTTAATGTCATGATAACGATAGAGCTCGACGGGACATGCTTGCGCTGGCTATTCATGTTAGGAAAATAGTAGCCAAAAAAAGATAACCTAATGAACTCAAAGAGATAGTCGAGAAATCAAACTTGGTGAGATAGTCATGTAAGAAAAGTAGTGACAAAGGATATAACAAATCAACGTTATAGAACTCGGGTTCAAGAAAGAACCTTCCAAAAGGTAGACTTAGTCTTGAGAAAGTTCGATGATGCTCGAGACTTTAAGCAGAACGAAAGCTTGAAGTCAACTGGGATGAACCATATCGCATTATAGACTCCTTCTAGAATAAAGCCTACAAGCTAGAAGATCTTAATGGAAAACTAATCACCGAGGTCACCTCAAGACAAACCTCGAGAGGAAATAAGTATAAAGACAAACGTCCACTAATAAAATACTTAAGACCCCACCTACCTAAAGCCAAATACCAAGGGTGATGACATTGATTAAACCATACCACTCTCTTCATAATCACATCTCATCTTTCTTCAAAGAGACAAAATAAACACTCTATTTCCAAAAATTGTGTTTCCTTGGGATCTTTTATGTTCCCTTATCTATTTTGTTATTCAGCTTGACTACTTTATGCTAACAATTGCAATAGGTAGCAGTGCCACTCCTACAATCATATGCCATATAACTTTATAAAAACTAACTATATAGAAAAGAGTCAAAGAAAAGAAGGAAATAAGTACAAGGGGGGTTTTCTTCCCTAGGCCCCTATTATGGATACACAAGGACAAACATCCATTATTAGAAAGTCTGTCTAAGATGGTAGCACATAAAATGCTTACCAAAGATGAAAACACACACAAAGTTTGCTTAAGACAATAACACATACAAAGTTTTCCTAAGACAACAGCACATACCAAGCCTACCTAAGACAACAACACGTATAAAACCTACTTGAGACGATAAAACATGTTAAATCCAGCTCTAGTAGCACATAAGCCTACCTTTGTCAATAGCATGAGTTAAAGCCTAGGACAGTAGCACGTGTAGAGTCTACCTAAGACGGTAGCATGAGTTAAGCCTACTTCAAGAACGTATGAGCCTACCTAAGCCGGTAGCACGAGTTAAAGCCTACCCCCACAACACGTGAGCCTGCCTAATTCAATAGCACGAGTTAAATCCTACCTCAACAACTCATGAGCCTACCTAAGTCGATAACAAATTTTATATCCTTCCTTGCCATCACATGAGCCTAGCTAAGATGGTATCACGAGTTAAAGCCTACCTTGAAAACACATGAGCCTACCTAAGATAGTAACACAAGTTAAAGCCTGCCTCGACAATACTTACGCCTAGCTAAGATGATAGCTTGAATTAAAACTTGCTTCGACAACACATGTTCCTATCTAATATGGTTACTTAAGTTAAATCATGCCTTGGTAAGACATGAGCCTACCTAAGTTGGTAGGACGAGTTAAGGCCTACCTCGATAGCACATAAGCCTTCCTAAGTCAAGGCACGAGTTAAGGCCTACCTTGACAACACATGAGCCTACCTAAGTTGATAGCACAAGTTAAAGCCTACCTCGACAATACATGAGCCTACCTAAAATGGTAGTACGAATTAAAGCATATACTCTAATAACACATGAGTTTACTTAAATAAGTAGCATAAGTTAAAGCTTGCTTCGACAACACACACGCCTACCTGAGTCGGTAACATAAAACCAATCTAAGGTGACATCCTAAGGCTAACCAACTAACATAATGAGTTTTTCGCACACATACTATACATAGATACACAAATATTTTAAAGAATTTGAGCCAACAAAGCCCATTCAACATTATTATCCTAAAATGGTTAAATAATATTAACATATATATTGGTTGATCTAACTATCATATATTAACAAAATATATGGTCAAATTTCATTAGTTTAATTGTATGATACTAATATAATAAATATCCTTTTATCATATTTTAACAAAATATATGGTTAATATGGTTAAATAATATATTATTATTATCATGTTGATTTATTATAAATGTGGTAAGTTTTTATTATCTTTTATTATATGAAAAGTTTCATAGCGTCCAAAAACTCTATAAATATATATATGTTATCTCTTTAGGAAGAACAACGACACTTTTATACTGACCTAGATCCTAAGTTCTCTTACTCTATCAAAATATTTTATAGATGAATTTTCTCCTTTATTCCAACCATCAAAAATTTCAAACCACTTAAATCGTACCACTATTTATTTGTTCTATTGAGACATGGATATGTTTTAACTTTCCGTTGGGTTTTGTGGACACTGCATCTCTGCAAGTACCTTGCAAAAGAGCAATGGTAAATAAAATTTAGCATGAGGGTGATGTAGTGCATGCATCTAGTAATGTTTGAAGAGAGAGAGGTTTAGTCACAACCATACAACATGCATGGAAACATTCTAAGTGTAGAAAAAAGGTAAGACATTGGTATAAAATTTTGATGCCATGATATATTTTATTTGTATTCCTTTGTACATTCACCCAGAAAACTATATTCCTCCTTATCGACATCCATACTTTGGGTTTCCCAATACAATGTGCTATTGTTGTTCATTTTGTTCCATGTTTTGCTCATTTTGTTCCTTTACACCCCATTCTACCCACCTGTCACCCTCTTCCAAATATATTATCTAAATCTTTCTCTTTCCTACCTTAGATTTTCATGGGGAGTTATCTAGTAGCAACTATCAATAAACTAAAGCAAAATACTTCTTTAAAACACTTTATAGATATTCTTTTAATTTCTCATAAGTTCCTGCTGTTTTTATTTATAAAAAAATATGTTTATAGTTCTATCCTATTAATAAATTTCACCCTTGTAGTTAAAACATATTAGATCTACTTTATTATTTTGTAATAATTTTAAGTGTTTTCAAGTTTAAGAACTAATATATTAAGTTGATTTCTTAAAAATGTGTAACTAATTAACAATATAGAAAATAGAAATATTCTTTTCCTTAGATAAAATTTGAAATTTATTAAGTAGCCCGTATAAAATAAATGTTGGAATTAAAAAAGGATTCATTATTAAAATGAAATTCAGATTATAAGTAAAATATCGTTTTGTCAAGTTAAAATTCAACTTAAATCTCAAAATAATAAGCAATTATATACAAGCATAATCTGCTGACAAAAAGTATAAAAAAAATATGCAATTTTTCTATTTTCTTCCTGCTTTTCTTTCCACTTCATAAAGCTTCTTCTTTCGTAATTAAATGAAACCCGAGAAACTCTCCTTGCAATAGAAATCTCCTTCTTTTATTACTTGATTATTTCATGAACAAATGTAGAATGTATGCTATTAGAAGAATATTTTACTATATTGAAACAATTGATCTCAAAAATCTTTTTAGATTAAAACAATTAAATTACATCACGTTTGAATATATACTTTGCAATACATTACTATTAATTAAAGCAATGTTTTCAACTAACACATGGTACTCCATTGTTGAAACTTTTTCACCAAATGGTTTCCCTTGTTTTGCATAGGCATTTAATACTTGTGGGAGAAAAAAGTGTCTTCACTATAGTCTCATAGTGCATATTATGCACTAGAGGTTTATAGATTTTTTTAATAAGATGCGATGAAAGCAAAGTTCTATTTGGAAAAAAAAATGGAGACGTTTGGAAGGAGGATAGATAGTGTTTTGGATGAGGTGAAGTAACTCCTGCACAATTTCTTTTGAGAAGTACGTTGGAGGTGTACCTATCAAAAGTTTTCCGATACCCCAAAGTCAGTAAATTGTTCATAGGATTGCCTAGAACAGTAACAATAAATAAGTTTTAAATGTGAATCATTTACCTCTTACATTTGATCTGTATTTATAATTTTCACCATGAGTATGAGATTAGCGAAATCTTAATCATAGTCCAATCTCAATCCAATACCTCTAATTACCACTTATCTTAATCTTTGCAAAAAAACTTAATTATCATTTTAGACTGGATGTTTTGTTTCAGACTGTTCGATCTAAGTTAAGTTGAGGATTTTTGTCACGTTTAGTTTGGCTGCGTCCTACACTTTAGAGCCATCCAGTTAGTTTGGTTATAAGGTGACTATATGACCGTCCTGATCATACAGTACAAATAGTAAAATTAATAACATTTGTGGAGGAAAAACTATAATAATAATAATAAAAAAAAAAACCTCTAACATGACGCTAATGTAAAAAATGTACAAAAAGATGAGCATCATCATCTCTGAAATTCTTATCTTATAATTTTTCTTGATTATAGCCACCATCTGTTACTTTTCTTTGCTTACATTACACACCTTTTCATACTATTCAAGAAATCCATCTAATCCTCATAAAACCCTAAATCATTAATTCAATTAAATCCCTATTTTAAATCAGGCGTTACATTAATAAATTTCCCCTTAATTAACTATTAAGACCCACAACAATCATTATATTAATGCTACCACAACAACCATTATATTAAGGCTAGCTATAAGGTATTATTATAACATCACTTCGTCATGTTTGTGCAATGATCTCTGATGTGTTCCAACTAGCTTATCATTGTTCCATCATCTAATCCATAATTGAACTTATCACTTTCTCCTTTAGCACTACTCATGATTCATTCTTATTTTTTTTATCACTAATTCATCATTGCGCTTATGACATCATTATTTATATTTTATACTCTTCCAACAAAATACTTCTTTATATTTTATAATCATAATCCAGCATGCTAGCATTATTCAAAAGCTGATTAATATTTTTAATAATATAAGAATTTAAAAGAATGAGTGTGTAAGTGTTTTTTTTTTTTTTCATTTTAAAATAAACATATCACATGTTGTAATATTATTAATCGATGTTACTAGTAATTGAGCTCAATCAATTTTTGTGACTGAAGGTATCATAACATATATAATAGAGCATGACTAATATTGTCCCAAGCTTACATTACAAAAAATAAAAAAATGAAAATCAGCAATCTCATTATTATAATTGTGAAGTGAGCATAAAGCATAAACTACACATATATATCCTTCAAAATTCAGTACCACATCCCAATGGTTTTGTTTAAATGATAAAATAAATAAGTATAACAAAAATTTTAAAAAAAGGGGTGAAAGAATGGATATAAATATATAGTAGAAAATAAGAACCAAAATCATTACTTCAACAGGAAAATAGAGAAAATTAGTACTTTTTTATCCTCAAGAATTTCCTCATCATTCTTATGTAGAGTCAACGGTTAAATGGAGATTTTCTACGATCTTATCTCCATTCTCTTTATCTCTTTTTAGCCTATTTTATCCAAAATAATCTTATCATAAGTCACTTTCACTTGTGAAACTACGTACAACTTCAAATGAGAGTTCAATTCAAGCCAGAGATCATTATTTGGGCATTGTATATCCTCTTCTTTTTTTACTTTATACATAAATGAAATTAAAAAAAAAAAGTTACACTAATTATAAATAGTAATACTAATATACAACAACAAACAAATATTCTAGCTATAAATTGAAAATGCCAAATATTGTGTGGTACACCAAATAATAGATGATATTTAGAATTATTTTAGTTAATTGGCTCAATTATAACAAATTGATTATAATTGGTGTTAATAATTATTTTATTTTTCTAGTTTCTCTCCTGTTTATTTATGACTTTTTCTGTCGATAGTTTTGCTGCAAAAAGAGAATCTTTAAATCTGATAAATATTATCCGTTTTAAGTCTTTACTGATATATTTTTTATATCATTTTAAAAAAACTCTTATCAATAGAAATTTTATGTGTATATAAACTCATATTATTTTTTATTTTACTTGATATGAAACTTTGTTTATACTCAACAGTAATTGTATTATATCTGACATGATTCTCTATTCATTCGGGTAATGATACATAGACAACATTTTTTGACAACATTTGAACATTATCATACGTGTCATTGTGTGATTGGTCCAAATGACACAATGACACTAAACTAATCACACAATGACACGTATGATAATGTTCAAATGTTGTCAAAAAAATGTTGTCTAAGTATACACGCGTTTATTTGGAAGAGAAACGCGGAGATTGAGGCGTCACTATCTGGTGAAAGACTAGCATGGTTCTATTCATGTGGTGAAGTTGGAAACTGGTCAAAGAATCTTGAAGATGTGAATGGGCGAACGTGGATACAAAGAAGAAAAAATATAAAAATATATAGAAAAGAAAAAGGATAAGGCGGGATTTGAGGAAGGAAGAGGCGACCACATCTATTGTTGCAAACGTGTCTACCATAGCACACATTTATTTGTTCGGTGAGACGGTTTAGGCTACCATGCCAATCATAACAATTAATTCATTCACAATACCCATTTATTTTAAATATTTCATGTGTATAGTCTTTACTAACAATTTTCACTCTTTCTAAAATTTAAGTCTTATTTCTCTTATATTTAATAACAAGAGGTTTTCAAATGTTCCAATCCCAAAATCGGTTGAGACAGAACTAGGATAAGACTACTTCTCCAAATTAAATTAATTTATTTTAATGTTTTTACTTATTTTTTTATTTTGTAATATTTGTTCTGCAGTTTTTATATGATATTTTATTAATAGTTTTTTTTCTTTACTCCAAAGATACAATGTTGGATACCCGAGAAAAATTATAGTATAAAATAAAAAAATTGTTTTGATATAAATTAATGTAATAATTATTTTATACAGTTTTTAAGAACTGCAAGTTAATTTATATTTGTTTCTAATGTATTATTTCTAAGGAATATACAAATATTAAATTTATAAAAAGTTATTTAAAATAATTTTTTAATTGCAATAATGTTTTAATACATAATTTCATTATTTTAAAAATTTGAAAATATAATATATGTAGAGTTTATTTAAAGTTAAAAATAAAGTAATTTTCAAAGAAAAAAATAATGTTTAAAATAAGTCAATTTTATAACTAAAAATTACTTATATTTGAATACAAATGTAAAAACACATTTTTTTAATTCTTTCGAGTTTTGAAAATTTTTATGAATTTATTTGATAAATTATTTTAAAAAAATATTTATTAAATAAGCTTTTAACTTAATTTTAATTTTGGCATCTAAAATATAATAGTGTGTTTTAGTTTAAAAAGAATTTTTTTTTTCTTAAATCAAATCATCCATAAAAAAACTCAAATAGGTTATTATTTTTATAAAATAGTGACAATATAACAAAAATTTTCATATATCAAAATTGAATAAAAATACACACAATTTTATAAAATTAAAAAAAGAGAGTAAGAAACTAGATGTTAATATAATTGCATAATTTTATTTAGGAGCGCATGACTAATGGATATGATTAAGTTACAACATTAATTAGACCAATATGTTAACTTAATAAGAAAAGTTTTGAATATTATTAGGAATAAAATAGTCAACATGTTAAAAGAAAGCCCATGGGATGACCCTAGCACATAGAACTTTATGGATATTTGGACTTGTGAGCTTTTCTAATAAAGGATTTTTTTTGGTCATATGGGTTTTTTTTGGCCTCAACCCATGTGGGATAAAATCAAGTCCTATAAGATGAACTAATTTTACAAGTTTAAATGTTATGTAGTATATATTTATGAATTGGACCTTGTTGTTGGCACTAGGCCCAATGACATATTAAAAAGCATGACCCAATAAGGCCCTTTAAGTTTCTCCAATATGAAATAGCCCAAACCTATGCCTATTTGGGTCATATTCACATATTATAAATAAATCTCGACAATTTGGTATGATGGTTATAGTTTATCATTCTGTTATTATTTATTAAATTGTTCTTATACTTTATAGGTAAATATTATTTCAATAGGAACATAGGCTCATGAACCATGTTGATCCTATAAATATAGCTAGTATTCCTTGAGGAATACTCACTCTCATAAACACTAATACAAATGATATTTACAAAGAACTCTAATCCTCTTATTGACTTGAGTGAAAAAGTGTCTTGTGTAGGTGAATCTCCCCCCTCTCAATAGCTAAGAGGCCATTTTCAATCGATGGGAGCTCTCAAAACCACCGTTAGGATCTTTCCACCTGTTCACAAGTACACACTCAAGATATCGGTAAGATCGTTTGGCACCCACCATGGGGCCCCGATAAAATATTTTCCTGACCTCACCTCCTTATGGTCACCATGTAGTCCAATCCAACGATGACCATTTAACATCAATATCAATGTAATTCCAATAGAACAATAAAATTGTTAAGACAAGATTGTCTAGAGAGACTATAACGTCTAAAAATCCAAGTTTTAAAGTTTAACAATAAGCATTAAACAAAATATCCTTTTAGAAAAAGAAGTGCCTACTTAACGTATAACATTTTGCTCAAACTTCACAACTATGAATGAAAAAGGTTTTCACAAATGATTTTCTTCTTTTTGGTGGAGGATTTCTAAAAATAAACTAAGAGCAAAGATGTTCCAAGTAGCTCCCAAGAAGGAGAGGTGAGTCACAACGGACAAACTTAACACTAAGTCCTTCCTAGCTAGATTTTCCTTAGGTTACCTTTACCAAAGCTTCTAAGTAAAAATCTTCCAAAAAAAATTTCAAGTGCAAATCTAAGAATGCTTCTAAACCAAAGAAATGTTTATCTAGAACGCAACAATACACCTAGATATCATGGAGAAATATAAAAAGGAAATAAGGCAAGGAATAAAAGGAAAATGAATGGAATGGAAACTGAAATTAAAGATGCTAGAAAACCTTATGTTAAAGTGCAAGTGACACTTAGAGCCCCTTAATACACTCTCACTACTAATGCACGTGTAAAGCTATTACAATGTTTACCTATGGACATCGAATTACACCAAAGGAATTTTTCTAAGCCACTAAACAAAGAAACAAAGAACAAAATTACAAATCAAATGTTTGTGATCTAACAACAAGTAAAAGTGCAAAACAACCTTTAAAATTTCTTGGATGCTTTAAGTATTTAGCCTCTTTTGATGTCACTCCAAAACAAAATGGAAGAATGTTCTCTTAGTCAATTTAATGCTGTTGGAAAATGAAGAAAAACTTGTTGGACAACCTCTCCAATTCACAAGTTTTGCTTCTACTCCACTTCTAAGATGCTACCTTAGTTGGAATAAGTCTCTAGGACTAAACTACACCACTTCTAAGACACAAACTGTTTTTATAATTTCAAACTCGAATTATAAGCTTTTACTGCAATCATATGCTTTAAACACAAATACTTATGCATAACAGTGTTGTTTGGTCCAATTTGCATAGAAAAATTGACTCAAAAGTGGTGGTTTGACATACTAAAATGCACACAATTGAAACTGGCTTGAAATGAACCATTCCAACAACTTTATATCATTGAATTAGACTTGTTTAAACTGAATTTAGAACATAAACACAATATTTTGAAATTTGTCCTTACAATAGCCAATTGTGTAGCTAAATGACTCAACAATACCACCAAATATGAGTTATAATGATTTAATGACTTAGGTAGTGTTGCAACCAAGATTGCGACGAGACGATGAATCGAAAAACAAACGGGTTTAAGAAAAGATTTTGGAAGTTGCTACCATAATTTATTCTGGAAAAACTATGGAAAACCATAAAAATAAAAGTTTGGTCTACGAAAACTAGATTTTAGGTTTGGGAATCGGTTACGCGTAAGGAAGGTATTAGCACCTACTACGCTTGTCCAAAAGCAGTACCTTTAATTAAATGTATAAAGTTGACGTGTTTTTTTCAAAATATTTATTTTTCCCTAAAAATAATTATATAAAGAAACTAATAAGAAACAAAAATATTTTTGTTTTTGTTTTATGAACCTGATAAGGATTGACCTTTTTCATACGTATATCCATTTATGATGGACAATCAGGGATCATACAGTTCTTTATTTAGAAAAAGGTTTCTGAATTTGTTTAAAAATTCTTATGTTTGTTACACATTGGGGACACTGTGTAGTTTAAGTATGGTCTATTGGGGGAGATTTTTCTTTGTTTACGCTTTTTTTTTCTAGGTTGTTTTTGTTGTTTTAAGCTTATATCTTGTGCACAGTTTTCCATGTTTCTCTTGATTTCTGAACTTTGTTAAGGTTTTAGGCTCTTCCTTCGCTTGATTGATACTTATGGTTTGAAATCCTTGCTCTTCTCTTTTTGGAAAGATGATTATGATGTTGAGAGGTTGATTGATTGTGACAAAAATACCGTGTGTGAGGATTTAAGCCGCTTGATGTTCTTTATTGTGTGTGATATATCTCTTGATTGTTTGCACATATGCTTTGGCTTGACTATTGTTGATAATTCTTGATTGATATCCATGTTTGAAAGTGATAAAGGTGATTTTGTTCTTGAGCCTCTCTAGCCAAATAAGCCTACCTTGTTTTAATCCTTTTATAACCCCTTTGAACCAATATGTTTATCCCTTTTCTTTGTTTTGAAGCTCATACATTAGCCTTAAGTGAAAAACCATGATCACCTTAACCTTAAGGAATTTTGGAGCTTCGAAATTGTTTTGGGAACAAGTGCGGTCTTCATTGGATTCTTATGAATTGGTTATTTGGTTCTTCTTCTTGTTTGTTTTGTAAATATGTTGTGTATCTTGTCTCTTATATTTGTGTTCTAAAAAAAAGAGAGAAAAGAAAATAGACAAGACAAGAAAAGATTGAAAAAAATCATAAAAATAAAAAAAAATTGAATAGGGAGTCAAGAAGAGGATTGAAATTAGGGGTTTTGGGTGTGATTTAATTGTATTTTCACTTGTTCCCCATTGCTCCTCTATTACTTTTGGTTTGTAGCTTTTTATCCATATTTTATCCTCCCTTGTCCTTGGCCCCATTACAACCATGAAAAGACCTTTTGATTTGAACATGCATATGTTTTGAGTGTTGATATTAGCGGCTTGCCAAGTCTATTATGACTTGCTTTCTTCAGTGCATTAAGTTGACATTGATTACCCTAGACACTTGAAAGATATAGTGATAGTGCATCTTGTGAGGTTTTGTTACTTTTGATTCACCTCTTGACCTGATTGATTATTTTGTCATGTCTTGAATTGCTTGGATGATTCCCATGAGTATCTGGTTTCTCTGATTCTTTGTGTGTTGGATGTTCTGTACTCCTTTTCTCTTTCCCAGATTCATTAAGGATTGTGTAAGTCTGTTTCTTTACTTGTGTGTCCTTTTGTTTCTGAGTCTTAAGATTGTGTCACTCTTTTAATTCCTTTGATTTGTTCCTTGATATGCGTCTTGATTTTTTCCAAGAGTGCAAAAGAATAAGTATGGTCTATTTTGATGAATTAATATTTTCTCCTGTTCACTTAACTTCTTATACTAGATTTAATTAGGGAATTGTGTTTAAATGTCCAATATTTTCTCAGTTTTGATATTTGGGTTTAATTTGACCACTAATTCTTATTTTAATTAATTTGAATTATCTGAGCTTAATTATTCCCATTATTATTTTCAGGGAAATTTTTGGAATCATATTTTTGGACAAGAAGAGAGTTGTCACGTCATCTTCTACGCTCCACATCAACATTTAGTTTTATTTTGGTTGTAATTTCATTTCTTTTCCTTTATTTTTGGACCAGATTTCGTTTTTTTTTGTAATAGGTGAGAACTTATGACTTTGAACCCATTTTTGGTCATTTAGGAAAAGGCCCAAAGTGTGGGTTGACTTCTTACCTAGGGTTTAGAGCCCAAAAGGGGGAGACTCTTATTCATTCTATCAATTTCGTTTTTGTAGCTTCTTGGACAGAGAAGAGAGCTCTCCATTTTAGGTTTTTATTTTCGTTTCTAGTTTTGAATTCAATTTGGTTTACTATTTCAGTTTCAATGAAATTTCGCTTTCTTGTTCTTGTTCAATCCAATTTTGTTTCCCATTTGAATTGCTGATTTAGGTTTTCATTTGGTCTCCATTCTCGGTTTCATTTTGTAATTTCATATTACAATTTCGATTTGCGATTTGCTTTGTTGTTTCAATCCCAATTTCATTTTCCAGATTCGTTTCAGTTCTATGTTTTCGTTTTTGTTTGCATTTTTGAATTGAGTTTCGTTTCTACATTTGAGTTTCATTTCTGCATTTGAGTTTTGTTTTTGTATTTGTTTTCGTTTTTTGCATTGCCTTTGCTATAATGTTTCCAATTTCGTTTTGGTGTTTCAAGGTCGTTTTAATGGTAGCTTAATTGTGTTGGGTTGGACTCTAGGAAAGTTGCATTGTTGCATGAGATTACTGCACCGTATTGGTGATTATGCTCTGTTTACTTTGCATAATGTTAATCTGTTGTCAGCTTTCAAATTAGGTACACACTTAGTTGCCTAATTCGTGCGTGCAGAATTGATTAATCACGTGCAATTGCGTTTGCTTAATTTGCATTTATGAAAACTAGATTAACCTACACTTAGTTGGTTAATTCGTGTTGGATTAGGGGTGAGTGGAGTGAATGATTATTGTTAATATGGTATTGGAACAAATATAATTGAACTAGTGGCCAACCTGTCATTAATTCTTGTTTTAATTAGTGTTTGAGTCAGTTAATTTAATTAGCACAAACTGTCCAAATTGGGGGCTGACTTAGAGCCTAGGTTTTAATTCCCAGTAGCCACCACACTGAGAACACTTCATTCTGCACATTTTCGTTTTAGAAGTGCTTGGACAGAGAAAAGAGCTCTCCTCTCCATCCTTAGGTTTCCATTTTTGTGTACTTTGCTTTTGTTTTATTGACCTCGTTTTCTATTTAATTGCACTTCCATTTTCAAGTTTGTTTTTGTTCTCTTGCTTATTTTCGTTTTATAGTTTCATTTATGTGTTTCATTTTCGTTTTGCAGTTTTAAATGCAAATTTTGCTTTCATTTTAGTTTTCGTTTTCTATTTGGAAGTTCATTTTTATTCCAGTATTGCATTTTGACTCTACTGCTATTGTGGTTTGATGAATTCAATTTCATTTTGTTGTTTTAATTTCGTTTTAATAGTAGCTTAATTGTGATGGGTTGATGATTGGTAAAATTGTAATGTTTCCATGAGATAATTGTGTTGTCATTTTGATTCTACGAATTTTTGCCTCACATCGTATAATCTGTTTCGCGCTTGTAGTTAGGTACACACTTAGTTTCCTAATTTGTGTTTAATCTTCACTTAGTAGATTAAATCCACAAATGCTTAATTTGTGGTAGGGCAAAACTGATTAAATATGTGCATTATGAAAATTGTGTTTAGTTTTCACTTAGTAGGCTAATTTGTGTTTGATTAAGGTGAAAGAAACATATAATTATTGGTAATTAGGGATTGGAAGCATTGGAGGGGAGCCAATAACCAACATGTCCTTAATCAGTGTTTTAATTCGTGTGTTTATTTGTAATTCTGCTCACGACCCCCTCCCCCCACTACATGTTTGACCAATTGCCTGAACCACATTTGGTCCTTGAGAGACGACTTATGAGTCACTTCCTAGTATATACTGCACTTTAATTGCATATTAATTTGATTCGGGTACGACCTCAGTCAGTCACCGCATCCAACTTATTATTACATATGCTGAATTAATCGTCATAGTAAAAAGTTATTCTGACAAATCTTTTAATTATACCTTTCATAATACGTTTTGAACGTAATTTCAATTTTGTCACTGTATCTACGTATTATGACAGATTTTTTAAAATACATTATAAAAACTCTTACTTTTATTAAAAAAATGTCATCGATCAATTTATTATAACATGTGGGTTTTACTTATCATAAGAAATTATCATAGAATTTTTTTTTCCACTTACTAAATCCAATAGTTGAATTCTTTTTTAGAAAATATAAAATGACTTTTATGGTCACAAAAATATAATAATAAAAGGAAATTTTATCGTTAAATGTAAAATGATTTTGACGATAAATAGAAAGAAGACTAACAAAATCGGAAGCTAACCAAAATCTTAAAATGACAGTGATGAGGATATAGAGAATAAATAGAACATGATTCTAGATCACTAACTTATCTATCACGTCATATTAGATTAATAAATAAACAATATAAATTTTGAAAATGGATGGTTTTGTAATAATTTGGTGATGAAAATAACGAATTATTGTGCGAATAAATAAGCATGATTGTGTCGAATTTATAAATTGATTAAAGAAAGGGAAAAGGATTGAAGTGTGATTGAAGGGGAAAATAAGAGAGTAACACTCACCCTTTGTAGACGGACATTGCTATATGTATCAAAGATCTTTCATTGTTGGGGAGGGACCATGTCAAATCAATTTTCTTTCTTATTTTTATATATTTTCTTATCACTTTCATATAGCTTTTCTCTTTATTTTTGGATCTTAATGGTGACATATGTAGATTGTTATTTTTATTAATAATAATAATAATATAACTGTTATCATTACTGTTATATTTATTTAAATTTGAACTGTATTTCAATTTTCAAGAATATTAAAGTTCAGTTAATATTCAATAATTTAGTTGGATCAATATTAAATTTAAAACCAAAAATATCTCAAATTAAATATTCTTAATCTAATATACTTTATGTTATTTAATTTCATTAGTGAAATATATATATATATATATATATATATATATATATATATATATATATAAGAAAATAAATTTTTTTCATTATAAATATTTATGAAAATCATTATCATTGGAAATGCTGACTTGGATATGGTAGATAGTTTTATATCTGTCATTGACATTGTTTATTATTATTATTATTATTATTATTATTATTTTTATTTATAGATTTATATGATCATGACATTATTATTATTATTATTATAATAATTATTATTAAAATTTAACTTGGTTTTAATACATCTTAAAAAGTGAATTATAAGTAGATTTTGTAAAATTGAGTCAGTTTTAAAATCTAAAATAATAATAATAATAATAATATTATTATTATTATTATTATTATTATTATTATTATTATTATTATTATTATTGTTGTTGTTGTTGTTGTTGTTGTTGTTGTTGTTGTTGTTGTTGTTATTATTATAATTTTAATTTTTTTTTTCGCAACCCAATTGACTTGTTTAATGAACCTCTACAGCGCAGTCTCCATTCTTGTTCTGAATTTGTGCTGAGGGGACCATTTTTTCTATTATATAGGCCTTTAATTCAAATGTTACTCTTCTTTCCATTTCACTTTATAAATTATTTCGTTATCATGACATATAGTATTCCATATGGTTGTTTAGCATCACTTTCAGTGTGTAGAAAAATTCTTCCTACACACTATCAATGGAAAACCTTTATCATCTGAAAATTAATTATACAATTGTTTACATTTAATTCTTTTTTTTTTTTTTTTGCATGACTGGTATTGAAAAAAGAAAATATTCTGACTTTTTCCCTCAATCGCTTTCTGTTGCTATTTTTTAATCTGATATGAAAGTTGCATTGCTTCTTGGGAATGTATTTTTACGTTGTACGTTTCTAACAACCTAACCCTTTAAAAGCAATCCTCATACTTAAACGTAATTTGCCCTTATAAGTGCTTTTCTTTTTTGTATTCATTTTCATTTGTTTCGTGTATGAATAGAATTATTAAGAAATTTTATAAAATTGGGAAGAATATAAATTTTATATTGAGTTAAATCCATTGTAACACTCACCAGCCATGAAAGTTTGACGTTGAGATTGAAAGGGACACATTAAAAATAAAAATTAAGAAATCTTTGACATATATATACTAAAATGTTAAGTGTCAACTTTTTCAGAGAATAGTCATAAAAATAGTGATTACCAAACCACCAATTATGCTTCACATTCCATTATATTCCTATTGTTCATCTTCTTTTTCGCCTTTATTTTAGTCTTTGTCAAACTACCAATTCACATTTACATTTCTTCATCAAATAAATCATTTTTTTTTCTTTGCAATGACTATAATGAGAAAACTTATAACCATATAAATTTACTTCAATATTTCACCTAAAGTTGTGTTTAATAATTGTTATAATGTACCACCTTTCTATGTTATCCTTTCTAATCTACTTTGAGATTAAAAACTCTTAATAGAATAAAGAATAAAGAGAATAACTCTAAAAAGTAAGAGAACACATATAAAACTATGAGAATTAATATAGTTCCATATTAGCTAAACATAGTGTGGTGTTTTGCTTTAGCAAATCTAAGGAAGATTCTCAGACATTAAGATAACCAAGAGGCTATCTAGGTATGAAAATTCACTTCCAAAGATTCCAAAGAAAGAAGAGAATTCAATTAAGCAAAATGGAAGACATAAATAAACAAAAAAAAAATGGAAATACATATAACATAAGAACAAAAGGAAGATGAACACATGAATTTAAATGGAACAAAAGATGGAATAACAATCATGCCACTTAAGGGTACAATGCCATCCAAGATAAGTGGTAGTGTCATCACTTGAACCTAGGTTTAAGATAAGACAATGGTGGTTCAAAAACATTGTCTAGAGCATTCCTTCACTCAAAGATGCACTAAGAGTCTTCAATTCTTCAGATTTTATCATCATCAAAACTTTATAGATCTTCAAGATACCAATACTCCTTATTGGAAACATGAAATGTTATGATCTATGCATTAAACCTTTAGTTCTTATTTGAAACTGTGAGTGTTGTTGGAGAACGACCAATTTTGTATCATCTCTTTATTCTGATAAACTCCAATATGTCTTTCTTTGTATTAGAACCTGTCATAGTATGTTTGGCCTGTTAGTTTTGAATCCTTTTGTCATTGTGTTGGTTCAGGATATTTAAAGAGGGGCTGGTTTGGATTTGTTTTGATAAATTCAATGGTGTTTGGTGGTTTAGTTTAAAAGAAAGTGTTGTCTAGGTAGATCAGGGTCTCCTTAGTTCATGTTAATTGAAGGGTATTGGTATGGTTAGTTTTCAATGTCTGTTTTAGCACTCCTAATATGTTAATAATGTAAATACGGTCTAAGTTAATGAGTTCAGTTGCTATAAGGCCTCTGTCATTTTTTCAGTTGCAATACAGTCTCTGTCAATTTTGTTCAGTTGTTATAGATTTCAAATCCTAGTATTTAGTCACTATAGATTCCAAATCCTAGTATTTAGTCACTATCATTTAGTCACTGAAATATTCTTGTGTAGTATTCTAGTACAATACAATATATTTTCTCTAGTGGTTTGGTTGTGTTTATGTTTTAGCAATGTTCTAATTGATAAAAGATGTATTGTCTAATGGTTGAGTTGTTATAAGGTGGTTATCTAGAGGCTAGTTGCTAAAAGACAATTTATCCGTTGTTTTACTCTCTATAAGGTGTTGTCTAGCATTACAATGGCAAAAAGGTGTCTCTTTAGTGCTTTCACTAATGCCATAAGAACTGAAGTGTTTCCAATTTATATAGGTTGTATATTTTAGTCCCTTAGTTTCTGTAAACACTTTCCATTATTTTCTATTTGCTATAGGATGTGTCTTATAGTGTTTAGTTTTTGTCCAATTCCTTTGAAGCATTTCCAATTCCTTTAAAGGGTGTACTCTGGTACCATAGTTGCCATAGGATCTGGTTTCATGTGTTAGAATGTATCTTCCCTAATTTCAGTTGCTATAATGGTTATTTCCATGACTAGTGAGTTATTACAAGTGCTTAAGTCCCTATCCATGTGTCACAGTTGTCAAACTAAGTGTGTAGAGTGCCTAAACAGTGAGTTCAAATGGTCTAGTGATAAGATGTATGTCTCATATATCCAAATCGAGCTTCTAATTGTTCAAACCGAGCTTTAATCTATCATGGTTGAGCTCTCCTTTGTCCAAAAATCACACAAGTTGATAGTCAATATACACTATTATTCACTATAACACCATTAATTTATGATAGCTTTTGTTTATAGTTCATAGTTCATGTTGTATAAATGCTAAAAATTGAATTATATTTGTTGGTTTTTTACTTTTTAGGTCATAGAGTTGTAAAAATGGATCACTATTAATTAAAAAAAATAAAGGAGTTGATTGCCATAAAAAAATGGCAAAAAAAGATGTTGATTGATATAAGAAATTGTCATTTTTCGATGTTAATTAACATCAGAAAATTAAACAATTTTTTATGTTAATTAACATAAAAAGATGGTATTTTTTTAATTTGATTAACGTCATAATTTTTTTGCTTTCGACATCAATTTAAGATCTCTCGATATGACGTCGATATTTTTTGGTCGTTAAAGGTCGAAAATCACAGACGTGAAAAGCCTTTTTTGCACTAGTGGTTATACTAACTTTTGATGGTGAGAACATTTCGTGAATGTCTTATTTGTTTCTAACGTCCATTTCTGACTTGTATATAATAAAGCAGGTGGATACTTGACATAGGAAGCTTCAAAGAATAGAGTAGATATGCATGCAGGTACATATGTCCTTTTTCTTATCAATTTTGTTGTTTTGAGACATTGTGCATTTAATGCTCTTTAATGTGTGCTAAGATCAACTATGTGCTTTTCAAGTTTAAACAGATTGATCGTTTAACCATTTCTGAAAAGATACCTTGTAATTCATAAATGTTTCATCATTGGATGAAAATATCGTATGCTACAAGGTATCGTATAGCCCAAACAAGGCATTTACTAACAATGATTCATTTAGTGATCTTTGTTCAATGTAAGAACATGTTTAGGATAATATTACTTAGCACATTTGTTTATGTAGAATTGTTTATATCTTTTAGTGTGTTTTCCAAAAACATTATTTAACACATTATTTTGCAAGGCATATAGTGAGAGCTCGTTTTGCAATACACATTGACGCATTTTATGAATATATCGTTTGATAGTGCGTCTACTAAGATCAGTGCGTTTGCTAAAACTTTTCTTTAAACATTCTGATCTCACAAAGCTTTATAATAAGATGCTTCTCTTTCAACGATATTATTTTTCACAAAGAAAATACTTTGTCAAATACTCAAATATTATTCTAGGACTATTTCCTTGCTGTTTTTTGCCTGATCATTTGCACAACAACACAATATCTCTTTGCTAAAGCACAGTAGCGTCTCATAATGTATAAAAGGCTTCATCAACTTTATCAAAGTCAATGACTTAAGTGTAATGGATCTTTCTCGAAGTTCTTTAAAAATTTGAGACTACATGAAGAAGAGAAGGAGTACAATATTATTACACATACTGTTACGCTGCTGAAATTCTCTCTTTCTCAAATTGTGCATTGTCTACTGTTGGTAGTACATCTTTGTAACAGGTTTCTCAAATCTGTATTATTTTGATCATAACCTCTCTAACAAAGTTATTCTTTTGTACTTGCTTTAAACATACATTTATTTTTGGATAATCAAGAGTGATTCAAAATACTTGGTTTGTTTAGCTAAGGTGGAGTTAAATGGTATTAACCAATTGGGCTATGGTAAACCAAGAGTGGTGAAACTCATTTGTAACTTGTTGAAGCTAGTGGAACCCTTTAGGAGTTCTTAAAGGAGAACTATACATAGTTGAGGTTTAATGAACCAATATAAAACCAACTTTTATCTCTGTCCCCTTTTTATTATGTTTCCAAACGCTTGTAAAAATCCTCAACTGTTCAACATTGTCTATAGACCGTCTAACCCCTGTAAAAAATGTCCAACACTTTTTTCGAAAAGTTTTCAAACTCTATTCAACCCAACCCCCTACCCTTTCTCCCCTTTTTAGAGTTTGTTTGTTAGTTCATATCACTATAACCAGAATTAACGATATATTAAGTATGATAGTTGCCAATAAAATTCTGCACTATAATTATATAAGTATATCTTATACTCCAAAAAATGATCCAGATAGTTTTAGATTATCACTTATTATATTCTCTACCAAAAGCAACTCAAAATTTCCAATGATTATAGAAGTTAACCCTAAAAAATTATAGACTTCAAATATTTCTTCACATGCAGACATATAAAAAAAAAATTAATATGTATAGTTCCCCACAAACACGTAAACGTAATACAATGGGAACTTCTAAACTCCACCAGACACGTATTCATCATCATTTCACCACTAACCCAAAATTTTCATCACACAACAACAATATGATCACAATAGAAAGTAAACAAGACTGAGTTAACTCTCCTTACGTTCAACATACTCTGAATCCATACAGGGACAAACAATAAGGTTAGTTAACTCCTTTTATCTTATTTTTCTATAGACGACTTCTTTTCTACTTTGACTCTTACTTCGTTTTTCCCTCTACATAACTTCTTTGTTAACTCTCTCACACATAAAAACTATTTTACTGCAACAAAAGTTGCAACACTAAAAAGAAAACTCACATTCATTCTTATTACTCTAATTTAGTATAAAAAAAAAAAACAAATATACTTTTGCTCTAGTCAAAGTTCGAACTCACCACCTTTAAGTTCCAAACCAACATTCTAAACCAAAGTGACTATCACATTTATCTTATTATTCATATCTTCAACAAGAATCACAAAGAATCATCATACACACAAACACATCCAAGAATAATAAAAATAGAAATCACATCCAATACATACAAAAATAATTCGACACATTGACTTTCAACCCATAACAAGGAACTCTAACCAACTATATTATGTTTTACTTTGATATAACCTGTCATTTATTATTTTAACTAATGTTGTTCATGCTCATACCACCCTTCTAAATTTTTTTTTACTCTTTTATTTTGTTTCTAAATTAGTCGTGTCTAGTTATCTATATATTTCAAAAAAAATGTAGGTTAAAACACTCTTTTGGTCCTCATATTTGTCTGTCAATCTCAATTTGGTCATAATATTTTTTTTTTGTCTCAATTGGGTCCTATAACTTGTAAAAATGAGACAATTAAGTCCTTTCCGTTTAATGGTCTCAGACGGTGTTAAATATAGCTGAGTTGTATTTGCTGACGGGCATTGTTTGATTAGATGAAATTTTTATTTAAATTAAACAAGTATGACGTGGCAAAATTGAATTAATTTATATTAAAATAATATATTAGGAATTGAAAAGGAAGAATAATGAATTAGAAAGAAAATTAGGGATCTGGACATTAATCACCACTGTTCTTCGTCAAGGCCATGGGCTTCCTTGGTAGCCGCCGGTCACAGCCGGAGCTTCGCCGACGGCATTCTCTCTGTCTCTCTCTCTTTTTCTTTCCGAAGTTCAGATTCTCTCTTCCGTTCTGTGTTAGAATTGGGTTTAGTAGTAATAGATTCATATGCTCGGTCTAGAAGATATGAGTATTCCATTTCTTCACAGCAATTTTGAAAAGAGGAGAAAGGCTCGTTAAAATAAACAGTAAGGCAAACTTTTGTTAGATCCTTCCCAATCTAATGAATCAGGTAATTTCTCCTTTTCAACAGGATCAGGATCAGGTAATTTCTTTCGCCGCTTAACCTAAGGATAGTTGAATCCAACAGATCTAATGGAAGGATCTACATCCTCCTTTGATTCAACAGCATAGAGTCCTTCATCGTCTGAACAGAAAGACGAGACCCTAATATCAAAAGCATTACTTTTAAAAGAATTCGAAGATGACAGAAAATCCCGAGTGTCAAAAAAGGCAGTGTCTTCATCATCTGTTTCTTCCTCAGCTACATCATTTCTCTTATTGTCATCCTCAGACTCAGTTCCACTTTCTTCTGGATGAAAAAGTTTAAATGCAAAAGAAAATGGAAATAATTCATAAGAAAACCTCTATTTTCAAGAAAATGCACAACCAAAAGGGAAAGGAGAAGAAGAGGGAAAGGGTTTCCTGCTTGCGAGTGAATCGGAGGAGTCAGCGTTGGTGACGTTGATGCGGTGACCCACGGCGAGCTTGGCGGTCACTAGTGGCGCTTGGCAGTCACTGGTGGCGCTTGACGGAGGAACGAGAGAGCTTCTCTCTCACGCGCAAAGAGAAGAAGGAGAAGGGAGGACCCAACGCCATGGCCTGCGATGCTTCCGATGGTGAACAACGGTGTTGTCGACGCCTTGGACCGTGACTCGCGGTGGCCGATTGGGTGGAGGTTGAGGCGGACACGCATGAACGGAGGAGATGAACGCTTCTGGGTTCCTCTGGTTCCCTTGATTCCCAATTTCTGGGTTTCTTCTAATTTCTGATACTCACCACTTAAATCCCAATTACTTAAATCCCTAATTCATCCACTTATTGTTTTTATTGTTTTCTGATTCAATAAAAAAATCCCAATCATAAAATCATTTTCCATGTCAGCTTTAATTTTTAACATTAAAATCCATGTAATTAAATAATTATAAATCACTTAATTCTCTNTNCACCATGTCATCAGTAATAAACGCCNTTAGTCATNANTTAACGGAGAGGACTTAATTGCCTCATTTTTACAAGTTATAGGACCTAATTGAGACAAAAAAAAATATGATGACCAAATTGAGATTGACAAACAAATATGAGGACCAAAAGAGGGTTTTAACAAAAAATGTATTGATAAATTATAATAGTGTAATTTATTGGGAAAAGTTGATTATTTTTTAATAAAAGAACCAGTTTATTCAAAGTAATTAATATATGATAGTATAACTTTTATGGTTTATAAGTATGCAATTATTTAACTCTATTATTAAATTAATAATAGAAAATGACTTTACTAACACAAATATATATATATATATATATATATATATATATATATATATATATATAATAATGTTGAATTTTTTTAACCTTTTTATATTTTTTTATAGTTGTTTATAGTTTTCAAATTTGTTTAAAAAAAATTAAATTAAATTTTAAATCAATCTCACTTTTTAATTCTCTCCAAATAAAGAAAAATCTATAATTAACGATTATGTTCTTTTTTTTTTCAGTTATTTTCATCTTTCCAAACATAGAATTAGAGTATATATATTATAACTAGATTTTATTTAGTTTTATATGGTACATGGATGAATATAAAATGTACTACATATGCTTAAGTACTCAATTTGTTGGTCAATGTGCATTAATGTGTAAATGTGTGTCTAAGATGATATATATTTTGAAACTTTAGAAAATGAATAAATTAGTAAAATAGAGTATTTTGAACAAACCCTATTGCATATTTGAAAGGGATATTTGATGGTGTTAGCTCTTGTAGGATCAAACACATTAATAAGAGATGTTGAATTAGTTATGGGGCAATGATTGGTAGGTTATGTGTTGGTATCACAATAAATTTACATTGAGGCATGTCATCACTTGCCCTACCCTTCAAATGAGACAACTTCAACTTCCTAAACTTTTGAACATGGAAAACTCTTGTACATCATTTATGTTCTCATTAACAAAGTTCTAACAAACATGACCATTATTATTATTATTATTATTATTATTATTCCATTATTAATAGATTTCTCTTTTTGCATGGATTAATCCTAATTTATTATGCAATATCAATGCTTGACCTTGTCTCTTTTTCATAACTTTCGCTTTCAGTTCATTAATTAGGTCCTAATCAATATAGATGGATTAATTACCAATAATGCATCCATAGCTTCAATGATGTCATACCAATAATTCCACCTTGGTCTCTTCATTTTTATTTTGTTCATAATTATTCCATGCCAATCCAAGGAATGATCTCATACCACTTATGATCTGAATGGATAGTTGTGGATTGATGATGAGGGATGTTATCTATAATGATTATCATGTTTAAGGTAATAAAAACAGAGTTAGGAGATGTGATTAGAGGTGGAAGGGAGAGATAAACATACCTATTTTCTGTTTTTCAATAATGATGTTTGAATTTTTCAAATAATCTTTGATTAAACAAATAAATGTTGTTTATTTTGGGAGAAAAGTTATTTTCCACCTTTACTTCCATTTGTAATTAAAATTGACACATTATCTTAATCAATTTCAGGTTTTTTTAATACTTGTGGAAAAAATAAAGAAAACAAATATTTATTTCTTATGTTTCCTTATAAGTTTTTTTAAAATGAAAATACAACAATTAATTTCAATTTTAATCTTTTTAAGTTCCAGAGTTTTGTAATTTTAATTTCTAATTTTGCCAATCAAAGTCTTCTTCATATTGTAATTATGTATTTGATAACTCATAATTGATATAAGTTTTGGAGTATCAATCTGACAAAGTTTAAAATAATATCTAACAAATGAGTTTAAAGAAAATATGAATTTAAATAATTATATTAATAGAAACATTTAAACTTCGCTCTTTTTTTTTCTTTCGAGTAATTTCTCTTTTTATATATATATATATATATATATATATATATATATATATATATA
>NC_028355.1:29686152-29756363 GCF_000741045.1 Vigna radiata var. radiata | reverse complement strand
TATATATATATATATATATATGAATGATAGAATCACAATCTTCACTTTCTTCACGTCCCACATGCTAAAATAAAGAGTGGGGTTAGGAATATGAACTAATAATTACTATAATTAATGGTCACCTAAGGAAATGTCCTTGTTTGTTTGAATGGAGATTAAAAACATAATCATTGTTTTTAATTAAGAACATTTTTAGAAGGAAGAAAAATATCACCCAAAGGGCTAATTCGATCCTATGAACTAGACATTCTTGAATCTTGACAGATTCCATATTTGAACTTGGTTTTTTTTTCTTCTTCCGAATAATTTTTATATATATTATGAAGCATATATAATAATAATAATAAATTTGAAATGAAGGTGTGGTGTGGCTACATGGTGTCCGTGCAAGAGCTTGCCGAACAATCATGGCGAGATGTGAGTGTTGTCACTTTCCGCTCTACTCATTATGGCTTCTAGTAGCGACGCTTTGAGGTTTTAGATTCTCGAGGCATTCAAACTTTATCTTATTTTTATGGTTTCTTCTTATTTTATACATTCTTATTTTATTTTTTAAGATCATTCATGGACTTGTTATTTCATGGATGACTTGTCAATGATCGTGATCTGTTGAAGAAACCATAATCATTCTCCCTCTTTTGTTATAACTTGTAATAGATGCAGTACTTTAAGAAATAATAGGTAAAATGAAGACGTATTAATGTTATTTTATATTTCTATTAAAGAAAACTAACACTCATTTTTAAGTGTTTAAAATAATAGAGTATTAAATATGAACATTTACAGTGTGTACAAAATAAATTACTTTCAATTGTTAAAGACTGAAATAAAAAGAATAAAAAAATAATTTGTTTAAATTAAACTGAACTAAAAATTTATTTAGAAAATTAAATTAACACTAATAAAAAACGTTATTTAGACATGCATAATAGGCATTGGTTTTGGAGAAATCGAAACCTATCAAAACGTGATAACATTTTTGTAGTTTAGTCGAACTTATACGTCTCAGTTTAAAAGGAATCGAAATATGTAAGTTTTATTATCTTGGTTAAAACTGCAATTGATGCCTAACAACCTTGCAATTCCGCTTGTCCTCTGCACAACAGACTTTTCAACTTTTTGAGCTTGACTTACTGCTTTAGTTCATCAGAGAACCGAGACAGCATGTCATGTCTGGCATTGACAAATGTGATTTTTGAACGTTTTATTTCTTTTTTCCAACGCCTATGGCTTCGGTTCGCCTAGAACCAGTGACAAAACATGTTTATGCCTCACTTTAATCGCTAACTGAGGCGTATAAGTTGAATATAATTTCAAAAATGTCATTTCATGTTTTTTTCTCAAGCGTATAGGCATCGGTTCCTTTGTGAACCGAGGCATATAGTGGTCTACTACCTCGGTTAAGTGACGAACTGAGGTAGTATCGCTTCTAAGGGGTTAAAAAATGTAACCTATTGTTCATTTTCCTTCTTCCTCGCCCATTCCTCTCGCGTAGAACCTTTCTTCCTCCATTTCTCTCGCACTCTTCTTCCTCTAATGCTCTCTCTCTCACTCGCGCAAGGTTTTTTTTGTGGCCTCCATTCCTAGCACTTTGTCTGCCATTGGTGCCGCCATCGTCGTTCCTCCTCCCTTTCGCGCATTGGTGCCACCATTGTCGTTTCTGTCGCCTCTGGTGGGAAGTCTCTCGTTGCTGGGTTCGGGCATTGGTTCCATTTTTGTCGCATATTGTTGCATCCATTTTAGCTATGCATTGCTGCTTCAATTTTTTTCTCTCGTGAGCTTTGTTGGTGTCCCGCTGGCCTTGGCGGCTTCCTCCACTACGTTCATCTTTCTCGTGGCTTCGTGGTAAGCTTTTTGAAAATTTTGTTTATATGTATTGATGATAGGATGGTGATGGTTTTTACATAATGGTGATGATAAGTTTTTATTGAATTTGTATGGTTTTTAATAATGAGATTGAAGTTGTGGGTTGTGGTTTTTAGTGAAGAATGGTATCATGTATATGCACCTTTATAATATTAGTTTTAATGACAATTTCTATCATTTTTATTTTGTGATGTTTATAATGTTGTGGTGCTAAGTTTTTAAACAAGATTGGATTCTTTCATATATGAATGTTGATATTATTTTTCTTATTCTTAAAAAATCTTGTTTTGATGATTAGATGACAAATAAATTCATTATTTAAACTTATCTTGATTTTGACGGATAATTTTTATATTGTGTGATTATAGACAATATCTTAATTTTTTTAATTAAGTATGAGGGTGAAACTAAATATATACATATCCTATCATTATGTCATTATTCTCATACTAGTATCAATATATGTCTTCATTCTCATACTTGTCTTCATTTTAAATTATTAAAACACTAACTAATGTGTTGTTTTTTTTTTGTCTAAATATTGTATTTTTGTGGTGAGGTTTTATAGGAAAACATTCTTGATAGTTGATCGACTTTCACGCTCTCAGGTTCCTATTCTTAATATTTTCCTTTTAATATGAACATGAAATTATTTGTTCCCTTCAATACATTGTTTGGTTGAATATATTGTATGTTGCATATGTAATTATTTGTTTGTTTGAATATATTGTTACTATGAATTAGTCTTAGTTTCTCGTTTGAGATTCAATACAAAAATTATTTACTATCTCCATATTTTTTTTGAATAAAGGTACTTTTTACAAATGAATATAGAGGAGATGGTAATAATAATTTACAAGTATTGAATCTTGAATCTTGAATTGTCCGGTTGGACAGTTTAAGAAGAGTAATAACTTTTTTGTAGTTTATTAGTACATATCGATTTTAATATGCATGTCTTAAATTTCATAAAATTTTGCAGTTGTTTTTTGTATTGATCTTTGAGTGCATATTTGATTGTGATTTATAATCACTTTCATTGTGTAACCTGAAGACCAATGCGAAATGCTGGAAAAATTTCGTAAAATTTTAGATATGTTGTTTAAAAATTATGTTTAATAAACTAAAAAAATTTAATCTTCTTGAAATACAAAAATGATCAAAGTGATCATTCAAGATTATTGAAACTGTGTAAACAATTTCAGTAAATATGCGTATGGATCGACATTGGATTAATTCACCATGCATCAGTGTCGAGTACGAGAGAGGGGTAGAAGAATTTATATAGTTTGCGCAACATAATGCGAGTACAAGTGATGATGAAGTCAAGTTTATACGTCCTTGTGTGAAATTGAAATTGATTCAGCATACTACAGGGAAAGTGAAATTGATTCAGGAGAGATTGCAGGCATCTCAGAGTAGACAGAAGTCGTATGCTAACCCGAGGCGGAGACCGTTGGAGTTTGCAGTTGGGGACCATGTATTACTCAGAGTGACTCCTATTACTGGTGTAGGAAGAGCCATTCATGCTAGGAAGCTAACTCCTAAGTACATTGGTCCTTATCAAATCTTGAGACGTATAAGACTAGTTACTTATGAGATAGCCATGCCACCCCAGTTGGCGAATCTTCATTCTATATTCCATGTCTAACCGCTTAGGAAGTATATTTCTGATCCTTCTCATGTGCTGGAAGTTGAGGATGTGCAAGTCAAAGAAGACCTTTCAGTGGAGGTACAACCTGTTAGGATTGTGGAGAGCCAAACTAAGCAACTTAGAGGAAAAACCATTAGTCTAGTCAGAGTTTTCTGGGATAGTAGGATAGGTGACTCTACTTAGGAGTTAGAGGGAGTCATGAGAGAGTCGTATCCTCACCTGTTCTCTAGTAAGTCTAATTTTCGAGGTCAAAAATTTTGTTGTTGGGGAAAATGTAAGAACCTAGAAAATAAAGTATTAGAGTAGATAAATGTATTAAATTAATGAGACCAATTATTTTACTTTAAAATAATCTTATAATATAAATAGAATTTTATAAACACTTCTTATTACTTCAAGAACACTCTATTTCTCAAACAATATTCTCTTCCGTTTCTCTTACTTCTCTCTAAAATTTCTTAATATCAGGCTATCTATTTGACGATCAGGAGGTGCCCAGACAATCACTGCATCAAGGACTACACATCTGACCAATCAATTGGGCGAATCGAGCGGGTAAGTGATTAACCCCTTTCTTGAGCGCCTAGGGTTCTTGATCATGCAAAGTGATTTTGTTTGCATGGATCAAGAACTTCTCTCCTTCAATTTCTAGCTCAATTTATGTTTTAAGATTTGTTTTCTATCACCAATCGGTGATTTGTAGAGTTTTCTAGAGTTGCCTTGCGGCAAGCATCTGTTGGGGTTTCTACGAGCTGTGCAAAATTTGATTGAGGTAAGGGAAGCTAGATACATTATGATTTATGTTTTAAACTTGTATGTGTATGATGAATTTTATAAGTATTGTGTTATTGGAATAGAAATTAGTTTTTTTGTTATATATTAATCTTGTTTAAATTTATTGTCTTGGAGTATGATATGTTGAATGATGCTTATGAACAAAATGGAATGTTGATCGGATTGTGGTGAACTGTATTGTATGTTAGAAATCAGTTCGGAGGGTGTTTAGTTTGAAATTGAAGTGATTTATACTTGTTTTAAGTCATTTTGAGGAAGTGAGGTAATGAAAATGAGAATTAGAGGTTAGATGCTCAATTGGTCTATTGAAGCAGCTTTTGTAAGTCAAATGTGACTTGCTTGAGTCCTTAAATTGGTCAAAAATGTGTCAAAAGTGCTAGATTGGATTTTAGGTCTATAAGTTGTGATTTTAGAGGTTTTGAAGTAAGAATTGGTCCATAAACATTTTAGAATGATGGTAGGAAGGTTTAGAAACGTTTGGTCAAGTCTAATTGGGTATATATAACAATTTAAGAGTGTTAGAAGTTGGCAAAAATAGTTAGAATTGGTAAATGGAGGTTGAGTTGCATAGTTCTGCAGAATTCATGTTGTAGAATTATGCATACTCGCTGAACGAAAAAATTCGCACAACGAGTGGTCATGGCGAGTTTGTCCGAGAAATTCAAACAGCAATAATGTGTGTTGTGCGAATGGTTGTGGGGGTTTGCTTTATGTCTAAAGATTCACACAGCAAATCAATGCGCAGAGCGCTTGGTTGTGGTGTGAGGTCACTGCTAGATTTATTCGAATAGTGAGGGGGTGCGCTTTGCGAGTTGTTGTTTGGGGGGGGGGGGGTTGGACCACTATCTAGGCTTTCGCATAGCGAATTGGAGCGCTATGCGAGGGGGTTGAGGTCTGGTACCACTAGGAGTTTATTTGCACAGCGGGATGGTCGTTGTGCGAGAACCTCTGGATTCGCTTAGCGATGGTATGCGTTGAGCGACTGCTCCTAGATATCATGTTTTCTTTCTTTCTTTGTTTCGTGTTTGTGAAGGAATAAAATTGGTTGGTTTGTGGATGATGTACCACTATGTATGAATTTTATATATAAGTACCAAGGTAATGGTTATTGTTCCAAATGGTGTGAAAGAGAATTCTAAGGAGGAATTTCTCGGTGATGTTTATTAAAGTTTGTAAGTATGAATATGGGAAGCTCAGTCTTGGAGTTCATCTTGGCATTCTAATGGTCACCTATTCTTAAGTAGAGAGGGGTAGTGATAGTAAGAGGTCCTAGCCTAGGGATTTTCCTTGGCCTAAGGTGAGTGATAACAACTAACCTTGTGTGGTAGCTTGGGGTAGGCCAACTATTTCACCATAACAAGTGTATGAACTACCATAGCTACATATTCATATTAATTTGGATGGTCAAGCCAATGGTCTGTCAAATATAAAGTTTAGTTTGTTATGATATGTGTATATGCAACTTCTATGAATGTTTAATTGAATTTATATATATCATTAATTGTTTTTACTTTTAGCTTACACTTCTGTTGTGTTCTGTGTTGTATGTTTTCCTTGACTTCTCTTTTTTTGTTATGATCATTCTATGGGTGTGAAGAGATGTCTCTAAAGCAAGCACTCGATGGAGGTAATACTACGGAGTAGATATTTTCAAAGTTTTAGATTGTATATAGTTTTGGTGTAGGAGTTTTTGTATATAAAATTTAAATTCCTATAGATATTTTGAATAATTATACGGTTAAAACTTTATAATCTAGTTAGATAATTGTCCTGTACATATCATAACTGTGTAACTCTTTTATATAGTATCTATACTTACTTTGGAATATTGCATTTCACTTGTAAACCCTGGTAGCAAGCGAAGTGTTAATAAGTATAAAAAACTTCTTATAAAAAGATTTTTCTATAATAATATTATTTTTATACAGTTAAGTTAAGAGAAGTGAGAGATTAAATGAATTAAAAAGATAAAATAATAGATTAATACTTTATTCATAAATTATTGGAATAAGTGAAGTATAAATAAAGTCTGAAATGTTTGCACTCTGATTCTAAATATTAAATGATTATTGTTGTATTAGAATATTGACAATATTTGATTGTACAAAGGACAAGTACCCTGATACTCCTCTGGCATATTATGAAGCTGCAATTCTCTCAAAATGTCCAAGCCTATTGTCAGCCAATCTTGAACCATAGGTTGAATTCTTGTACTCGAACCACGTAAACTCTTTGTATAGACTTTCTTTTCCTTTCATGAGAGAGGGCAATGGTGTTATTTTCTCACTCAAAGGTGGACCTCCAAAGTAAATCATTGAGAGCCTCGACTTCAACCCATTTGCCAAAACCCTGTGTCTCACACTCCCAAACCGTCCATTAGTCATAACCTATGGGAAAAACACACGCAATGAACACGTTAGAGTACTAATCAGATACAATGATTAACCAATATCATAAAATCATCTCACAAACCCCTTTTCAAATATAATATTATTCCATTTTGAATTTTTCAACATTGATGTACCTGAAGAGAATCTCCAACATTGATGAAGAAGGAGTTGTGATCAGGAGGGACTGAAATCCAGCTTCCATCTCTGAGATAAATTTGAAGACCTGAAGTGTTGTTAGACCTTAGCAGAGATATGATTTGTGGGTCTGTGTGTTCTCCAAATCCAATCATGTTCTGACCATTCACAGCAAGTTCAGGGCAAGTGGGATAGTGATTCACCCTGAAAACAGAGTCACTTTCTTTATCCCTCAAAAGCTTGCTGAACACATTCTTCTGCTGAATCTTCAGCCCTTCTGCCATCAGCTCAAGAATATCACAAGCCATTTTCTTCACAGAAGACATGTAGCTGTTCAATAGACACCTGCGATATAGCACCAACAAGAGATAACAAAATCAATCATTTCCTTAATTTGTTTAGTTCATTTATACATACAAGTTGAAACTGGTTGTATTTTGACAAGGCACCTGAATTTCTCGTGATTTTTACCATAGAGAGAAAAATCGTGTTCTTGATTGTTGTTTAGAAGAAGATACTCAACCCAACCAACATCACCATTGGGTCCAATCCTCTTGCTACCATACCCAAAAGGATTGGGAGGCCCTGCTTTTTCCTTCTCATTGAGTGGCAAAGAGAAGAACTTGAGGGCCTCAGTTTCCAATTGGGATATAGCTTCCATGGGGACTCCATGGTTGATGACTTTGAAGAATCCAAACTCCTCACAAGCATTGACTATGAGGGTCTTTGCATCAGGTTTGGAGAGGTCGACTATGGGAATTGTGGAAGAGAATGTTGATGCCATGCAGCTCTACTTTGAGTGCTAAATTGGAGGGAGAAGAAGGTGAGAATGAAGAGGGTTCGGAGAGTCAATGAAGGAGCCAAAGAGAGAGAGAATTTGAAGAGGGTTTGAGTTGTGAGAAAAAAGATTGGGTTCTGGTCTATTTATACCTAAAAACTTGATGGGGCATTGAGAAATGATAATGATATTTACATAACTTTTTTTACAATAATATTATTTAGATAATGATAATGATATTTACACAACTTTTTTTTATAAAAATATTATTTAAGTGTCATTATATATGATATGTAAATTATATTTAAATATTATCAAAAGTCTAAATATCATTATTTATTATCTTAAAAAAGAACATGATTCAATGTCCGATTTTGATATTGGAAACAAGATAATCATATTCATTAACTAGGTCTATAAAATATTATATTTAAGCGTGTAACAAAAATCTGTTCAAAGTTATTTGTTTTTTAAATGTCATTAACAAAATTCAACATTGTAGGTACATTTTCATCAGTATATTCATTTTTTATTATTAATTAATAATAGGGTTACGTTCAATTTTATAAATAAAAATACTAGTTGTAATACTATATAAAACAATATAATATAACTCCATTTTGGTAACCAAATTAACAAAATATCGATTTTTTTTTATCAACAAAATATGTAATATAATCAAGACCTTTTGACAAAAAAAGACAATATTCTTTTATTAAATCCACTACAGTGAAATGCTTCTTTTACAATCCAAAAGTAACCAAATATTCAAGACATGACACACCGTTATATTTCGAATACTAAAGTCATGCACAATACTCTTCAATATAAGGTTTTTTTACGGAAATAAGCAAATTTGAGTACCTAATTACGAAAATAGACAAAAACAAACAAAATTACAAAAATGGTGAAGTCGTGGGGTCAGAACGACTTTCAAAGAAGAAGTCGTGCCCTTCCTGCACGACTTCACACGGTTCACATGAACAGTGGTGAAGTCGTGTACTCCAAAAACGACTTATGGGCCTGGTAATCGATTACATGGAGCTGTAACCGATTACAACATGGTAAAATCGTGCCTCCCAAGCACGACTTCAGTTTTGTAGGCAAAAATGGGCTTGGTAATCGATTACAGACCCTTGTAATCGATTACCAGGAGGTTTTTATGTAGTAACAGCCTTGGTAATCGCTTACTAGTGTCTATAATGGGTAAAAAGTCCCTGGTAATCGATTATGATGCAGTGGTAATCGATTACCAGAGTAATTTGATTGTTGAACAACATTTTTATGAGGTGTTTTAGAAATTTTTAATATGTTTTTGTGTTAGACAAAGAAGATATTGTCCTTACAATTTATTTAATAAAAGAAGGAAATTAAAATGTAGAATAGAATTTTATATGAAATGTTAAAAGTAATAGATTTATTATTGATTCGATTACAAAATTAACTACTGACGAAATGGACAATTTCCCCTATGATGACCTTCGTTGCGGCAGTAAGGGCATTTTTTGGGCTGATCTGGAGTGGATTGATCCATCTCATTAGGAATCCTTTTTGTAGACGGTCTTCTGGATGCCTTGCGTCGCATATGAGGATCTGGTATGAAGTTTGGACCTGTATACGCAGACCAATAATCTTCATTTTTGATTGGGTGAAATTGTACTTCGTATGCCTTGTAAATGTTATTAAGGCTATATACTGGATCGATTACTTGGGTTAGTGGTATATGTGAATTTGCGCAAATGGCAATGACATGATGACATGGGAGACGAGTAGCTTGGAAGTGACCACAATCACACCACCATTCATTTAGCCTGACCTTATAGGAAATTGGATGTGGTCGATATTGGTGAGGTGTTGAAATTTCTTGAACATCAAATTCTGAATTTTCACAGTTGTAGCGATGAACATGACAAAATTCTGATTGTTGTTGATTTTTCCTAATAATGTCGACAATTTCTTCAGGAAATTGGTGGATTGCTTGTAGCATGTACTGTGCTTTTAGTCGTCGTTCAAGAAACCATGATTGTGTCCTCTTAAATGTTGTTTTGATGAGTGCACAAATTGGTAATGAACGTGCTCCCTTTAAAACGGAGTTCATGCACTCAGCAAGATTGGTCATATGTCCATATCTTCTCCCTCCATCAAAAGCTTGAGACCATTTATTTAATGGAATTTTATCTATCCAAGCAACTTGTTGTGGGTAATGGTGTCTTAGTGCAGTAAGCTTTGTCGTAACAATAGGTTGCTTGACCTCGTAAGCTGTACGGATGTAGTAAATTTGTACAATTATGTTAACTAAATATAAACATTAAATTGGTAGGTTAGATAGATTAAATTATGTTAACTATATATAGTAGTACCTAAATTGATGAATTGCTTTTTGAGGTCTTGATTTTTGAATTTGTTGTTGAAGTTGGAGGCTAGATGACGTATGCAATAAATAGAGTTCAAACCATCTTCTTCCCAACCAACTTCTTCTGATCTTAAGGCGGATAAGATACCCTTTCCTCTGTCAGTGCTGATGCAAATATTTGGTTGAGGGTAAACATGTTCTCGAAGTAGTTGAAAGAACCATATCATGGCCTCCTTTGTCTCACCTTCTACAATTGCAAATGCTATTGGAAAAAGATTTCTATTGCCATCCTGACTCATGGCGGTGAGAAAAGTTCCATGATATTTGCTCGTTAGAAACGTCCCATCGACTTGGAGAATGGGTTTACAATATTTGAAGCCTTGTATGCAAGGACCGAAAGACAAAAAAACTCTTTCCATAATGTAGCAATTATTGTCTGTTTGTCCATCAATCTCCACTGGAGAACCGGTGCACTGTAATATTGTACCAGGGTTTGCTTCCTTCACCGCATGCAACCACCTGGGTAGATGGTTATAAGACTCTTCCCAATAACCAAACTCCATGGCAAGAGCCTTTTGCTTTGCGATCCAAGCTTTTCTGTATGACACAGAATATCCGAATCGAGCTTTAATATATGCAATCAAACTTTTGATGGGAATGGAGGGGTTTGTGCGGACAAAATTTGATACAATTGCGGCAATGTGAGTACAATCAAGATTTGTATGATCTTGAGATAGTATGTTTGAGAAACAGGTATGTTGGCCATCAATATTTTTGATTTCCCAATATTTACGGACTTTGCTATAGCCTGCCCTCAATCGCCATTGACAACCATTGTGGTATTCTAGACATCGAATAACATAAATGTTAGGCTTCAATTCAACAACGTTGTATTTGTAACCATTGGTCATGTGATATTGTTTGATTGCAACAACAATTTCCTCCTTTGATTGGAATTGCATACGCTCATGCAGTTCTGGAATGACATGCTGAGACGACTGTGTCATTTGATCGTCATCACCATGTTCATCGCGAAGTAAGCTATCCATTTCATCATCTGTGCTGAAATCATCAACATTATCTAGTATCAAAGGTTCTTCTTCATCAATGTTTTGTGATGACGAAGATGCTCTGAAGTTCCACGATGCCATTACGTAATGAAATATTTTGAGTATTGTTGTGAAGTTGGATTGGTTTAAAGATAGAAGGCAAAGTAGTGAAGATGGAATGGAATGGTAAAGTAGTGAAGATGGAATGGTCTGAAGATGAAATATATTAGTCATGCAAGTAGCCAATTACTGATTTTTCTTGGAACCATGACCTATGTTTAGGTTTGCATGCATGCGTATTAAATTTTGGACAGTGACCTTTCATTTCTACACAAAATAGAAATGATTTTGGGCATGCTGTTTTGCGTGTACAAGTTATATATTTAATATTTTTTCATATCATTTAACCAAATAAATTATTAATATTACAAAACATAATTAAATTTTTTTATGGTAAACATATGTTGTTCTAATTAAATTTTTTTATGATAAACATATTTCTTTTCAATTTTTACAATTAAACTGATATTTAAAATTATTTTTGAAAGTAATAAAAATAATTTAAATTAAATAAAAATAGAAAAAGTGAAGTTTTGAAGTCGTGCATCCCTACAACTTCACTTTTTTCATTTTTATTTAATTTAAATCATTTTTATTACTTTAAAATTAATCTAAATTTAATAAAAAAATAAATAAGAGGTGCAAATAAATTGGAAAAATAATTATTTGACCATAAATATATTGTATAATGTTGAGAATAATTTTCTGATTATGAGGTTAATTTTTTCAATCTTTTTTAAAAACTAAACCAAGTTTTTGAGTGAAAATTTGGAATAAATCATAGATAATTCTTAAAACTTTTTTTAAAATTCAAAAAATAAGTATGTTTCTTTTACCTGTTGTATAATATTTTAATTAATTTTTTTGTGCTAAACATATTTTTTTTCAATTTTTACAATTAAATTGATAATTTTAATAATTTAAAATTATTTTTGAAAATAATAAAAATATTTAAATTAAATAAAAATGAAAAAAGTGAAGTTGTGGAAGTCGTGCACCCCCAACTTCACTTTTTCTATTTTTATTTAATTTAAATCATTTTTATTACTTTAAAATTAATCTAAATTTAATAAAAAAATCAATAAGAGGTACAAATAAATTAGAAAAATAATTATTTGACCATAAATATGTATAATGTTGAAAATAATTTTGTGATTACGAGGTTAATTTTTTCAATTTTTTTTTTAAAAACTAAACCAAGTTTTTGAGTGAAAATTTGGAATAAATCATAGATAATTCTTAAAACCTTTTTTTAAAATTCAAAAAATAAAATGTGTCTTTTACATGTTGTATAATATTTTAATTAATTTTTTTGATGCTAAACATATTTTTTTTCAATTTTTACAATTAAATTGATAATTTTAATAATTTAAAATTATTTTTGAAAGTAATAAAAATATGTAAATTAAATAAAAATTAAAAAAGTGAAGTTGTGGGGGTGCACGACTTCCATAGTTGAAGTCGTGCACCCCCCACAACTTCACTTTTTTCATTTTTATTTAATTTTAATCATTTTTATTACTTTAAAATTAATCTAAAATCATAAAAAATTGCAAAAAAATTCTAAATTATTTTATATTTGTTATAAGTATTTTATTATAATAAAAAAAATTCATTAAAACAATTAATGTATTATAAATTGTTGTATATAAATTATGTACAACTTAAATTATTAATTAGGTGTGTAGTAGGCTTCCTATTCATAAGCATGTGTCTGTGTTATCCGTGCAATAATAATTTCACTGCACCACTTTCATTATTCGCACCTAACATTATTGATGGACTAGTCACGCCAAAAATTTTGCTGCATAAAATCATGTGGGAGGAACCTTTGCATTTGCATCACTAGAAGCATTCTTTTCCAGAGAAAGAATTTCAATCTCCTCCTCTGATTGAATTGCATCTTTTTCCGTTACGCAAAAAATATTCGATATGGCTTTTGCACGTATCTTCCCGTTGATATGTCTCTTTTGTGTCTTCAAGACAACCACGTTGTTAAGGCAATTTGGGAAGGAAGTGAAAGAGTTCTTCGACCCAGAAGACATGCATTATGGATAGCGAAGCATGTCGATGAACTAGATGAAAGAGTGATCAACATACTACAAGCAGTCGGATTTCACCATATTTTGAAGGTCTCAAATATGGAAATAAATCACGTCCTAGTGACTACTTTAGTGGAAAGGTGGAGAATTAAGACTCATACTTTCCACTTGCCTCTGGGGTAGACTACGGTAACATTGGAAGATGTTGCATTGCAACTAGGGCTTCCGATTGAAGGTAATGCTGTCACTAGCATCAGCAGTGGACCTCTGACATTATTTTGCCAGCAATTATTAGGGCATGTTCCACCGGAAAACACTATTAGGGGCAACAGAATCAAATTGTCCTGGCTGAATAATACATTTCGGCAATTACCTCATGACGCCCCCGATGAGGTAGTGGAACAATACGCTCGAGCGTACATGTTGTTGATAATTGGCAGCATACTAATGCCAGATACTTCTGCAAGCATGGTACATTTGATGTATCTACCACTTTTAGCTGACTTGCAGATGGTGGTAAACTACAGCTGGGCATCCGCAGTTCTGGCCTGTTTATACCGTGCCCTTGATCATGGTACAAGAGTTGATCAAGACAATATCGGTGACTGCATGATATTGTTACAGTGCTGGGCATGGGAAAGAATAACATGTATTGCTCCGCAAATACATGAGGTCAATCAGGACGACATTTATGGCGGTGCTGTTTTTCCAGTGGCGAAAAGATGGTGTCGTACAACACAATCAATTTTTCACGACACCACTACTTTACAACAATTTCGTCAAAAATTAGATGACCTTACACCGAAACAGGTATTGTACTTTTCAATATTTCGACCCAAATATACCATAAATTATTTTCTAACAAATTATTAAAATATTTCAGTTCATATGGACTCCCTACCGATGTGATGAAATTCGTCGCATGATTACAGTCCAACTGCCCCCCACTTCTCGAGCAGTTGTGCCTCTTATATGTTTCTCAGTTGTAGAATTCCACCACTCAGACCGTGTTATACGTCAACTTGGATTTCGTCAACTTCTCCCACAAACACCGATGAATCTCGACAAGATACATAAAGAGGATATGAGAGGACGAGCTGACTGGGATTGGCAAGAACACCATAAACAATGGATTGGTTTATGGAATGACCATCAAAATCGTTTCTTTAACAGCGTTCCATTCCACAAAAATGGTCACTTGCGTGACGAATATGAGTATATGCAGTGGTACATAAGTCATACAATCCGTTATTTAGCTCCAATTGTAGATGACTCATCGGACGAAGAGGTTAAACTATATTTGTATTTTTCCATTATGTAATGTTTATTATTTCCTGCAAAACTTACTTTTTCTTTTCAACAGTATGACTTGGATCAACAACAACATTTTCAAGCACCGTCTGCATATCGTTCATCACCACCCTACGACGTCCCATAACGGTCTTCCTTTGACCACCTACAATATCCATATCCAACTCAGTATCCTCAAGGTGGACAATCTTATGGTTATTATTCACCATCAACACCACACAGTGCAGGTCCGTCAACATTTACTGTGGGTCCTTCCCATCATTTTGGAACGTCTACAATGACTCCATTGTCTGCATATGAACACGCTTCTTCGTCACAAAACGTTTATCGGCCGACAATGGATTTCCAAAATGAACAACATTCCATTCAAAGCGAAGACGAAGGTACGCAGTCTCCGCAATCACAAAGACGAGGACAACGCCAAAGAAGAAGACCAACTTATGGGACTGGAGGACATAGATAAACCTTAACTTCAATTGTATTTTATCATCTACCATGTATTTTTAACAAATAATAAAAATTTATTCTCATAAGAATATTGTGTAACTTTCATCTAAGAATATTGTGTCATAGAAATTTATNAAATTTATTCTCATAAGAATATTGTGTAACTTTCATCTAAGAATATTGTGTCATAGAAATTTATGATACAGCTTCCATAAAATGTGATAATGATATTGCACAGATGATTGGACGTTGGCAAAAAGCACAAACTATTGATAGGTCTGTTAAACGTCCAAACACATCTCAGTATATTGAACTATTCGTCTAAACAATAGATATATGTCCTCCAACTCAATCTGAGAACTACGAGGATCTTAAAGATTGGACTTACACGGACGAAGACGGACAAACAAGAACAAGATTCATATACCCTTTACGTCAATGGTAATCTGTAATGTTTAACAATTTTTCCATTACTTTATACTATTTATAAGTCCTTATAACTCTTCTACTTGGATGACTGTAATAACTACTTGTTATGCTTAATACTCGACTTCAACTTCGATTATTGTAATAATAACTTGTTATATTTCTTATTATTTCATATGTTCACAATGTATATAAATTTAAATGCAAATTGTTAAACTAATATTTCTATCCAAATGATATTATTCCCTTCTCAAATAATACAGCCAAATAAATTTCTATGCAAAAAAAACCCCTGGTAATCGATTACAGAGACACTGTAATCAATTACCAGAGCCTTTATGTCATCCCACTACTACAGGCCCTGGTAATCGATTACCCTCACCCTGTAATCGATTACCAGGGCCCCCCCGTAATCGATTACAGCATTCCCGTAATCGATTACGAGCGCAACCCTACCCTATAAAATCAACTTTTTCTCTCTCATAACGCACACCCAAACCCTATTTCGCACAGCAGCGCCCAAAACCTCCATTGCAGCACCTTAGAAAGCTCCAAAATCACATCTTTTCCTACTTTTTCCACTTTTAAACAACATTTTCACATTCTACTCTCCATTCTCTTCAATTTCCACCAATTGAAATTTGAAATGGCGGATTCTTCCAAGAGGCAAAGGGTTAGGGGCTCATCTTCTACAGCTGCGGGAAGTCGCCGCCGTCAGCCTTCACCGATGGAAACCTCGTTGTCACTCTCACCACCATCATCACCAACTGAATCACAGCAAATTCATCAGTTTTCAAACCCTGCACTTGCTGAAAGGTATTTCACCCTTTTTAGTGACCGTGAGGTCATTGAACCAAAATGGCTTGACGATGAATATTTCCAAACAGAAAATCTGGAAGTTTTCCACATGCTGACAAATCTGAGCTTGATTGATTTTGTGTCTGATGTAACAGATTACTATCCTGATTTGATACGAATTTTTTATAGTAATCTGAAAATTTCTGATAATGGAACCATTAAGACTAAGGTCAAGAATGTTAAAATTATTATCAAACCCAATCTATTAGCTTCCATAGCCGACATACCCTGTTCTAGATTGAATTTTGAAGGAAAAATACTAGATTAATGGGCAGATGAATACAGTTTCCACGCGGCAAAAGAGTTGATAATTTTGCCACACAAACCTCAACATGGTAGAATTCTAGCCGGATCCATGACAGTTGATGCTAGAATATTACATTATATTATCGCTCGTATTTTTTTGCCACGTGTTTCTAACATTGCCCAGGCTAGTGAGGAAGATATTATCTTACTGTGGATTATAATGACCGGGAAGCAGATAAACTGGACCCATCTCATCCGATATAGGATGAAGAAGGCTTTGAAGCCAAATGCTCCTTTACCATATGCATTTTTTATCACCCGTATCTTGGAACATTTTGAAATTCCATTGGATGATGAAATTCGTGGCCCACGGAACAGGCATATGAGGATATCGAAAAAATCATTAGATTCCTTTGGATTTCACAAAAATGCAGACGACATATGGGTTCACAAAACTCCTCCTCCTCCTCCTGAAGGCGACAATGAAGCACCTCCTGCACAACAACCACCACCACCGCCCATTCTTCCCCACCAAACTTTTTCAAATGATGACTTCATGAGGGGGATCAATGATCTGAGAACATTTGTGGGGGACAACTTCAACGCATTGAATGAAAGACTTGAACAGCTCGAGCTCAACATGGGAGACCGCTTCGATACATTGGACACTCGAGTTGGTCATTTAGAGCATGAGGTTCTGCGTCGTCATTTTGATCCACATGGTGGACCTTCCTCCTAGATAGTTACCAGTGTTATTGTGTTTATTTTTACTTTTTATCGTTATGTAATGCATTTTGAATTGAATAAAATACTTCAAATTTCGTTTATGAGTTTATCTCCTTCTTTCCAATTGTAATTTCATTCAATAAAATATGACTCTACAACACAAATAAAATGACTCAAACAATCTGGTAATCGATTATCACTGATCTGTAATTGATTACAAGGTACTTTTTGTCTATTACGCGCGTTAGTAAGCCATTACCAGTGACTGTCATTGCATTCAACCTGCTGGTAATCGATTACCACTGCATCGTAATCGATTACCAGGGACTTTTTGCCCATTACAGACACTGGTAAGCGATTACTAGGGCTGTTACTACATAAAAACCTCCTGGTAATCGATTACAAGGGTCTGTAATCGATTGCCAGGCCCATTTTTGCCTACAAAACCGTTGTAATCGATTACAGCTCCATGTATTCGATTACCAGGCCCAGAAGTCATTTTTGGGGTGCACGACTTCACCACTGTTCATGTGAACAGTGTGAAGTCGTGCAGGGGGCACGACTTCTTCTTTGGAAGTCGTTCTGGCCCCCTCACGACTTCCCATTGACGTTTTTTTGCCCATTTTGGTAATTTATGAGGCAAATTTGCCTACCAGGGGTAAAAAAACCTCAATATAAATTTAAGTTTTCTTTATTCAACACCAATGCCATATAGCCTTTCTACTTTAGTTTTTTTTTTTTTTAAGAACTCAATTCAGAAAAGCTGATCAAAATTTTAAAATCACCACTGAAATTTATAATTTTTTATTTTTTAAGTTTCAATTTTACGAATAATTAAAGTAATGGTATACATTTTGCTTTAGTTATTTAAATAATCGTTATCATATGTCTTTCTAAGGTTAAATTCGCAAAAATACAAAAGTTACCACTTTCACAATTTTTTCTTCTTTCCTCAGCAAAACACTATTCATTCAATACAAACCTTGCGAACACCATCATTGCTTCACATCTCGCTATTGTTCTAAGGCTGCATTCATCTCCATTACTGTGGTGAGTGCGACTTGTCGTTCCTTTTGCATTTTTTTCGCACGATTGTGGTCATTTTTTACCTTTTTTGCACCATTGTGGTCAAATTAATATGTTGTTAATGTCTATGACCAAGCACTGTAGCATTGTGGTAGGATTGTGTAGCTCTAAAAAATGAAGGTATTATTGCATTCTTCTCCATTATTTTTCACACTCTTAAGTTTTTATTATTATCTTGAAAATGTATTTTTAATATGAGTCTGTAATTTTTTATTATCTGTTTACTTTTTGTATGTTTGATACGCGATTAAATATATGTTTAAATATATTGTTGTATTTAGTTAGCTTTAGTTTACGTTAGAAATGAAATACAAAAATTATTCACCATCTCCAAGATTTTTGAAGAACGGTATTTTCTTAAAAATTAATATAATAGGAGGTTGTACTAATAATTTGCACTACTAGTTCAAAATGTCTTATCATACGTCCTGTAAGCATTTAATGTATCGTTCAAGTATATGATTCAAGAAGGGTTGGACGATGTATAGCTCTTTTGACATTAGACGACATAAGATTAGACCCTTATGAAAAGTTGTTTTAGATGTATATTTTAGTGTGCTTTTCATTAGACAATATTCTTAATGGAATACTTTTACTTATAACACTATTTTTTATGTAAGACATTTAAGCTTCAGTATTATTGGGATTCTTAATAAAAGATATTTTAATTTGAGAACTTGAGAGCATATCCTACTATTTTGCACATATTTCTAAGATAGCTCCTTGATGACATATCTTTCTTTTCGTCTCTACATTAGTATAAATCCTTAAGTATGTTATGTCAAAAGCTTTCATGTATGTTTTTCTTATTGATCAGACACTTCCAGTAAACAATGTGTTAGGATATAGAATTCAGAGAAACGTTGTTATGTATTTTCTTGTTTTCAGAAGTCTGTCTATTAGCATTTGGACAATTTGCGTACCTACTCGTATAAGGCCTTAGGTTTTCATTTGATTTGAGCAAGTGCTCAGATGTTATAGGTCAAGTAGGCACTTCTCTTCTTGAAAAAATATTTCGTTTAATGCTTATTATTAAACTTCAAAACTTAGGTTGCTATACGGTCTAGTCTCTTTAGATAATATTGTCTTAACATCTTACATAATCTAGTTTTGACATTATTTCTTCCTGCCTGACCACCATGCTCTTCAACAAACTCAGTCTAAGCTAACATTGTCCTAACAATAGCTCGCACTAGTCTGATCCAGTCTAACCAAACTCAATCTAGCCTAACCTAGCTCAACATAGTCCAACCTATTCCAATCTAACCCGACCATGAGAAAGAATACATATATTTAAATTATTACGTAAATTATTAGAACTTGTCTGACATTTATAATATTGATTATTAGTTTAGTTTGAATATCAATACTTATAATTACGTTTAATTGAGTTTGGTTGTTTGACTTAATTTTGATTATATTTATATATATTATTATACATTGTGTTTATTATTTTGATATGTTTACATTTAATGAGATATCAGCTTGGTGTTCATTATTGAATATTTATACTTTGTTTTTGTAATTGACATATCAAATTTTGTGTGTTTAAAATGTGTGCGTAGTAAAGAGGCACGTCAAACTAACTTTTAATCTTGTATATTATTTATTGTGAAAGTTATTAATAGATGTATCCGGTGATAAACTACATTCTTATATTATCGACAAACTTCAAATTTATTAGCAATTACAAATAAAAATATCGATCGAAAAATATATTATTATAGTTTCTATAGTTTTATATAGCATTGTCTTATCATCATCCTTTTAATAAAAACAAAAAGTTAAATTTCATCATTTACGAAAAAAGGGCATGAAAGGACAATATAAGGTTATATCCATGTCTTTGAATATTTGATCAGTTGTTTGAGATAAACTATAATAATCAAAATAAAATATCGAACATTCAAAAGAATTTATCTTCTCATATATACATGCCAAATAGTATTTGAACACGTAGCTATATGACAACGTAATCAAATGTCTATGATGAAAAATTTGAACGTCAACTCTGTCTGCTGCTTGAAACAGCAACAGTGAAAAAGAATAGAAGTATATTTTTTTTTCTTTTTTTCTTGTTGGTGCCTTCGTTCCTCTTTCCTTATTCAATGTTTGCAATCATTTTGGGTGTTCATCCACTCTCATGTCTTTCAAAGGCCCCATGTGCATGCGATGTTTTGAGTGATCTACAGTGCCAAGATAAAAACCTATTTTTGGAATTGTACGTTGTACCTAAATTTTGAAAACGAGAATACAAATTGTTTTCCAATGACAATGAGAGTGACTACGTACTTTACATTACATTATTGCTTTTTTCTTTATGTATTTTAAATCAACTCAAATTCCAAAAAAAAAAAAAGTGGGTTTATTAAATCCCCATTATTATCATACTACTACTCGAACATGTTTTATAAGATCGGTGTAATAAGATACGATACCAGTCCAGTAATTAAGAAATTGATATATTATAACATAGTTAGTTTCAACGTTCAATAAATGTGTATACAATGTTTTATTTAACAAAATAGTCTCAGAGTTTAAAGCTCTGAGTACCAAATGAGAAAAAAAGAGAGAGCGATGAGAAAAAAGAGAGATGGAGAGTTAAACATTCTAAATAAAATAGTGAGTGGTTGAGTGTTGAGGAAAAAGAGATAGCAAAAATAGTATATGGAATGATCATGTCACAGTTGATGAAAAAGACCAATTATAATAATTGGTGTCTAGAAGATACTGCTGAGATTTTAATAGTTTGAGATATGATAGAAGAAGGGTATGAGGAATTCGATGTGAATGAACACTCGATGTGGATAACAAAAAATGGTGAAAAGATAGAAAAATTAGGATATAAAACTCTTAACAAAAGAATATTAAAAGTGCAACAAAACAAGGAGAGCTAACTATTTCTCTAAACCTTTTTTATATTATACAAATAAGGGAGAGAGAAATACATACTCTAATAAGACTCTTCTTAGTATAACATATTGTTTTTCTAATAAGACTCTTCATCTAGCATGTGTATTTTTTAAACATAAAAAAAGGGAAGATTGTAAAGATATGACAAGCTTGTTACAAGATAATCTCGTTTAATCACTAGTGCAAAAATAATTTATCATGTCACGCGTTTAAAAGTGCATTAGATTCAATTTAAGTTATATATTTGCAAACACACTCTTAACAATTATTCTTATTACATATATTTTTGTATCTATTTCTCGTAGACCATTATCGTATCAATAAAATAAATTGGTATTTTCATTAAAATATATGTCTATCTTATTCAAAATATTGTTTATTTTAGTGACTTTTCTCATTCAAAATATTGTTATTCAAATTAGTAACTTGAATGCTGAAATGCATGTACCTATCAAATCACAATACTTCATTCCTAACGAGGAAGAAACTATCCACAAATCCTTGTAGGCTAAATACTAATTTAGTTTAGAGTATATCATAAATTTATCTCATTTACTTCTAGGTTAAGTAGCTATAATGGAATATCATTTGCTTACTTTATGCATATACTCATTTGTTTGTATAGCTTCTTCTTGTGGATAGATAGTTTTTTTTTTCTGTAGAAATATATTCTTTTAGCGTTTGTACTCTTGTCTCATTTTTTTTCCATTATTAATTTATACCACTTGTAGAAATCAATACTTTGGATGTTTTAAAAATTCATGTGTGCAGGTTGTTAGGAATATGTCTACGGACGGTGGCCAATTGCTAATAAATAGGTCAATTTTTCCAAATTCACTTTTGAAAAACTGGGTTGATAGAATGAAAGTTAATTTCGGGTTTTTCTCTTCCCTTTTACCTTTTGGAACTATTTTTTTCTTAATGCAGAAAATTTTAAGGGAAGGAGATTCCATGCACAAAATGAAAAGGTTTTCCAATATTACTTACCAAAAAAAATTCAGATTTATCTTATGTTAAAAAATTAAAACACATACATATCCTTTCAATTCTTAATCAAACCGTTTTAAGAGAAAGTAAGTAACATCTAAGAACAAAACTAATTAAATTTAAAGGTAATTGAAACAGCTCTAATGTATGTTCTTAAAAGAGAATCTGACAATAAAAATTTATTTTATATAATTTTTATATTTAAAATGTGTGAGTACTAGTACAGGAAGGGAAAAAGACATCGGTTGTTTTTGTTTATAGATATTGGATCTGCAACCGAAGCATATTCAAGCAAGGTAAAAAGGAGTAAGTTTTTTGCCTCGGGTATGAACCGATCAAAAGATGATAGGATTATGCCTCGGTTTTTAGCTAACTGAGGTAGTAACGTGATTTTTTTTTTCATATTTTAGGCCTGTATTGAATCGGTCCCTAGCTCTTTGAATCATTGCTTCCAAATCACTTCCCAACATTGAATGTTTGGGGTTCTCAACATTGAACGTCTGGGGTTCTCGGGAGGAATTTCAATATTAATCGGACCACCACTCAACAACCGTGCTACCTTTATCAGACCACCATAGGCCACCACGCGAAGTCTTCTTCTCCAACGCGTCACAACCACCATGGCATTCTCCAGAACCACGATGCTATCCATGGCAACCTACAGGAAATAGAAACCAAGCCAGAGAACCAGGACACCGCCACGAGCTCCATGAGGCCGCCGTCATGACCACCGTGAGAGCTCTCTCTCTCCTTCACACAACCTGCAACTCGAAAGGCAACCAGCAGATCGCACCACCACCGCCTTCGAAGTAGCCACCGCCAATGTCATCGTGCGCAGAGAACTCGTGACAGAGCATAGCAATTTCCCCAATATTCACCCCGTCGTCATCAAACCCTAAGTCGCACCACCACCATCAACATTAGAAAAACCCCAATCGCAAGTCGCCATACTCACCTTCTTCACCAGAAACCTCCATTGGCACACTCGCATGGTCGTCGTTCAGCCTCCGTTCAACCTCCATGGTCGTCGCTCACCAGAAACCTCACTTCACTCCCAACGGCCACCGCTTGCTCTTCCCTCCAGAGGCGACACACTTGTAGGCAACGATGAGGTGGCGATGGCTCCTAGCGGTAGGGTTTTGGCGAACAAAGAGGAAGACGAAAGTCTCTGCGTGGAGGGGGAGAAAAGAAGGGGAAAAGGGGAAGGGGGCGAGATCGAGAACACTTTTGTCAGGGAGAAGAAAGAGGAACAACAATGGCGTAAAAATGTTTTCTAGAGGTAAGATAAAGCACATCTACTACCTCGGCTAACCAATAAACAGGGCAATAAACCACTATATGGATCGGTTCTCCCAATAACCGATGCCAAAACGCCCAAAAGAAACAAGTTATAGGCCTCAGTTTACAACTCACCCCAGGCATAAAGAGCTTTTTACACCAGCTCTTACTAAACTGATGTTGTATGGTACTGCAAGGACTGCAACGTTCATATGTGTCAGTAATGGACAACACCTATTGCCTCGGGTCCCCAGTTGACCAAGGCAGTACAGGAAATTTTCAGGTCTTAGGCATCAGTTCATTGTGAACCGAGTCATAAAAGTTCACCTTATTTACAATTCTGTCACCACATTTTGATAGGCTTCGGTTCTATTAAAAACGAGGCCTATTGTACGATTTTAAATCCAGTTTTTTTACTAGTGGAGGTTGCTATATAGAACCAGTTTTTGTTCGAAAAAAAAAATTGCGAAGAACTTGCTTTTATCCAAAAAGTAACTAACAAGAAGATAAAATACACAAATTTAAAAATACAACATAATGACATCCATATGTAGCTTTGGTTCTATACATGTCTCTTAATCATAAAATTATTTTTACCAAAATGGGTTAGAACCCGTGAGTCAACCCGGTTCACCACGGGTTTGAGTCAGGTTGTGTTTGAAAAAAAATGAATTTTTTTTATACGGTTCAATTTTCAACTCGACTCACTTAGAATTCAGCTCACCTGTGTTGAACCCGTGGTGAGGCAGATTGACTCACCATCCCACCTAGTTTAATTTAATTATTTTTTATTTTATGTTTCAATATTATTAGTTAATATTTTTTTATTGTATTATAAATGGGAATAAAGAAAAAGATGTGTCAAGAGAACAAAATATTATAAATTTATTCGTTCGAGACTATAATATTATAAATTATAAATAGATAAATGACACAAAAATTATCAATATTATAAACTTATTTATTCATTTTTTTTTAGTTTATAATTGAGTTGTATGTTAATTTTTTTTATTTTATATTTTTTTGGAGTTGGACATTATTTTAAAGTGAAATTATTTAAATTTGAATTATAAAAAATTGTAACTTTTATTTTAAGAAAATGTAATTAAGTAAGTGAGTGAGTTAACTCGTTAATCCACAAACCCATGGTGGGTCGGGTCGAGTTCAAATTTTTTGGACTCACTAATAAATATTCAGATTTGGTTGACTCACTAAGTAGTCAACCCGTAATGAGTCACACCGAGTTAGGTCGGGTGACCCGTTTTGACAACTCTACATGAAATAGAAAATTTAGAATTTTAGTTTTGAATTTTTAAATTTTTACGAGGCCTTTCAGTTTTGTTATTTTAATGATCCTGATTTTGTGACACCCCTGAGTATTATTGACAAGGAAGGTGTCAACTTGTGTAGGCTAAACAAGGCATGTGAGGGTTTGTATTTTCAGAGGCTATTGCATAGAGCAGGGCTCTAGAATTATGACCCTGCCTGTCCTGCAGGTATCACAGACAAGATCTATCAGAAAAAAATACAGTATATATATATATATATATATATATATATATATATATATATATATATATATATATATATATATTTGGTGATTTGATTTCATTGGCATGCTTAATTTTGATCATCAATTGTCAAAACCTAGCTATTAGCAAATAGGGTCTCGATCACACAGTAACAACAGGAAGCATTATTGAAAGATGATTATTAAGTAATTAGGAAACTGTAATCCATCAATGTTATAAACTAGGATGAAGACACTACTAAATAGATAGGTACATGGATTCATAATTAAATTGGATTTGTGGTTTAAGCAGGACCCTTGACATAAAGGGACACCTGAACACCAATGATCATGCCAATATCTTCTTCTCATGACATGACTTGACAGTTTCCCTCATCCTCAAACCAATTGCATGCCAAACTGAAGAAGAAGTATGTGATTAATTAGTGTTGCTATCAGCTGCTTGGAATCCTAGAGATTTTTGTTAATTTTTCATGCCCATATAATGCTTGTTGAAATGATAGCACAAGAAAGGTGCACTTAGTGGGTTGGCTCTGCCATTCTTGAAAATGACCAAGTCATGTTAAAATTGAAATCTGGATAATGCATGCATTTCTGCCTCACAAAGTGAATGGTAGGGCTCTTAGTAGTGTGCATAATTTTAAGCTCAGCATCAAGGTTTTGTGCTGTGTTGATTAAGCCAATTTGATTAGGTATGCTTCTGCCTAATTCGTCCATGAGGATATTGGCAGTCACCTTTATCTACAGATAATAGCATATATCAGTCTCAGCACATTATGTGGAATAAAATTACTGTATCAAATGCTGCTCTGTTTCTAATCACAACTTGACAACATTATGTGTTCAATTATCATCTTATGCATTCTGACAACCCTTGTCAGCCACTATTGTCATCATCTACAAACTAATCTCAAATTTTCAAATTTTATTTAGCAGAACACTAGTTCAGCCAGAGTATTCAATAATTTGCTGGAACATTTTTTATCATATTTTCTCATCCTATTTTTTAGTTTTTGCAAATGTTTTTCATCTGATCAAATACGAAACAATGTGAAGTTGTAAAAAAAAATTAAGAAAATAAATAAAAAAGCTTTTGATTCTCCTTCAGTTATTTATTCTCTTTCTTATTAGATTTTTCATACCTATCAATCTCTTCTTTCATTTTATTTAATTGTTTTAAGAATGTTTGCTTTGTATTTTTTTCAACATGAATTCAGTTTGTTCCAAGTGTTTTTCTTTCTTTATTATTCTTTTTAATAAATTATTTTATATGACGGTATATAATGTTGTAAAAAATTGACAAAATCACGAACAAAATTTCCTGAGACGTGTAGAGTCACTGTCGTTATAAGAACTTATCCGCGGTGTGTTGCATAAGTCTCTCAAGATACAACAAGAACTTCCCAGAATTTCTGATGATCTCAGAAAGAGTATAAAATAACCCAGAATATTTTTAGAAGAGGAAAAGAGAATGAAAGCTAGGAGAGAATAAAGGTATTCATGAGTGCTCTAGAGATCATGCCAAGATCTCATGCAAGCGGCCCCACTCGATACTCATATAGGTGATTTATGCAAATCATACACCACCCATAAAGGATATGAAAATCATTAAAAACTTTCTTTAAACTAAATCCTTTCACCACATAAAATTTTAATAACAAAGTTTAACCTCTCAATAATGCAGTCTCTAGCACTTTCACACACATCATAGGAAGGGACATAATTGATTAAAATCAATTTAGTGCTATCAGAACTAACAAGTGACTTGTTTTTACCCATATGAACCTTATTCATGGGATCTCCAATCACAAAGGTCGGGTTAACATCACTTGTTTGTTTGCAAGTGGCTTAAGTCACATTCTCCTCGATGTTTCTAATATCATTTGTCTTCCTAGGAACTTTGTTAGAGGATCTGCTAGATTTCGTTCTGACTTCACATAATCAATGGAAATAGTTCCACTCTTTAGCATCTGTTTTACCAAATTGTGTCTCAATTGTATATTTCTATTCTTTCCATTGTAATTCTTGTTTTTAGCTATAGCTATTGCCGATTGGCAATCATAGTGTATTGATAACGATGGGGTTGGTTTCATTCTTAGTGGAATGTTCGCTAAGAAGATTTTCAACCACTCAGCCTCATTACCAATCATCTCAAGAGCAGCAAACTCATATTTCATTGTTGATCTAGCAATAATTCTTTGCCTAGCTGATCTCCATGTAATTGCACCACCCCTAAGTGTGAATACATAACCACTAGTGGATTTTGTCTCATCTAAATCAGAAATCAAGTTAGCATCACTGTACCCTTCTAGTACAGTGGGAAATCCACTGCATTCAATGGCATAATCTGTTGAACCTCTTAAGTATCTCATAAGCCTAGCAAGTGCATCCCAATGTTCCTGATTAGGACATTGAGTGTACCTACTCAGTCTACCTACTGCATAAGCAATATCAGGTCTAGAAAAACTCATTAAGTGTAGTAAGCTCCCAATTATCTGGGCATGCTGAGGCTGAGATAACGATTCTCTTCTATTTTTCATTAATTTAGAGTTAGCATCATAAGGGGAACTCACTAGTTTCAGGTCATAAAACCCAAACTTCTTAAGAAGTTTCTCAATGTATTGTTCTTGAGATAGTAATATATTATCTCCTTTCTTTATGATTCTAATACCTAAAATCACATTGTCTTCACCCATGTCTTTCACTTCAAATTTTGATCCTAGAAACAATTGGGTTCTACCGACAATCTCATTGGATGTACCAAAGATTAACATGTCATCCGCATACAAGCATATAATGACATAATCACCATTTTCAGATTTAGAGTACACAAATTTATCAGCATCATTAGGTGAAAAACCATCACAAAGCAACACATTATCAAGTTTTTCATGCCATTGCTTTGGTGCTTGTTTCAACCCATACAAGGATTTTAAGAGTTTACATACTTTCGCCTCTTGACCAAGTACAACACATCCTTCAGGTTGAGTCATATAAATTTCTTCCTCTAAATCACCATTCAAAAGGGTTGTTTTAACATCCATCTGATGTATCACTAGTTTATGGATAGCTGCTAGAGCTAATAACACTCGAATAGAGGAAATCCTGGTCACAGGAGCAAAACTATCAAAGTAATTTATGTTGGGTTTTTGAGTAAAACCTTTTGTTACTAATCTTGCCTTATATTTTTCTATGGATCCATCAGGGTGATATTTCTTCTTAAAGATCCACTTATAACCAATGTGTTTTGCTCCTTTAGGAAAATCTACTAAAGTCCAAGTATTGTTTTTCTGGATTGATTCAATATCAGTCCTAATGGTCATATCCTACTGTTTTGCATCAGGAGCACTAGTAGATTCTACAAAGCTTGTTGGACCACTATCAATAAGATAAGTATAAAAGTCATCTCCAAAGGAAGTTTTCTTTCTTTGTCTTTTACTGCTTCTTAAATCCTCATTCATGGTATCACTATTATTATTATCATCAACAGGTTGAGACATTTCACTAACCTTTAAGGGAAAACATGTTCAAAAAACTCAGCATTTTTCCTCTCCATTATAGAATTTCTCTCAAGTATGTTACTTTTAACAACTAGAAATCTATAGGCAGCACTATGTTCAGCATAACCTAAGAACATACAATTAAAGGTTTTAGAGCCTATTTTCCTTTTCTTAGGATCACGTAACATTACCTTAGCTAGGCACCCCCACATTCTTAGATATTTAAGGTTAGGTTGGTAACCTTTCCACAACTCATAAGGAGTTTTACCGGTTTTCTTATGGGGTATTCTATTTTGTAAAAAATATGCAGTAAGCAAGGCTTCTCCCCAAAGGTTATCAGGTGCACCAGAACTAATAAGTATAACATTCATCATTTCCTTAAGGGTTCTATTTTTCCTCTCAACTACTCCATTAAACTCGGATGAATATGGTGGGGTCACTTCATGGATAATCTCTTCTTCATAAATAATCCATAAGGGTTAACGTGCAGATTTCGAAATATGACAATGAAAAGCAGCGTGAACAATTTATTCTTTCCAAGTTAAATAAATATGTTTTCGGTTTTTAATAAGTTACCAATCAATAGTTTTAATATGTTAATAAATAATAAAACATAAATTAAATAAAATAAAGAATAAATATTTTTTATTTCTTTCCTTTTACTTATTCATTTAGTTACTTTTTGTTTTTATGATACTTCTTGTCACCAAAACAAATCTAAAGATAATGAAAATATGTTTGAAAAACAAATTTACTTTAGAGAGGATTTCTAGAAAGTAATATTGTTGAAAGTTAGAAAAAAGAAAAAAAATATTTCTAAAAACAAAAAAAAAATTAAACAAGATTAAAAATGAGAATTGAAATACAAAGAAAAAGTAGATTGCAAACTTCCTAGTCAAGCTTGAGGGACTGCTAAATGTTCCAATCTCAGGTCATCTGTCGTCTTATTCATCAAAGTAGAATTTTCATGAAAGATGTTAAAATCATTACCATTAACTTTAAATCTTTCGTGAGACAACTCTATCTTTACTTCTATTGGTTCATATGATAGACTTGAATATCATATATGGTCCTTCCCATTTAGAACAAAATATATCAGAATTGACTCTCAATATATGAAATAATACAATCATATCTTCTTAATAAGCTAACATTGTGGATTCTTATAAAATTCTATACAAAAGATTAATAAGATTAATAAAATACAATGCAAATAGATAAAAATAAAAATTTAGCTTAATGAATGCAATTAAAATTAGTTATTATGAATGATAATAAAAAAATATGCTAAAGATATTATACCTAAAATCTAGAAAAAGAAATGTATCTAAAATAATTAAAATGCAAACAACACTTGTGTTAATACTTTATGGGGATTTGGTAGAAAATTAAATTAAATAAGTAAAAACAATAATAGTAAAATAGGTTAATTTTACTATTTTTTTTTTTTTCAAAATAGATTTATATATCGTTTTTCTAACTATTGTTGTTTTAATTTTTTTTTTAAATATATTAATGTGACTTCTCAATTGATTCATTGACATTCTTTATTTTAATTAAAAGTGACTTCTCAATTAAAAGTAAAGACCTTTTTAGATTACTCATAATAAATTTAACTAAAATAACTTCTTAATTAAATATTACTACCAAGAGGATAGCTCAAGAGCTCAAGAAAAGCTCGGAACGACATATTCATCCTAAAGAGAAAAAGAGAGAAAAAGTTCAAAGTAAAGAATACATCTAAACTGAAGAAGAGAGAAAAAGGGAACGAGATACTCTCGAGCTTGAGCGTCAAATTTCTAACCACTGTAAGAGAGAAGAGAGAAAACACCAGCGAGTGTTTAGATTGCATTGTATTGTAATTGGATCCTCTCATAGAGAGATTTAGTCTGAGATACTTGTAAGCAATCGTTGATTGTAATTCTGAAGAGAATTAAAACACTTGCAACTAAACTCTTTTTCAATTAAGGAATCTAGGCGCGGTAGTCTAGTATAAGGAGTGGTTTGAATACTCAAAGGAAATCTCGACAAGGTGTTGAGTACTAGGAGTGGTGCGAATACTCAAAGAAAATCTCGACAGGGTGCTAAGTTTCAGGAGTGGTGCTAATATTCAAAGGAAATCTCGATGAGGTAGTTGAGTACCAGGAGTGGTGCTAATAGTCATTTGTAATCGTGTGAAGATTATAGTGGAACCCTCTACGGAGGAAACTAGACGTAGCTCAGTTGGAGTGAACTAGTATAAAAGTCTCGTGTTATTTTCTCTCCTCTTAAATAAATGATCCTCTTGAAAAACTTGTGGTTGAGCTTTACATTTCAAAATACAAGAACTTCCAACCTAAACTATCTTTTCTTTTTAAGGAAGTTCTCACAAAATACTGTAGTAGAAATATTTTGAATAGTACAACAATCTTATCAACGTGTGTATGTCAAGTCAAGTGTCTAAGCTTTCAAAAGAATAGTTCAAATGCTTGATATATAACGTGCTATATCAGAAGAGTTGCGAAAAAGGTTTTCCAAAAGCACTATTCAATCACTCCTTCTAGTGTTTTTCAAGAACTTCAAAGTAATCCTTCCTTGTAGCTTGATTGAGTTTTTTGTAATCAATGCACATTCTCCATCTAATGACTATTCTTGAGGGGATCAATTCATTTTTCTCGTTACAAATGATTGTCATCCCTCCTTTCTTTGGCACAACTTGTACTGGACTTATCAAAGGACTATCAGAGATTGGTTAAATCATGTCTACTTCAAGTAATTTGATTACCTCTTTTCTGACTGCCTCTTTCATGAAGCCTTTTGAGATTTCTTCTGTGAGAAGTATTATTCATGGCTTGAGCCCTAGGTCAGGCTTGAGGAAACCTTCCATGATGGGTTTTCTCCATGTGGCTCAAGCCTCAGATTTTACCTCTACAACCGTGCTTCTCTAGTTTGTTATAAAGTGCTTAATTAGAATTTCTCTATTTTCTTTCAATTTCAACTTTAATTCTTAAATTTTTTCAAAACCTACAAAACATGTAAAATTGGGGTGATTAACATGAATATTAGATAAAATCATAACAAGATAAGTACCAAATTAATATTAAAATCAATTCATCTTAGAAACTTATTAGTATATTAATTTGATCTCAATATATTTAATTTATGACAAAATGGATTCAATCTAAATTTAATCCAATTTAAATTTGATTAAAAAAAATTAAATTTGATTGGTCTAGTTAAATTTCGTCTAGATTATCGATCCAATATATTTCAATTGGATCTAGATTTTGAAAAATTTAATCCTTGACCACTTTTAATTGAGAGACGTATATGTCAAAATTATACCTTGTATATATAGCTCTTGATAATGTTGTTTTATAAATTTAATTTTGTATAAGACATAATAAGGATGTGTATTCATCTATGTAAAAGGTAGAATAATAAGTGGTTGATGAAAATAACATTAGATATTATTTTCTGAATAAAATTTTATGTTAACCATTTTTTAAATTAAAAAATAAGGTTGGAAAGAAAGATCGAACTAAAATGATTAATTAAGTTTCTCACATAAGATTAATAATTGATATAGTCTACAGATAAAAGTAATGAATAAAAAAAAAAGATATTATTACAAGAAGAAAAAAAAAATCATGAAAAGCAATAAACTAAGTTTCTAAATAAAAGATTAGTCATATACGATATATATTTATACATTCTTTTCATTAAAGTTCATAGAAGAAAAATGTATTTGTTCATAACTTTAAAATTAGTTTAGGTAAAGATAAAAGGCTAAATGGAGATTTTTGGTAAATAATAGAACGGAAAAAATAGGTTGGTGGCTTTAGTTGACGCGGGACTAACACATGTCGGCATGATAGTGCCAAAACCTTGACCGACGTAGTTTGCATTGTTGCACGTTGAACATCATCTGATATTGTGTAGACCCAAAATACCTTTCAATATTCCAAGTACTGAAACATCAACAAAATAAAAACATCTACCACTACATACAACATTAACACTCTTACATCATGCTACCATGAACATATAATTTTTTTCAATGAAAGATATTTAACCATGTTTAGAATATTTGTTATAAATGATTTTGAAGTAGTTATACACAATATAATCAAACTTGACACACTTTTATCTGTCTCATTTGAATATAAAAGGAAATAAGATTTGGAAGGTTGTGTTAATGGCTATGATGAGAAATATATATGAGATTATAGGAATATTATTGTTGTTCTTGCTAGAGTTGAAATCACACTCTAAAAACTTCACAATAAGTTTTTTTCTGCACTATTTGCTCTTCACTCCAAAATATTCCTCTTATGTACAAGTTTATATATCGTCCAATCTAAAATGAGATATATCAACAAAAGATACTCTAACGTTCAAATTAAATATATGTGTGAGATAATAATAAATATTGTAATGAATTCGTTAATTTATTTAGAATTTTGTTAATTCGTCTTACGCCTTTACCTTGATTAATTATTTTGATCGTTATTAGCATTGATATATTCTTACTGACATGATTCCACTTTATCTAGTATGAGATGATCTCGATCATATATAATACAACTGTATTTTAAAACAAACAAAAGGATGATGAGAAAATTTTTGGAATGACAATTAAATGCTTAGATATGAATTAGAAATAAAATATTAAAAACAAACTTTACATATTCTCAACATTGTTTAAGTCCAAAATTTTTTTTTGATTTTGTTGACAAAATCTTGAATCTTTTTGCTTCGATTCATAACCAAAGCTAAAAACTCTCATTCTTTACCTTGTCATATCCTAATTGTCTAACTAGTGCCAATTGTTGAAAATAATTATTGTCATATTTCTTCACTGCACTAATAACAAATATTTTATTTTAAAAGAAACATAAAAATCACATCAAGATCGGGATAAAAATACATTGCATAAATAGGCAAAAAATATTTACGATGAAAAAATTAAGTAAATATATGGATGGAAAAAAGTTAAACCAATACAGCATCAGTAAAAAAAATTAAAGTTCAATAACCAATTCCTCAACATTGACATGTTTTCTTTAGAATATGTTACTTCCACTATCAATATTTTACAAGATTTACAACATTTAAATTCGTTTAATTGTAATTCTAAGACAAATTCTAAATTTTTTTTTTATGATTAAAGAAACTTGTTTTTGTGGAGGATTTGAAAATAATCTCTAAATATAATATATTTAATGAGAGGAAAAATTATAATTATAAAGAAGATAATGAATCACTTCAAATTGTAAAGAAGCTTAGAAAAAAATATTAATATTAAATCTTTCAAAAACAAGATATCTAAAAAAGCTATTGAAAAAAATGTGAACTTCTTTATCGAGAATCAACCGGAGAATTAATTGAAATAAAAGGGCGTGGTGAACTTCGAATGTATATAGACAATCTCAATAAATGAATTATTTGAAAATAAGAAAACTAAATAAAGCGACTTAATGCCTTTTACAATGACATATTCCACACTTTTACCAAAAAAAAAAATGGTACCACCCAAAATTTGATCAATTTGATTTTTCTCGCATAAAAGATCATGTCAGGATCTCCGACGTACTAAAACCTATCCGGAATAAATGTACCACAAACACAATAGATTCGATCTAATCTCTCATCAAACCGTTAATCAAATTTAGTTGCTTTCTAAAATAATTTTACTCACGTGTGATTTAATTTTTTAGAATAAGAGTAAGATGACACACGTTACCATTCATTTGTATTGGAATTATTTTATTATCTGTTATTTACTTCATATATTTTTATACTGCTATAAACAATTATATATATCAATTGTACTCTCTCCTTATAATTAAATAAGAAATACAATATTTCATTCTTTTTATTTTCTAACATAGTATCAGAGTCATGGTTAAAGTCTGCCCTAGCGAGTTCTAAATGGGCATTTCTTTTTCTATTCCACCCGTTGTCGGGTCAGTATTGGACCACTCAATTTCTACTATCACGTACAGGATGTCTATACCTCAGCGTGAAGAGAGTGTGTTTTAAGTCGCACATCCACTAGAGATAAGGCCAAATTATAATATATATATATATATATATATATATATATATATATATATATATATATATATATATATAAGTGAGGTGCAAACCTCACCTTACAAGCCGATTTTGTGAGATTGAATTAGATCTAAAAGCCACTTCTAATAATAAGAGTAAAATAATTTTAAAAGAGTGAATTTTTATAGTTTTTTAAAAAGGAAAAAATTAAAAAATAAGAAAGATTAGTGTCAAATGAATGTAAAAAAATTATGTGTATCAAAATATCATTTTTTATTTTTTATTCTAGAATTTACAACACCTATGAGAATTTTTATTCTAAAACTTTTAAAGAGAAGGCGTAAAAACCTCAGTATGCTTCCTGAAAATGTTCCAGAAGGATATCAAAGCAACAAGCTCATTAGCATGCCATGAATTAAAGGTGTAATTTTTTTAGCCTTGGTCAACTCAAAAACCAGTATTTTACAAATAGATATGTAGAAATCTTGTTTGCACAAGTTCCGAAACCTACACCAGTAAGCCACGGTTTGGTGTAATCTATAGTTGAGTGGGTACAAGAATTTCTCGAAAGTGTGAAGCAATTAAAGATGAGTTTTATTGAGTTATATAATAATTGAAGTATTCCCTATATGTTACATACAAATATTATAATGCATCCTAAACGGACATTAACATGCCTAGTGAGCATGGCTCCGGAACCAATTAACATTATTATAAAAAAATTCTCAAATCTCAAAGAAATGGAACAGTGAAAGCACTAGGAAAAGACTTTGGTGGATTAATAGATAAACCAAGGAACGATGCTGTCATCTTTACAATTATCAATAAAAACAAAAATAAAATACATCTGTGCTTAAAAGAACTATATGCCTCAATCAACTAAATATTGAAAACTTTGAGGCACAACACCTACAGCATCTAATAATCAGTTCAATAAGTTAGGATTTCCAAGGACTAAAATTCACACTGACTAGAAGTCCGGGTAGTACCACACACAGGATTACTCCCATAATATACATACATCCCACAATTCCCATTTGGAGGATGTTCGTTTGAAGAAGAATGGCTGACCCTTTTAGACTGATCAATTCTCTGTATTTGTTCAACATTACCCTTTTCAGGGAAGACCCTGGTAACTGGTCTACTATGTGAAAACTTCATATAGGACTTTTCTGGGGTGTAGTTGAAGATAGATGAAATTGGATCCATGTTGCATGAATCACCATAGTCTACAGTGCTGAAGGAGTCCCTGGTGCTCTCAGTTGTGAAAGAAGCTTCATCTGAGCTTGTGAAAAGGGACCAGTCGCTTGATGTGGCGTCTGAAAACTCATGCCTGACGTTTTCAGCGTAAGTCTGTGTCACTGGCAGGGCATTCCTATTGGTGCTCTTTCTAAGGAAGCCATTAGTGGTGTCAACAATGCGAGTCACCATTTCCGGCTTGACATTGGGTGATGGCTCTGGTACAAAAAACTGGCTGCCCTGCCTGCCATGTCCAGGTTTAGGCTTATGCATTTCCATTGGATTGTGCTTTGAAGCATCATAAACTGATTGTGTGGCTTTCCCGGTATGTTCTAATGGAGGACGGGGACAAGACCTACCAACAATTCAACAGTTTTAAAGCCAGAAGAAAGCATGCGTAGAGAGAGACAGACATGCAATGACAGAAAGATGCACAGACATCCACAATGAATGGACAAAGAGCATAATTCATAGTAATACGATCGTATACCAGATTAAGGAAGAATAGGTTAAAAAAACTGCATTCTTATGTGAACTTAAAACAAGTAACATTTATGCAGCAACAGAATGCTAGAATATGATCAATCTAATTAACTTTCAAGCCCTCTTTTATACTGCAAGTCTGGCTCTATTAGATAACAATGCAAAGCAAATGGAGGAAATAAGATTAAATAATAAGATCCAAAATTAAACCCACCTAGATACTTTCATCTTTAGCTTGAATTGACATTTTTAATTTTTCTTTTTATTGACAAAGGAGGGAATTTGCTCAAAAGGTAACACTTGTAAATACAACAATGAACCAAATTTATTAGAATGAGTATATTAAATGCCAAAGTACTCAGATAAAATGACAATAACTGTGCCACCGTCTAAATCTCTACCTCATGTAGAATAAGATATATGCTCCTTCTGACATGACCTGATTAATTAGCACCGGCTGAACCTGTTAAATGCAAAAAGAGAAACACAGAAAACTGAATGAATTACAAACATTTGAGAAGATTATCAGTATGAAACATCATATAATACGACTAAAAATACATATCTGTAGTTTGTTTACTTCCCTAGGTCCGATGGAAATGCAGAACATACTCATTATCATAGCAATACGTCTTTCAATACAATGATACCAATAGTCAAGAAAGAAAGAATTCAACAGAAGAGTCTGATGTTGAAGTTCTGTTTAACTATTATGAGCTAATGTCAAAAGCTCCAATTAGAAGGTCGGACAAAAGGGAGAATTGGTCAGAGATAGTTAGAACAATTACTAATTAAAGGAGGTCAATTAGATAATAGGGGAGGGGTAAAAGGGTAAGAAAAGAGCGTTCAGAATAACAGATTTGTTACAAAAGGAAAACCCTTTGAAATGAGGAAACCCTAGGTAAAAAATGAATGCAGCATTACTATAACTCAGGCTTTTGAGCTAGTTTCCTAGATCATGACAATTACACCCATTAGATTCTCAATAACATAATATATGCAATACCTCAGTGTCATCTATCCTGAACCAATTGCCTTGCAGATCTTTTACATATGAAACATAGTGTCCAGAGAAAGATGCATTTAGTGTGTCCAGGTGCACAACAACAGCATAAAGCATGTAAAGTGGTGGGATATCACCCGTCCCAGTCATGAAAGGAATCATATCCAGCATTTCGGGAAAAGTTATACACTTATTAATTTTGCCATATCTTCCTTCCTGATGATACAGAAACAAGATATTCCAAAGAGTCAGTATATAGAAAGAAACTGAGGCAATTTGAAACATAATCCGGTATCTGAATTATAACATCCAAAAAACAGTAATTATGAAATGAACTACAAATATGTGATAATTTAAGGCTGGTAATTTCAAGGAACTCAACAATTGCTTGCAGATTATTGCTTATGCAACCTCACAAATTGTCGGTGACCAAATTAGTGTGATGTTTTTCATCTTTAGAGTTATTTATAAGTGACATTAACCTAAGATTCTTGAGATAAATCATATTAAGACATTGTACCAAACATAACAACAATTAAATAAGCAAATTTTGAAGACTATATCCATATATAGCATGGGTAGTAATAATGTTAGCCTCTAAAAACTCCAAAAAGACAATTTACAAAGTCCATGAGCTAAGCACCCAGAAATGCCAGCCATAATATACTCCCCAACACTCCTAAAGAAGCCAAAATTCCTAAACACCTTGAAAAATCCAAGCATCCGCCTCCAATTATTTGCACCAAAGAATAGCAAGAACTTCATTCCAACGGATCCTTAACCTCTATTTTTTCATACCCTTTAAAACGTATTGTCAAAAGGGTTGGCTCTTTTCTTCTTCCATACCATTTAAAACTTGTCTTCGAAAGGGTCTGTGGAAATTGGCCAAACCCACCCATTCACAAACAAAAATATGACAATTCCACAAAATAAAATACAAATATATATGTAAACACACACACACACACACACATAAATATATATATATATATATATATATATATATATATATATATGTTAGTAATGCTTTTGCTTTCCAATATGTCAATTCATTGAGTAATCAACATTGATCTAGAAAGCGAATGACTATAACACCAACCAAGCCATAAGTAGCAAAAAGAGAGCGAGACAAACAATAAAGCAAGCTTCCCAAGCAAGCAAAAGAGGAATGGCAATAGAGAACAACCTTAAAAGAGCAATATACCTGAAATCTCTTCAAAACTATAGTCAAGATGTTAGGAGCTTCATGTATGCTGAGTTGCTTTCTAGCTCGAACATATGCTGTGCACCTAATTCAAAATGTACAAAAAAGAGGTGAGAGTTTCTTAAATTGGAAGTGAAATTCTAACAATGCTCTTTCGTTTTCTCACTCTCCTCACATTCTTTAATAATTTATTAACCAACTGAACCACACAATAGTAACAGAACATAAATACGTTAGATAATTATACCTTCCACATCTGTACATATTCTCTCCATCCAAATCTTCAGGGGAAGTAAACTGAGTTAGCGCATCTTCAAGTGACTCAACCCAACCCAAAATCTCCAGCGTCAGGTCCATAATGTTTTCATGCCTTTCCGATTCATGATTACAATTCAAACACTTAACCTGTAGACAATAAATTCGACTAGGCCATCAAACAAATGTAATACTAAGATCACAGCAGACCAAACAGAGGGAACAAAAAAGTAAGAGAAAACGGTATGAAGGGACACAAACCTTGGATTGAAGACGACCACCAAAAGTATGTTGTATGAAAGTGGTTTCTTGTAGTCTAGGATCAACCTTTTTCTCACCACCAAGTCCCTCCAGGCATATAGATTGCATTGATGCAATTAGAAGCCTATATAAGCAATGCATTTAATTTATCATTTACTAAGCATTCAGCATAGAAATAACAAGCCAAATATCAAGGAAATTAGTGTTTGATGGTGTGCATTGAGAGGAAAACATAGTACCTATATTAGTTAATAATTCTAAAAACTTAAGTAAGATAATCTCAAAAGACCTTAAAAATTCATGGGCATCTTCCTGACTTCCTTCCCCCATTTGACAGTTAATGCTCCGCATATGCCAGAGTATCCTACTAGGGGATAGAGGAGCCCCATTTTCTCTTAAAATCATTATGTGTTGCTCTAACTCACACATGAGACACCAATCTTTAGCACAACCTGGCATTCAATGAAAAATAAGACAACATTAAAAAATTGCCTTGAAAGCAAATATAGTCTTGACTTTTGTCTCATTAAAAGATAAGAGAGAATGTAAATACAGGCTTTTGAGTGAGATCTATAAAGCAGATAGACGACTAAAGGCTTCGTAGAAGTTAAGCACTGCAAGACAGCATTCGCATAGCAACTGCAAAATAAAGAGATGAATAAAGTTCAGAATATACCAGAAAAGACCATAGATAGATTTTCCCAAAACTTTAGCTCCAAGTAAATCGGGCCTCATTTTTTGAAATTCAAACAATATGAAAACAAAAGGTAAATTGAGACAGTTCACATACAAAAGTAACCTTGAAACGGGAAGACTTCCCCTCCTTCAAAACTTTTGTTGTAACCACTATAATAATAATAATAGTTATAATAATAGTGAATAATCTAATTGTTGCAAAAGATATAGTACCACTTGAGAAATGACAAAAATTGGAGATCTATCTACTAACTAATCTGTAAGACATTCAACATTTCTTTCTATTTTATCATAAATGACAATTATACTTTAATGTATTGTGCTAGTATTACCTGTTCCCACAATTTAAGAGGCCCCTGGGGCATATGCCAAATATATCACTCTGGAAAATCTTTACAAATTCATCATAAGGAAACAACATCTGGGACATGATCAAGACACCAATTAGTAGTAAGGGCATCATTCTCTAATTTGTGGCCATAGAAAATTGTTTCAAGTAGGACAGAGGGAATTGAAATTTGTAGGCATCTACCAAATCTGACCTTTATCTTCTTCACCTTCTTGAACTTTACATCAATGCCTTCTGTAGAAGCTGGAGGGCAGGGTTTGGTTGATTTCTTCAAGCCCATCATTTTCATAATTCCAGTACCAGCAGCTCCATTGCTAACATTACCATGTAAAGGGATGCTATCACTAATACTAGCAACTTCTGCATGATTAAAATAAATTTTTAATTTTAAAAGAATTCTAGCAACAAAGGACCAATACCTTAAAATAGAATCAATACCGAACTCAAGTTATAAGAAACATTGACGTTAAAACAAGAATTATGGGAAAGAGATATCTTAAACACTAACTTGGTTCATCTGCAGTTTTTCCTTTCTTCTCTATTTCGGAGCAACAAAAATCTGTTGATATCTTTGATGTTGACTTCGGTGATTTAGAAGATTTAGTCTTGGGAGTATGCATTGCTTTTTTAGCTTTCACACTTCCTTTGATTGTCATTTCAGAAGAGCGTTTGTGTTGTGCTGTTTCCTCAGAATGATAATTTCCCCCTTTGACAACATTTGCACCTTTTGCGGCAATATCGGTATGAAATTCATCTATAATGTTGTCACTAATTGGGCGTCCATATTTGTTTCTTGTCACAAATGCATTTCCATATTGATTTTGATGGTTTTCATCCTCATGAATTGTGGTTCTTGATGCATCGAGTTTGTTAATGTAAACTCCAAAACCACTAGAATTGACATTCGAAACTTCTTCCTCCAACACAGAATCATTGCTATTTCTTGACTGCAGTAACATTTAAGCATCATGATAAGAGAATTAGCATTGATTAATTTATAAAATATATGCCAATTGGATATCAAAGTAAAACAAGTAAACCTTCTGTCTCATAAATGCCTCCTTTGATACCACACTTGGGAGAGAACTGGTGGCTTTATAATCAGAAGATTCAATAGAAGATTCATATATAGACCCATTATCTCTTCTCCGTGTTTCTCTGTTGGGTTTATGGGAAGTTCGTTCAAAGGTGGAAGGTTGAAAATTATTAAATAGGGGAAAATCAGCTGTAGCAGGAGCAGCAGTGGCAACCAAAGGGTGAATCAAATTGTCCATAGGTGCACTCTCCCTTAAAGTCTGCTTCAAAGTGGGAGATAACAACTGGTTGTTCAAATTTTCATAAAGATAACTCCCATGACCAAATTCCTCAACTGAAACAGCCATAGGAAATGAGCTTGACTTATGAGGTTCCAGTTGCTGGCATTCCTGCTTGTGAACTAGCCTCCAATGGATTATTTGACAATTTCCAGAGCTGCAAACCACTTACAGCTCAAATTTTGAGAAATAATCTTAAGGTCAAACACAATATTTTCCCCAACATTCATGTCATAGAAGGAAATTAATAAAAGAGCATATAGAAGAGTTGTTTAATATTGATTATAAATATAACCTGTCTCACTTATTCTTCTTCCAAATCTGAACAACAATATTTGGTCATTCCACTTTATTTCCATTAATTAAACCCTAGAAAACTCTTAAGCAAGATCTCATAGAGAGATCAACATAAAGAGTTGTTCAGACAAAGGTTCCCAATTAGCAAACTGCCAATGCCACAACCAATTAAAAAACTAGCACAATTCACTGGCCAATAACTATAGAGAAAACCGGTCAGATATTACCCATCACATAATTAATTGAGCCCAGCCCCTAAGGTACTGTAGTCTTCATTTGGAGTAGTATAAATTTCAATCTAATCAGCAGACATGTATGCTTAATCCCAAGTCAGATATTGTGATAAGAATTCAAACAATGATTCAACAGAAATTAGTGAAGACAAAAAATAGGTCAGCAGCTAAAATAAGTTAAGAGAATTACCAATATCTAACAGATTTGCATTTGGAGCATCGAGTTCTGGCTGGAGCAGAGCACCTAGCACACTCATGATGTTCATTTTTTGAAGCAGAAACTGGAGGAATTACATCAGCCACAGCCATTTCTTCAGCTCTCAGAGCTTCTTCAGCAGCCAAATGGGCAAGCAAATTTATCCTATCTCTCTTCTTAGTAGTTTCACTCCATTTTCCAAGCAAGATGTAAGCCACCAAGGGAAGCACAACCAGGACCAGAAACAGAACGGGTATATCAGATTCTCGCGGTTCGAGCATATCCCCACAAGCATACTCATGTCCAGTTTCCCCCCGAAATCACTAATCAGGATATCATCCTCTAAAAGTCCAAGTAAACGGAATCTGAGTAAACAGCAACTTCAAGTGCAGCATAACACATGTCCCACCATTCAAACCTGACAAGTGTCATCTACTTAAATTTCGTGGTCTGAGGTTTATCAATAACAAATCAAATACTAAATTAATGTTCTAATTTTCAGCACTCTCATAAGGCATTCACTGATTGACTTATAAAATGAACCTTATTCATAGTTTACACCCGCATATCCTTAGACATTATACAACAGCATTCTCTGTACAATATAGTGGAGGAACAGATGCCTCAAGTTTGCAATCATGTTGCCCTTCAGATACAATTGAGAAACCAAGACTTTAGATTAATTATATTAGTTCATTTAATTCCAAAAAAATAAAAATGCATAGTGCCAATCTATCCTTCTTTGAATAACCTAAACACCTATCTTGTATAACACTACAGCATGGTGTAATGTAAGTTAGGCTTGCTCAATCTTTTACAGCAAAGAAACAACCAACTCAAAAGGAGTAGCCAAACTCATCTTAAATATAATGCCATCATACTTTGTTTGGACATTAAATTTCCACATAAAAGAAGAAAAAAATTAATTTCAAGAAATAGAGAGCAATTGCTTTAAAGTTTGGCACGAAAATCAACAGCCATCAACACAGTTATCAGGTTCATCATCCCGTTTAACATAACAATGCAAAAACCAGACCAAATGCACAGACTAGATACCATTTCTCTAACACACACATAGATGTCAACAGTCAAAGAGCAATGATGACACAGAACAAAGGAATGAACATATAAAAAACTCCTCACCTTTGTGTGCCCACTGCCCCAATTTTATATTCAACAAACACCCATTTAGGGAAAAACACCACCAAACAAGTGAACAACCACATTCCACAGTTGTATAGAGAGAATGGGACAAACCCCTCTACCTAAAAAGATGCTTCCACCAAAAGAAACCCCTGAACCACCCTAATTACTTTTTCTTTCTACATAGACAAATTTCAACCTCATAAAACGAAAGAGGAAAAAAATCTCCTGTTCCACATCAACAGCAAAAATAAACCCAAAAATTTCAAGACTTTCAGAAAAAATGAAGCAAAAGCCAGCAAAGAACAGTGTAGTGTTTTTCCAATCTGAAACTCGAGTACATGAAATCAACAACAGCGAGCAATGTCACACAATGTAAGTTGAAAACTTTGGACATACCCTCAACACCGAGAAGAAATCTGAGGAAAACCCACCAGCACTTCACCTCTTTACTCTCTTCACCCTTCAAAAGATTCCTTGATTCCCTCCTCAGCACACCTTCTTCTTCACTTCACAATTTGGCACCCTTACTACCCTTTTCTTTAACATTTTGGGGAACACTATTATGTTCCTGTTCAGCACCAAGCTCCATAAGGATCCGCCACCTGGCAGCATCATACCCCTTCATTGTAACCATGCTCTCCCACCCTCTATCGATGAGTGGGACCCACTCCGATGATGTTCCAATGATTTGTCCGGATGCCACGTGTACGGGTGATGCATTAATATGAGTATAATTGTTGGTCAGAGTGGTCGAATTTTGAATTGTCACAAAAAAAATATTATTTTATTCAACTTTTTTGATCTGAGACATGTGATGTGACAGAGCCGTGACAGTCCTTGCTCCGAATATTACAATGTCAGTGGTAAGAGACTTGGAAATTGCGAAAAAAAATTCTAAGAAATAAACAATAATTTTTACATCATTGTTAAAATTTGTACCTAGGAACATGTGGTTGTAATTATTGTAGCTTCAATGTTTCATCATTTTGATTAAGAGAAAAAAAAAGATCAGATCTAGATCATGTGATTCATTTTGAAAGACCACTGTTGAGTCTTTATTGAATGCTATTTTGGGTAACCTAAGTTGTTGATTAAGAATACTTGTCTTGATTAAATAATCATTTTTTAACTTTCAATTTCATAGTGATTTTCAAAAATTCAACCTGATTTTAAATGTAGTTATTATTTGTTTTTGAGAAAATAAAAAACTATGTGCATATTATGGATATGATGCATGTAAAAGTTTGACAAATGTATAGATCTTATCTAAAGATTTTGAATTTAAATTATTAAAATGCAATGGTGCTAAATTTGATGGAGAACGATTTGTCGTTATTGATATTCAATTGTTCTCAAGCTACGTGTTTAGATAGATTTAACAATTTAATTTAAGTGATATATCTAAAATATTTTAATTAATTAACTATATACCAAAATTACTTTTTGTAATGTAATATATTTCAGTTAATTATTGGCTAGTTGCTCCTTTCAGAAATCATTAGTTCAACTTGGATGGTTTAGAATACAAAATAATTTATTATTTTATATAATTAGGATTTATCTATTAGACATATAAAGAGAATCTATACAAAAGCTATTTTTTTTTATTTTGTCTCGAAACAAATTTAATAGTATAATTCTGAAATAACATTTTATAAAAAAAAAAACTAATTGCTTATACGAGAATACTTCCTAATATATATATAAATCAAAACTATATAATAAATATTATAAATGAATATGGTGTTATATTAAATTGTATATTTACATGAATTACATGTTATTATAAGTATAATAAATAAATAATATTAAATATAACAATAAATATATTTTATTTAATATATTTAAAATTAAGTTTTAGTTTATTAAACTAAAATAACATAGTGTGAACATGCACGCACAATACAACAATACAATAATGTTTTCCATAATTTTAATAATTTATTTCCTATATTTATTTTATTTTATTGCATATCTTATTTAGAGTTAAATATTATATTTTTAAGCCGTTATTTCTATTCAAAAATTTAAATTTATTTTCACTAAAAAATTTACAATTAACTTTGCTCAAACTAAGGAAAAATCATTTCAAACAGATTTTTTCTTGGTCAGTCTTTACAATGTTTTTATATAAAGTCTTGCACAGATGGTTATAAAATATTTCAAAACAACCTTTACATATTAAAGTAAAAGTAGAGCAATTTATTTCTAAAAATTTTAAATTTTTATAGCAAACCATTAATAAAAATTAATATATAGATTATTTTGTTTTAATCATTTATTATAAATCATAAATATATTTCTTAAAACCTATCCTTTATTATAAATCATAAATATATCATTTATTATAATCATAAATATATCATTTATTATAAATCATAAATATATTAAATATATTAATATTAATATCAAATTCATTAATTTGCTTTTTGACAAGTTGAGTTTACTACAAGTTTCCATATAACTGCAGAAAAACTTAGAACTTCAGTTGAACATTGACTTTTTGCGTTTTTTTTTTTTTTTTTGAAGTTTCAAATTTGCTAATTGTTGTGTTAAATAAATTTCCGTGAATTTTGTTAGCTTTTCTATTAACTAAAGAAATAATATTTAATTATATTTGTAATATTGATATAAATCTCATTTTGGTCTTCTATATTAAAATAAACCATTTTATCCTTTTAGACACTAAATTATAAAGTAACTAATTACATAACTGAAATAATGATTAAATATGAGAAAATTTGAGTATGTTGAAAAAAAAAAAAAATCTTAGAAGTAGAACGAAGTGGAGCAAAAAACCTAGGTTTATACACCTTAAGGCATGTTTTTCTTCTCTTTGAATTAAAACATCTTCCACAAACTTGTCATTTTTGTTCATTTTGTTAGAAACAAAATTATCTATGCGTCTAAACACTCTCATGTTTTGAAATTTAATAAAATAACATTAAAATGAAATAATAATTAAAAAATAACTTAGGGTGAAAACACAAGACTTAGAATCTAAACCCTAAACATACAAAACCTAAAATCAGAATCCCAGCATAGAAAAACTTAGGAAAACACTTAGGTTCTAAAGAAATAAGAAAACATCTAAGTTAAAACACTCAGACGCATGACTAAACGTTGATGTACCTAAAGCGTCTAAGAGAGTTAAAGCTAAACGCTTAATACTTATCACACCTGAAAAAGGTATTCAGCGTAACTCTCACGAAAACAGAATAAGTTGAAATGATGTCTCTGATAAAACCTTTTAAAGACTTAAAAATCAAAATATAAAAGAAAGTTTAAACAAGTTAAACGCTATTTGTCTAAAAAGAGACAATAACAAAAGAAACGTTTACTTGACTAAACGATATCGTGAGCTTAAACGATATCGTGAGCTTAAACAGTATCTCGCCTAACGATGAAGTATCTATACTACGCTTGGTATCTTTAGAGAAAATAACTCAAATGTAAAATACTACCTAACGGTAGAAAATCAAAAAATACTTTGTTATTATGAGCAAGCATTAAATAACTTTAAATGTTCAACTTTCGAAAAAACCAAAAATGATAAGAAAAAACGTATATGTTGCATGCACAATTTACTATATTGATAATCTATTATACACGCATCCACAGAGCTACAAATCAAATATTAAAAAGTGCACGTTAGGGACAAAGGATATATTCGCAAAATGTTCTTCACTTAAAGTTATACCTAAAAAGATCGTACAACCTACTTCAAGCTAAGTACTAAAAAAACATGCATGCTCTGACAAGTTGACTTACCCAATGACTGTTGTACAAAGAAGAAAGAGAAAACATGAGTATCAAGGCTAAAGCTCAGCATAACAGTTGCCAAAGTTGTTCCTGATTACACAGTAAACACCTTCTGTGTGTAGAATGATCAGACATTATGAATCACTCAACCTTGCTTCACAAGTAACCTTCAAGACTTTGATCACCACCGCAATTCTTGGTTCTTGGAGCTTTTCTCTCTTCTGTAAAACTCAAAGCTTTAATCTGAAAACAGATATGAAAGTGTAAATCACAATTGTCTTACAGAATTCAAATCATGCGTCTATTTATAGTTTAAATCAAATCAGACGCATTTTAATCGATTACCCTATTAATTTAATCGAATATGTTTCATAGTTATAACAGATTAACAACAATCAACGCAATTAATTGAATGCTCAATTAATGTAACCGATTTGCAATAAATGCTTGGTCAACATATTTAAAAATATGACCGTTGTGACAGTTATGTCAAGCAATGAAACAATTTTCAATTCAATAACTAACTTAATTGAATGCATGATTCATGTAATCGATTAAATTGTAACACTTAGCATATTTTGAAAACTTTTCTTCTCAAAATTCATCACAACACACTTTGAAAAGTATTTGTGCAAACATACGAGTTTTAATCAATTTAACCACTAACATAATCGATTTAAAACTTGCTGTTTTGCCACAGTTTAAAGTTTTAACTGTTTGATGACCTTAATTGATTAACGCTCTATTGTAATCAATTAAGTCATGCAGATATGCTTGGTGCTTGTGGTTTTTCATTTACAAAACACATATTATGCATATACATATATAATCTCATTTCAAACACGATAGTATGCAATAATCTTCATCACAGTATGTCCACAACAATGCTTGTACAAATCTCACATTAAGTATAAGCATATAATACATGTAACACAGTACATACACATGCGTTTTTATTAACAATGTGTTGTCATCATCAAAAATAAATATCACAGAGATTGTAGGTTTAGCTAATCCTGTGCTCCCCTTATCAACAATCTCAACACACACGAACAACGTGAAAGATAAAAGAAAAGCTCATACTCGTGCAAGAAAAAAAAAACGCTGAGAATATATTTCCAAGCCTCACAAAGTCATAAGTTTACATTTGTAAGAAGAGAAAATCCTACAAGGTCTATTAGATTGAATTGTATTGTAGAGACATCCTCTCTATGAGAGTTATCGTCTACAACTTGTAAACAATCTGATTAATTGTACATTATGAAGAGAATTCTAACACTTAGTGATGAGCTCAGTTGAGTTAAATGCCTACTGGACAGTTGTCTAGTGGAAACCAAGAGTGGGTGAAACTCAAATAGGTAGTTGATAACTCGCCATTTTTTCATCTTTTTCTGTGTTTAGAAGTCATTCTTAGTTCATTTTAGTTTCTTATTGTTTAGAATTAGTTTAGTTTTAGGTTTTTCTTTAAATTCTTTAGGTTTTCTCGCGTTCGGGAAGCCAAGATAACCGTGCACTCTGGCATGAGTTTCACCTGAATCGTTCTGGACGAGTTCTTGGTTTTGACGAAAAAGCCCTGTAACTCCCCAACGTCTTCTTCTTCTTCATCTTCTTCGACATTGTCGTCGGCTTCGGGAATAGGAATGATCCTTCCACCTGAGGTGGGAGAGAGGAGTGGCTCGTCGTCATCATAGGACCGAAGCGAATCGGTATGCTTGGGTGGGTCTTAGATCAATCAAGATAAAATTAAATTTATGATATTTTTATCTATAAAAAAAACAAAACTTTAGAAGCTTAAATGTTTTTTTCCTCATGTGAATAAGCTTTTAGTTTCTTCGCTTATTCATTTTTTTTTCTACGAAATTGGTGCTGAAACCAAATTATCTAATTATTCTGGTTTTCTCCCTCATAGCCACAAAATATTACTTGATTTTAGCACATTTCTCTTTACAATTTACGTATTCCTCATATGTTTTTAGCTAACATATATTTACTCAAAAAATAACTAGGAGGTTTTTCAGTTACTTATCATTAGGGACTATCCCTTCAGAATCCAAAGATCGTGAGCCTTTGTCGCGTAAGAGAATCTGGGAGAAGGCAAAAGCGTTTTTAAACATAACCTACGCTCAGTTCTTTTATCATGTGTAGTTTTGTTATGATGTAACCGAGGGTGCGCATGAAGCAAAGTTAGGTGTCGACTCTGATGGTGATAAAGAAGGTGCGGAGGACGAAGGCGAGTTTGGATGACGTTTCTAGGGTGGGAGTGAGGAGGGAGTGGAAGTAGAGGGAGAAAGTGAGAGTCGGAGGATGGGAAGAAACGGATCTGGAAGTGAGAGTTGAGGGTGGGACAAACGGATCTGGAAAAGTGAGGGTTGGGAGAGTTGGGGGGTGGGGCTGCGAAGGGATTTAGATTTAAAAAAAGTAATTAAATATGATTAAAATAAAAAAAAAGATATTTTTGTAATTAAAAATTTTTGGAGAGGTTTGGGGAGGTGGAAGGAGCATTTGGTGGTGGCGGAGGGAGCAACATCCGGGAACAACGTCCTTATGCGGGTCAGATTTTAATCCGACTCATTTAAACCCGACTCATGCGGATTGAACCCGTGGTAGGTCGGGTTAGTCCACCAACCCACCTACCTAATTTTATTTTATTAAAATTTAATTTTAATTTTATAAAAAAATATTTATTATTTTTTTTTGCTTGAAAAAATTATTTAAGTTTCCTATTTTCAAAATTAATTAAACACCTTGGGAGTGAAATTTGTGAGTGAAATTTATTTAGATTTGAATTATAAAATGTTTGTATTTTTTTTATTTAAAAAATTATAATTAAGTGAGCCGCCAACCCGTTTACCTACCAACTCGTGGTGGGTTGAACTGGGTTCGAATTTTTTTAGCTCGCTAATAAATTAGTCGGGTTAAATTAACTTACTAAATGATTAACCCATGATAAATCGGACCGAGTTGGACCGGGTAGCCCGCTTTGACAGCTCTACAAATAATGCATCATTTAACATGAGTTAAAATAGACATTTTCTTACAATGTTAATATAAGTTACTTTCTAAAACACTGTAGAAAGAACGGCTAGCTACTTGGTGTTGATATAGAACTTAGTAACTATATCCAACTTTAAAGAAAACTAGATATAATAATATACGTCTTAGATGTTGCTTTTTTAAATTAAATTAATAGTTTAATTGTGATTGTAATTTTAATTATACTTTCTTATATAGTCTCATTCATCTCAAATATTTACCGATATTGTTCATGAAGATATAGTTACTCACCTTTAATTAAATTTCCCTCTCAGCATGTTTTTTTCCGTTAAAAGCTTACATTCAATAAACCTATTTATTATAAAATAACTTATTTACCTTTTTCATTTTTTTCTTCATCTTCTTTTTTCTATTGAAAAATATATTATGATTTGCAATTTAAAATATGTTTTTATTTAATATTCCAAACTACGTATTCTGAAATTTAAAACGAAAACTCTAAATTAAAAGGTAAAATTAACATTTTTTAAGTGTATGAGTGTACATGAACAAATGGCCCATCATGCGAAAAACAAATTGCATACAGCAACATGATGTTGGTTGGAGCTGGTTAGAATTGTTGAGTTTTCTAAATTTGGGCATCTAATAAATATGAGTGAAAAAAACCTCACCAGTTGAATATAAGAAATTGTTTCATATGCCAACGTAAAAAGTGAATTTGAAATATCTTAGTTCATTTAAATTTGAAATTAATCTAAGAATAGTTCACACAGGATTGTATATTAAGAAATAATTAATTTAAATGTTTTAATGGATGATTGGATAAGACTGTGAATGAAAGAACTTCATTTACATATCTTAACTTTTAAAAAAAACATTTATTAATAAAATATACATTGCTTCTCTATGTATTAAACTTGTTATTGCAATTGGTGAAAACTCAATAACATTAATTTACAACTTAAGATAAGAATGACTTTACCCTTCGGAAAAAACAATCAAATTGCTCATAAATTAAAAGGAAGTTAATAATAAAATATTTAAGAGACATAAAAAGATCAAAATAAAGATGAGTTGATTGTCTTGAGATTTTGGTATAATAAAAAAAAATGTTTCATGTATATTTTTTTTATGATAAAACTACAAAATAAGTATAAGTTACTTAGTTTTTTTTTTTGTTTTGTTTTCTATTAATAGGATAACTTCGACATTGTTCTAAACAAGTTTTATTGCTTAAAAGTGACACACTGTGTAAGGTATCATTTTTATATATCTTGAACAAGTTTCGCCACTCAGGACTGATGAACTTCATAGTGATAAATAAGTATAATTCTTATTTACCTTAAACAAGTCCTGTTGCCCATGAATAATTTTAAACAATGGATATGAATAGCAACAAATAATTTCAAATATATTTAACTCATACAGATATAGAAATATTTTATCAAAAGTACATAATTCAAAAAACAAATTTGAAGGACAGTCTAATAAATCTCAATACAAGTAATAAAATAAACCACTAAATTAAAATAATAATTAATAAAATAAGAAAGAAACTAGAGATGCAAATTAAGAAACGAATTTCATGTCCAAAAAAATAATTAATTATAAATAAGATCGACAGTCAAAATCAGACATAATATACTCAGTTATTATTTTACAAAACAAGTTGACCATTTCAATACATATCAACACATTACACTTTTCAGACTGATAACAAACCTATTTTCACATCCCTATATATAACTGCTACCCTGTAAATATTCTCTATATGTATTTATAATTTAAATTTGCCGAAGTAAATTAATTCATGATCTGGTTTAAGTTTGTAAAATTGTAAGAAATAAATTTAGTTGACATTATATAAGGTATTTTTTTATTCTACAGAAATAGTTGAAAAAAATTGCCAAGAGCTCAGTTGAGATTTTTCCATCTTTTGCATCCCATAAAATTCCTAAACACCCCGTTTCTAAGAATTGATTAGAAGAGGTTCAATGTTCAGGTAAGTGATCCACTTTATTTCTGATATTGCAATTCTGTACTTCAACAATGGATCAAAGTACCATAATAATCAGAAGAGAAACTGATTAGAATATGCACAAATAACAAAGGGAACTATAGCAACAAGAAAAAATCCAGTTCATCTTACAAAATCAAAGACAAAATATAAATGTAACCCAAAGAATAATTTTCATCAGTTTTAATACTCCCCGTACTCTTCAAAATTGTTTTCCCCTGTTCCTTTTTGGATCGTTTTTACTGGCTTGATTAACTGCATATGAAAGTTAAACTTTGTCTATCTGTCTTAACCATATCAGCAAGGTGTCAAATTTTGCATTCCCTCTTTCTTCTCTACACCCAAATCTCTCTTTTATAAAAATAAAAAATAACTAATAGTTGAATTTATAGTGATAACAAGAATAGAAACACAGGGGCGTATGTAGAAGTGGCATCATAGAATTGTTTTTTTTTTCTGCTTTGAAAATGGTACATTCTGTAGCAAGTAAAACAAAATTGACTTACATAAAAGATACACCACTTTCACATAACATTTGGCAATTCACCAGAGTTGAAAAGAAAACATAAGATTAAAATGGACGGAAGTACATTACAGGACACGGATAGCCAATTGTCACCAAGCAATTAAAAGTCTAACCTTGAGTTCTTTGGACAACATTCCCAATAAGAAACTTGGACACTGTCATTAGTACTCAACAGGTTTCTCGGTTGAACGCTTTATCAGAAGATGGAACATTTTGTTATTTGAAGTGCAGGAAAATTGCAAGAAGGAAACACAGCAGGTCTAAGATCCAAACCTTCCAAAAACTCTGCATGAATTGATCACAGGTGACACTCCAAAACTATACAAGTTTGTTTAACTGATCCTTTGAGAATGGTTTCCCGGTTCAAGTTCCTGTTAACAAAAACAGTGAAAATGATCAGCCACACAGCACCAAAATCACCCACAAAGCTCACCTTCTGCATATTTCTTATCATGTTCATTATTCCTTTATTTTATTCCCATGTAGAGCAAGGTTCATCTTAGAATTATACAAACAAAAAAGACTTTGTCGTAAAGTATACTAGTTCCTAGCTTTCTCCAATCAGAACATACACTCTAAATATTAAACTTTACTTTCAATTATAAAACAATATTTACAACTGTATTGGTAACAACGCTATCATATTTACACCTGCTGAAGAGGATGAGTTCGTGATAGTGCACTAAGCTGGCTACTTTCCATATTTGAAAGCACCTGAACCACAGTCTTCAGATGCGGAACACTGCAAATTCATGATCCACATCAGCCACAATCAAAACAAAACCCACACAATGTACTGAATTTAACACCAAATCATGATGCACTAAAAAAATGAACAGCACTAGGCGTCAGCACAACATCTTTAAGATGCATAATTAGCACTATACAATTTAGCTCAAGGTTTCAACTCAAAACACTTCATATGCACCCTAGTTCCAAAGTATAGCTTATTCAATTAGACAAGAGAAGGTTCTGACTTTTGTAGCCCATTTTCCATGTGTGCATCCAGAGATGATATCACCTTAGGTAACTGCTCCAAAACCTGTGCAACAAAAAACCGAAAGCAACCATCATTAAACACTTTTCCACATTGATGAGTCATCTCATCTACAACTATAACCCTGCATCACATAAATATAATACCTGCTCAGTATTCTTAATGGTGGGAACCATAGCCAAAAGGTTCTTAGGAAGCTTAACCAGTTGAGCCTGCAAACGATACAAAAAGGGCAAAAAATCAGAGGTTAATTTTGACACACTCAGCAAAGCTAAAGATTTTGGTTAACAGTGTACACATTTTTTACTGTCAATTACTCTTTGACTTTTGGAGTAACTTAATTGTTCATGCACTTCCCATTTATAGACATTACCGTAAGCACGACCTTCGAAGAAAGAATTCACTATAAAATAAACAAATTTAACATATAAGATAGCACACGAATGCATAAAAGTGTTAAAAACTTTCAAGGCAAACAACAGGTCTCTAAATGTTCAAATTGATAATATTTATTTTCTGAAAAAAAAAAAATCTTATTCAATCCTATATATGTAATGCATCATGCTGTACAATTCAATAATAAGTTGGTCTCTCATTTAGTATCAAATTGGTCCTTTTAAAATAATTCGTTGGTCCTCAACCATTAAAGCCTAATAAATAAAATGATCTCGCAAATCCTAAGTACAAGTCGTCACTGCGTCAATATTTTTCACGGATAATAAATCAGAATTGTCGCCCAATCATGAACTAAACCCTAACATCAAGCAACAACATACAAAACAATCAAAACTGGTCTCCCATCAAAAGGACGTCTGATCAAACATCAAAATTTTATTATTGAAAGCAAAGTTTTATTTTTTATTTTTTAATTTTTGAAATTTCAATGAATTGATAGTGTAGATGTGGTACCTGGGCAGGAGAAGAGTGCTGCATAAGATGGAGGAGGTTGGAAGTTGACTGCACCGCCTGCGAGATCTGCTCAGCCACCGTAGCCTTCGCCGTCCCTCCGCCGCCGGTCGATTCAGGTGCCGCCATTCTTCGCCAGAACGAAGTTTGACCGTTTATTGAATTGTTGAGGTTCATTTGTCAATGCTTTATTGATTCATGCTAATGTTTTTCTTTTACTGGTCTGAATCAGAATTATGCTGGTTAATTCCAATATGGTGAAAGATTAAACGGTTAAAAGGGTTGATTTTGGGATAGTTAATTATGCCCATTAGCTCTAATTAATTAGTATTAGTTTTTTTACAATTAAGATTAGGCAAAAGTTAGCAAAAAGGAAAATAAATATAAATAATAATTTTAAAATGTTAGATTTTTATATCATAAAAGAAATAGGATCAAAAAATTACGATTTTAATTCTTTTTGACAAGTCAATACATTATTAAATATTTAACAACGTAATTTGCGAAAATTTAAAGCTTTTTACTATAATACATCCAAAACAAATTTAAGTAAAATGGTTTATAAAAAAATATAAATAGTGAAATGATTAATTAATTCTATATGTTAAATCTATAATAAAAATTTTGCTTAAAAATTTGTGTTAAAAATTACATATAATTTTCTAAAAGTTGATTTGTCATTTGATATTCTATATAAATTATTAAAAAATGACTAAATTATAAAATTCATGTTTTATTTATATAATTATTTTTTTAATATTATAATTATATAAGATTTTCAAATTATAGTTAATATCATAAAATTATTTTCAAATAATTATTATTTATCTAAATATTCTAATCTATAATCTATAACAATTTGGCTTAAATGTTTAATTGGTCCCTATGTTATGAGGAAATTTTCAGTAGTACCTTGTTATAAAAATGTATACACTATGTTTTGCAATTTGTATCAATTCCATTCTATTCATTTAACTGTGTTAAAATAGACAACGTTAAACTGACTGTACATGTGAGGTGTGCGAGAAATGGTCACATGTCGTTTGATGTGGCAGCCACCACTTCAACGCTGTCTCCCATCTTCCTCTACGCAACAGTAAAAAAAAAAAAGTTTTCATCTTCAAGGCTATCTCCCATCTCCCATCTTCATTTTGCAGGTTGCCCAAGTGAACTTCACCATCTCCGTTGCTGGCAAACGCGAAAAATCCTCGTCGGAGAGGGTTGTCGCCCTCGTCGCCGCTGCTCGCAATCGAAATCGCCACCATCTTCGTTGTCGGCAAACGCGAAAAATCCTCGTCGGAGAGAGTTGTCGCCCTCGTCGCCGCTGCTCGCAACCGAAATCGCCACAGCACTACCGCTCCCCCTCCCCTTCCTCATATCATTCAACCCCAAATCAACAATCTCAACCTCTGCCAATCACAACAACCAGACTCGCCACAGAACATCCCGACAACATTAGCACAAGGCCTACGCGAACGGTCGCACGTGTGCTTGAAACCTTTAAAACATATTTTTATTGTAACGTACAAAACTATCTACGTCATAGCTTGTTTTTGTACATCATAAAATATGATTTTTGTACTATCTCTTCCTCATTGTTACATTTAACTTATAAATATATAAATTGTTATTTTGTTATAAAATAATATTTTATTAAAAAGTATTAAGTAGAAACAGAGATGTCAAAATATTTTTTTTTACCTCAAACCAACCTAAACCCTAAAGCGAAAGACCAATAGTTTCTTATTGCTATTAACTGATACAGGTAAATAAAGTTTTTTGAAACTAAAAAATAGTACTCTTATTCACACTCTTTAAAACTGAACCATAGCAATTTAAAGAAATTTGCAAAAGAAAAATACTACCCACATCCCGAGAAAATTGGGTGGTGAAATTTGGGTGATTTCCTAAAAATAAGGTAGCATCCTTTATAACATGAGTTAAATTTATCGAATCAGAAAATTGAAACAATTAAATGAAAAACATAATTTTAAATAACTACTAACAATTGCTCATACCCCTACAACTATAAAAGGCTAGTGTCTCTAAGTGCCTTATCACTTATTCTTCAGTTCACAAAGTATGTGAATTGCAGAGTCTAAATCAGAAAAAAAAAAGTATTATCAACTATTAGACATGTTTGACGTCATAATAGTCGGAGCTGGCGTCATGGGTACTGCCACCGCCTACTACGCCACCAAACGCGGTCTCAGGACCCTTCTCCTCGAGCAATTCGACTTCCTCCGTCACTGTGGTTCTTCCCACGGCGAATCCCATACATTCTGCGTCAACTACACCAAAAAACACTACTACCCTTTGGTCATGGAGTCTTACAACCTCTGGCAAGAGGTCGAGGCCCAAGTGGGATACCAAGTATATTTTAAGGCCCAACACTTGGACATGGGCCCCTCTCACGATCCCACGATCCGTTTCGTCGTCGACTACTGCCAGACCAACGCCATCCCCTTCCAACTCCTCCGCTGCCACCAGGTTGCAGAGAAATTCGCCGGCTGCATCGACATCCTGGAGGATTGGGTGGGTGTCTCCAACGAGTACGACGACGTCATCAAGCCAACCAAAGTCGTGGCAATGTTCCAGACACTGACCCATAAAAACGGCGGCATCTTGGTCGATAAAGCCAAGTGGACATCAAGAAAAGCAAAGAGGGAGAGGGCATGGAAGTTTTTAGTGCAAGCGGCAAGAGATTTCGCGGTAAAAAGTGCGTGATAACTGTGGGCGCGTGGGCGCAAAGGTTAGTTAAAACGATTAGCAGGGTTGAACTCCCGATAATGCCTGTGCAGACGCACGTTTGTTACTAGAGAATAAAAGAGGGTAAATTCAAAATCGAAATCGACTTCCCTACGGTTGCATCCTTTGGGGACACGGACACTTTCATTTACACAACGCCAATGTTGGAGTTTCCGAGGTTGATTAAGGTGGGGGTGCATGGAGGGAATCCGTGCGAACCCAACAATAGGTTGTGGGGCCCGCCGGTGATGATGGAGGAGTTGAAAAAGTGGGTGGAAGATAGGTTGTTGGGCATGGTTGATTCTAGTGAGCCTGTGATTGCATGTACTCAATGACACAGACTAGGATTTCGTCATTGATTTCTTGGGCGGTGAGTTCGGAAAAGACGTGGTAATTGGAGGTGAGTTTTCGGGTCACGGCTTCAAGATGGCTCCGGTTATTAGGAGGATCTTGACGGAGCTTGCAGCCGACGAGGAAGTCAAGGGAGTTGATCTGAAACATTTTAAGATTGGAAGATTCAAGATTTGACTATCTTGGACTGTCACATCATATTCTTAATTTGAGTTTGTTTATTTCCGTTTCTGTCTTCCTTCAAATGTCCTAGTTTATTTCCGTTTCTGTCCTGGTTTATTTACACCATAATTGAAAAAAGAACACAAAAATTGTCACGAAGCTAATGTAAGAAAAACTCAGCCTTGTTTTCATAAAGTTGTTGTAAGTCTTTAGATGAAAAGAAGTTTATACATACAGAACTAAACTAATTAAACAAAAAGTCTTTAACTACTTGCCCAAACTTAATAAATCACACTTTTATATGAAGCCAGAATATGTAAAACACTAGTTAAGGGGCAGGAAAATGCAAAAACTTACTGACCTCAGAAAACAAATAGCCATTCTGCAGGCTCTCCAAGTTGACACTTCATTAACTTCTTATTTCTAAAAGCTTCTTATTTTTTGATCAAAGTTCAACATGGGTGGAAAAAGTTCAACATGAGTGGAAAAGTAATTACCGGAAAAGTTGGATCCTGCAGAGTTATTGACAAACTAGAGTCCAAAAGCATCTACGTGCAAGTATAGCAAAAACAGTAATTATTATATTTTCATGGGTAAAATGTGGACAAGTGCTTTTTCTTTTCTTTATTGTAAGCGAGATCCCCATCAATCAATAGAACGAGGTCCCTTACCTGAACACGAGAAATATCACATCGTGCACCATTAGACACAAAAATCTCATTTTCTTTCACTTCCATACACTAGTATAAAAATTATATTTTATGACGTACAAAAACTAGCTACACAATAAAAATACCTTTTAAAGGTTTAAAGCACACGTGCGACCGTTCGCGTAGGCTTTGTGTTAAAAACCTTTCCCTTTTTTTATATAAAAAAATATCAAAAATATGATTTTTGTACTAGTGGTTATCTCTTCCTCATTGTTACATTTAAATAGATAAATTTTTATTGTTATAAAATAATATTTTATTAAAATGTATTAAGTAGAAACAAAGATGTCAAAATATATTTTTTTTTCTTCAAACCAACCTAAACCCTAAAGCCAAAGACCAACAGTTTCTTATTGCTATTAACTGATACAGGTAAATAAAGTTTTCTGAAACTGAAAAGTAGTGTTCTTATTCATACTTTTTAAAACTGAACTACAATCTGCAGAAAAAAAATACTACCCACATCCCATGAAATTTGGGTGGTTTCCTAAAAATAAGTTAGCATCCTTTATAACATGACCTAAATTTATGGAATCAGAAAATTAAAATAATTAAATGCAAAATAGAATTTTAAATAACTACTAACAATTGCTCATACCCCTACAACTATAAAAGGCCAGTGTCTCTAAGTGCCTTATCACTTATTCTTCAGTTCACAAAGTATCTTCATTGTGTGAATTGCAGAGTCTAAATCAGAAAAAAAAAAATATGTATTATCAGCTATCGTGTGTTGTGTGCATACCCATTCAACTTGGGTTCAACCTAGCACAAATCATAGTAGGTGACTATATGTTATAATAACAACATTAGAATAAACATTTTTATACTAATATTTCAGTGCTTAATCAAACTATGCACCTACTTATTCATCTTATACACTTTTGTAATAAGTAGTTCCATGTCCAACAGGGAGCAGAGAATTGGTGAGTTAAGAGAAATTAATTTATACACGTAGCAAATATTTGGAGTTCCTTCAATGTTGTCCTTTCATGACTATAAAAGTCTTGTCATGTCTCTGAAAAACTATGTAACAAGTTAATTTGGATTTTGGACATTGTCGCAACCAGTGTCGTGACGGGATGACGATCCAAAAAGAAACCATTTTGGAAAAAAGATTTGGAGTCGCCACCATCATTTATTCTGAAAATCTACAAAAAAAAAAACCATAAAAAGATAAGGCAAGGTCCACAAAAACCAGATTCTGGTTTCGAAAGTCGGTTACGTGTAGGGAAGGTATTAGCAGCCTACCACGCCTGCTCTAAGTCAATACCTTTAATTAAATACGCGAATGTGATGTGGTTTCCAAAATGTTTAACTATCCCAAAAAAGACACTATAAAGAAACAAAATATGTTTTTAATGGTTTTTAGTACAAGGCCTACGCGAATGGTCGCACGTGTGCTTCAAACCTTTAAAACATATTTTTATTGTAAGGTTTAATAGGTTCGGAGGTCCCTATATTTGGAGGTTTGTTTCAATTGGGTCCTCCAATTTTAAAAGTGATCAATTAGGTCCCTAATTTTGTCAATTTGAATCAATAAAAGTCTTCCCATTAAATGTAGTTAACGCTGTGAAGTTTTTAAACATGTGGCACGCTGACGCTTTCAGGTGGCACTGTTTCAAGTAGCACTGTTTCAAGTGCATAGGTAGATTATAAAAGGGTGAAATATTTATAGTTGTTCTAACACACTTCAAAATATTAAAAAAATATTTATGTAACTAAAAAACTATTTTTATCATGTTTTTGTATTTCAAGCTTAATAAATTCAATTATAATAAATTTTAATTAAAATATTATTTAAAAATATCAAAACCAATTAGAGATATAATATTAAAGACTAAAAAAGAGCATGTACCTATGAGCTTGGTAAGCTCAAGTAAAGTCCAATCTTCTTGGATCTTTCTAACCATTGATCTGATAGTTGATCTTTTGACTAAGAGTTTGTTATTAGCGGAGGAGGTAAATGTGAAAGAAGAAGATGTGAAAAATGAGATGGAGGTGGAAGAAAGTATGGAGGTATAGTGTGAAGGAAGAAGGAAAAAACAAATTTGTCTTTTTCTTCTGACTATGGAGGTGAAGAAATACCCCTATAGAATTCCTCTTTCCACTTTTTTAAATTTTCGAACAAAACCAATTTTTTCAAATTAAAAAAAAATAAAATTGAAGAAAAATTTCTCATAGCTAAATTAAAATTAAACACTAATTTAAAATTTTGTATGTAAAATAAAAATACTAATTACAAAATCTAAAATCATGCTCATTTTACATGTATTAGAAATATATTTACAAGTACTTTTTCATGTAGGACAAGTGGAAAGTTTAAACTTATATAAGAGATTGTACACACTGTTATTGTCGAGGCTACCACGGTTACTGTCATCATATTACACAGGAATAAAAGAATGAGAAAACACAAAAGAGAAAAAAAAAAAAAAAACTTTAGAAAGTTTTTTTCAAATTGTATTTTGTGTTTTAGAAATATTATATGTAGGGATGATATTATTTTAAGTGTGTGCAAAAGTATTGTGGAGTTGCAAGTAAAAGCCCAAACAAGTTTCTCAAAGTATAATTTTTTAGCATAATCTTTCTAACAAACATCATAGGTTTAGCATTTTGTTTTATTATAATTTAATTAAATTTTTATTTTACCTTTTGATACACTCCACAAAATCCAATTAGAAATTACTCCATGGCTTTCGAAGTAACTTCATTTTTCGTTCCCAGTTAATTTAAAGATTTGACTTTCGAAGAAGTTACCATAGTAACAATGACTTTCAAAGAAGTCACTATAAAGCATACAAATTTAACATAAGACAATACATTATTGCATCAGTATTAAAAACTTTTAGGATAAACAACCATTTAGGTCTCTTCAGAGTTCTAATTGATGATGATATTTAGTTCCTAAAAAAAGAAAAAACTCTTATTTGATCCTAAATGTGTAAAAAATTGTTGCAATGGCATCATGCTGTACAATTTATAAATAAATTAGTCCCTAGTTTAGTATCAAATCTCTCCTCGGAAAATAATTCACTGGTGTCCTTAATCATTACAGCCTAACAAACTAATCTCACAAAACCTAAGTACAAGTCATCGTCGAATACTTTTTTTCACAGATAATAAATCAGAATTGCCGCTTTATCATGATCTAAAATTAGCCATTGATTTATACACTCAAGTATCAAAATGATCATTTATCATTGTAATTAAATTCTGATTACAAAATTTAACATTTATAAGCAATTGTACACTTTCACTCTATTCTCATAAAATTCATAAACAAAACCCTGACATCATACAACAAGCAATCAGATGTCCCTTAGGGACATCTGATCGAACATCAAATTTTCAATATATAAACCAAAGTTTTTAAATTTTTTAAGTTTCAATGAATTTGCAGTGTTGATATGATACCTGAGCATGACAGGAGTGCTTCATAAGGTGGAGGTTCGGAGGTGGACTGCACCAACTGCTAGATCTGTCAGCAACCGTAGCCTGCACTGCCTCTCCGCTGCTGCTGACTGAGCCAGGTGACATCATTCATCGTCAACTTGTCACCCAATTTCATAAAATAATAAGTTTATGACATTTGAGTGGCTGACTGAAACAGCAAACTCCATCTTTGAAGCTAACAAAAACACAAGCTGCCGAAATGCATACTCAGTAGCAAATCCTCTGATTTGTATATCATCATCCTTTCAATTGTTGTAGCTATCACTATATAACTCCACTTCATAAGCCCTCCAATAATTCCAAATCCTTCCCATGCAAGAACAACAGTTAAAATAAAAATATTTCATTTGCTAGCTATCATCTTAAGGAATTGCTGATGCCTATAGAGGACCTTATGACTTCAGAATTTGGAAACTTCACATTCATATACATTATATGCAGATGACAGGAAGAATGCTGACAAGACCTACATATCTCCAAGGACTCCATAAACTATTTCGAGTTGGGTTACATGTTGCACCTGTAATTTCAATATCAGCATGGACAATTTCTTCTTTAGAATTGTATTCCCACTACCTTTGCAATTGGAATTTTAGTTTCATAAACATTAATAAATGGGTTCATGTTATCTGAGAATATTTTATATCTCGTTAAAATATATCTATATCATAAATTTCAAGGTGTAGGCACATATTATAATTGAATAAGTTCAATTTGCTAAAACAATCACACAATTATTGTAAAAATAAGGGGCAGTGAATAACAAATCAGTTGCAGATGTAAATGTAATTCACGCAGACACAAGCACAGTGCAATGCTCGGCACAACCTTGCTGGCTACACCAAGAGAGCAAACCACACTATTTGTGTCATCAGAAGTACCTGCTATATTCATCACTTTCTACAACTGCCCCAATCAATATCGTAACATATAATATAATAGTATAATATAACAGTATAATAATACTTTCACTTTAATTACCACCAAATCAAAACAAAACAACAATCCATACAAAAATTTGACATTTTTTACAAAAAAAATGAATATATTCAGACATAGGTTGAGAAAAGATCTCAGATGAGTAAGGGAAACATCATATCCAGTACCAAATAACCACCTTCAGCAATTAACCGGGCAATTATTTGATCAGGATCTGTTAACATAGATTTTTCATCTTCATCGTTATTCCTTTTACGTCAATCCGTAGAATATTTTCCCCTTAACATGTTGAAGCAATCATTCTCACAAAATTATGACAGGGCTCCATGCAGCCACAATTGCACCAGCATCACTTTTGAATGCAGAATAATCAAACCTTAATCAGACGCATTAACTGACCCATTATGTGGCCAAAACAATTAAATGCACCATACCTTTTGGAAAAGGTCATTTCATTCATGCTTCTCCTCACCAAGTTTCAAAATCTGTCGGGTAAGAGCTGCATTGGCCCCTAAGAGTAAGTTGCTAAATAATAAAATCAAATTAAAGTATTCGAGGTTATGTTATTATTACCTCAACTATAGCTAAGCAGATTCACATGGTACACAGATTCCAAAATAATGTGTGCCTATAATGCAAGAAATTCAACATATTTATACATATTAGGATGAATATACTAAAGCAATTAAATGCAGATAACAAGAACAAGGCAGCAAGGTAATAAGACATACATTAGAACTGAAACCTGGATTTCTGGTAATCACCGGACTATATAGATTCTAGGCTGAACGATACACAAATGTGACCTCAACATGTGAGCTGACTGAAAACAAACACGTCTTAGGACTAATTGTATCACATCACGTCATGGCCTCATGGGGGTGGTTGTCATTTTTCATCCTCCAAAACACTATCGATAGCAACAGACAGACACCCAGAACTCCCTTCCCTTTCAACAACACACCGCACAATCTTATCCCACATCCCCATCTTTGGCACAAACCCCTTCCCCACCATATCCCTAACAACCCACTCAACCTCCCCAACCACCCCACTCTCACAAAACCCCTTAACCAAACCCTTATAAGACTCAAAACTAGGCACAAAACCCTCTACCCCCATCCTCTCCACAACCTTCTTAGCCTCGTCAAACCTGCCACCCTCAACCAACCCACACAAAACCTCATTATAAGATCCGCCATTAGGGGACACACCCTTCCCCATCATCCCCTCCAACACCCTCCACCCCTCATCCACCCTCCCTCCCTTCCTCAACCCCCCAATCAAAATATTGAAAACCGCCACATCAGCATCTACACTTCCACCTTCCATCCTCTCCAACAACCCAAAAGCCTCCTCCATCCTCCCTCTTTCAGACAACCCCTTCATCAGTGTCGCATAGGTCCGTGCGTTCGCCTCACATCCCAGCCCAGGAAACTCCTCCAGCAACTGATACGCTGCATTTAACTCCCCCTGGGCACAAAGCCCCTTGATGAGGATGTTCAACGAGCAAGCATCAAGTGTCACGCCGAGCTGTGGTGCATGGAGGAAGAGGTTGTGTGCCTCACAGTAGAGACGAGTGTTAACCAGAAGGTTGAGGACAAAGTTGAATGTGCGTGTGGAGGGGGGGCAGGGCATTTCGTGGAGGGTGCGAAGTGCGTGGTCCACACGCTGAAAGGAGTGTGCATAGGCTTTGATAAGGGTGAAAAAGAAGTTATCAGAAAAATGACGTCTTTGGGGGCGAGGGAGGGTGAGGGCATGGTGGAGGGTGAGGAGAGGGTTGAGGTGTTGGGCCTGGGCAAGCTTGGCAACAAGGGTGGTGCAAAAGGGTTCGGTGGGGTCAAAGTCCTTGCGGGAGTTGTAGAGGTTAAAGAAGGAGAGGGTGGAGGAAGGGTCTGTAAGGGAGGTTAAGAGAGTGGTGGCTTCTTTCGGAGTGAGCCAGTCTTTGTGTTTCAGACGCGCCAGGATGGCGGTGTCACTATGAGGGGTTGTGGAAAATGGGGATAACAACCTGAGCAAGGTGGGTTTCAGAGGGACAACACGACGAAGGATTGGTGAAATCATTTCTGTTCTTGCTATATGTGGACTGGTCTTGGATTGATTAATATAAATATGGCTAAATTGGATTGATCACGGAAGAACATAAGAACTAATCACTCAAACCTACAAACCAAAGATTATTTAACATCATTTCCCAATTAAACAATGCTATGATAAGACATTATTTGTTATCCGTTTACGAGATTAAAAGGATTAAAAAAAAAGTAAACAGGACACCGATCTATTAAAGACCTACACTCCAAAGACCCACTCTTCTCCATTGAACATCTCGTTTCACTCTCCTAAACACAACTCGTTTTATCAACAAGCAGAGAATCACAAAGAGGAATCAAAGAGTAACTGAAAATAGAGCAAGGCTTGAACAAGAACAACGTCGCGGTGAAGCTACGGCGGTGGCGAGTGACGACCTCGACGTGGTCGTGGCGTCAACTCCGAATGGCGCAGTGTGTCTGACCATCGGAGATGTGGTGGAGACGAGCTCTGGTCTTGGGAGTGCGGAGGAGCTCGCGTGCGGGAAGAAGAATGAGAGGAGAAGTCGCAACCCCCTAGTTCGCGCCGGCGACGGATCCAGTATGAACCGGAGGTGATAGCAGCGACGTTGGCCGGTCGCCGGAGGTGCAGCGGCTGCAGGTTCAGGAGGCAATTTTTTCTCCTCGTGAAGGAAGAAGAAGAAACCCTCGGGGTTTTGAAGAAATGGTTGGGCTGACCCTTGCTTCGTACACACCCCTCCTTTCATCCCCTGCACCCACTGGGTTTTATTAACTCTACTATTTTACTTCCTGCTGCACCCTTATTTGTTCAAGGATAATGACACTTTTACACCCATAATTTGACAAATTTTTTACATCGCCGCGTGTCAAATTTTGGGTGGTCCATGTATTAAATGAAAAAAAAAGTTAGAATTGTTGGAAGTCCCACATCGACTAGAGATAAGACCAATTTATAATATATAAGCGGGGTGCAGACCTCACCTTACAAACCGGTTTTGTGGGGTTGAGTTAAGCCTAGAACCCACTTCTAACATGGTATCAGAGCTATGGTTAGAGTCTATCCTAGCGATATTTGTTGGGCAGATTGTTCCATCCGCTATTGGGCCGTTATCGGACCACCTATTAATATCTAGTTTCACGCTCGAGATGTATATACCTCGGCGTGAGGGGGGGTGTTGGAAGTCCCACATCGACTAGAGATAAGACCAATTTATAATATATAAGTGGGGTGCAGACCTCACCTTACAAGCCGGTTTTGTGGGGTTGAGTTAGGCCTAAAACCCACTTCTAACAAGAATTACGTGGATTATGAATTGGGAGGGATTTGAAGAGTGTCTTTCGTTTTTTCAGATTTCAAACTTGCATTTTGTTGGTTTGGTTTCGAAAATCCTAAAGAGAGAAGTAGCCTCGCCACCGAGAATCGGTGAACGGAGTTTCCACCGTCAGTTGCGAAAAATGCGCCGTTCAATGGTTACCGGAGAACATTTTGTCGTTGTGCCGCCGATTAGAACTTGCGTGAAGTAATCCTTGAAGCTCGTGTGGAATCCCACGGTTAAACAGAAGTGTGTCGTCGTTTGTCGATCAATGGACCACATCCTGACGCAAGTCCACCGTTTGAAACTGTCGAGGCACCGTTTGGAAAACTGGTGTTCCACCGTTTGGAAAATCGTTCTTCCACCTTTTCGGAAACAATTGTTCCTCCGTTGTTCCATGATCGGTTTCAAGGGAGGATATAAAATCCCAAGTTGGTGAGAGTAATGTTAGGTCTTCTGCTGGGTAGTTAATATGGGCAAGAAAATGGAAACTCATAGATGATGAATGCTCTGTTTAAAAAGGTAAAATGGGTAATGGGCTTAGACAGAAGATGTTTGTTAACGTCGAGAGTGAGTTGAATTGAATCACTGTTAAATTAATACTAAAGTTTCTGTAAATATGTCTTGCTTTATATTGTTTGTTTCATATTGCAAAACAGGTTTAAAGGTTACCTTGAAATGCTCTACTGTTTTATTTACTTGAGAAATTTCCACATCCATTTATAAAATGTATACTAGTTACAGATTAATGACTGATCTTGTTAATTGTTTAATGCTTATGTGTTTCAGTCAAGAGATGAATTTTGATTGATATCAACTCTAACTTCTTAATTCAAATTGTCATGTATTTATTTATTGTATATAATTGATTGTTCTTGACTTGCTCCATATCAAATTGTCATGTATTGATTGTTCTCATTGTAATGACTTCATGAAATCTTGGTGATTTTGTTTCCGTACAGGTTTTAACCGAAAAGGATCATTGCTATTGTGTAGTTCTAAATGCACATGATGGGGCAACATTTCCAAGTGAGAAGGTGTCAAATGTTGTAATAATAGCTCCAATTTTGAAGTCCATAATAGATCCGCAAAAAAAAGGATGCAGAGGTTTAATTACTTCTTCGTTTTTATATTTGATAATATGTTCAGTTCATTCTATTAATAATTTTTTTTGTTTTATTTAAATGTTGCATAATATCGACTGTATTCCTTCTACACGCTTTAATGTCAATGATGAAATATGCAGCTGGAACACTAGTCACTTTTTGCATATGCCAGGCCAAAAGATAGTGCTTGTATAATATATGTAATCTGTCTTTATACTTCTCTGATTATAGCATGAACATTATAAGATTAAACTATTCATAACACTTTCCTTTTTTTATAAGATGCAGCAAATTGTCTGTATAGAATTTGTTTGCAGGACTCACTTTGACAAAACAGCTAAGTTCAACATAATAAGGTCATACCTGAAATCATGCTAGAATATTAGTTCCTAATGGGCTTTCATATGAGTGTGATTTCTTTGGATATGCTCTCTATATTTAACATATAAATAGGAAAGTAAATAGAAATTACAATTTTATCTAACAATGTGCCTTTTTTATTTGATGAACCAAGTTTTATTTTCAACATTCTCTGCCTAATTCTTCAAGTATCTACTTAAATTATTCAATGGGTATGTCAACAAACAAAACTTATGCAGAACTTCTTAATTTATTAACTTCAACATTCTTATGTTCTTATATCTCTCAGATTTGCAGCTTACCCTTTTCTTAAGATTTGTAATGATGGAAGAATAGTCATTTGAATGATCTTGGAACTATACATCACAATTCGGAATGATCTTCATATATTACAAAAATGGTTTGAAAAGATATCTAAAACTATGAACAATGTGGTACAAGAACTTCCTCGAGAAAATCAGACTTTCTTCTCATTCTTTCATTATTCTTTATTGTAATTAAAGTCTTATACATATTTTATTAGATTTCGGTCGATGAAAAAAATTACAAATATGTTATAGATTTNTTGATATTNCTTTTATAGTCAGAATNAAAAAGACATTGTTNTAATAANAAAGTTTTCATTTTCCATATCCATCATCTATATAGCCAACAATGTTTGACGTTAATTGTTTTTGTGTATTTGCATTAAAATTTTAATTCATTAATTTAATTCAAATCTCATTTCTTTTTACATAAGAATTAATAGATAGTCTATATATCAGGGGATATACACAATGTGTACTTTAAAAAAAAAGTCACTTAATAAATAAATAAATAAATATATATATATAAGCACTTTTTTATGCGAATGAACAACATAATCGTTTGAATAGTAATTTATAAGTAAATTATTATAATAACTTGAAATTTTGAAGAACCTTGGTTTATGATGAACGAAACATCCACTTAAAGTCATAAATCAACTTTAAATACACAAAACAATCATGCACTACCTCTAGGGACCTCATGTTCAAACACTTTTAATTTGAACAAGGATGGTCTATCATGAACAAAACATACCCTCAAAGTCAAAAAATGATGTTGAGAAACAAGAAATATACCTTTAATACACGTTAGGGAACACAGTTCAAATAAGTGGGGAGTTACATTATAGGTTATGCACACCAAGGTAGATTGCCCTGTACATAAAGCTTTCCAACTTCATTTTGTGACTAGGGTGTATGTTTTGTTGATCATATACCATCCTTGTTAAAATTAAAATTGTTTGGACATGAAACTTAAAAAAAATTGGTTCACTTAAAAATCAATGACATTTTCATAATTGACCCATGTGTGCAGAACATTTGTCTGAACTCACTTATTTGACCTTTGCTCCCAGTGTTGTTTCTGCATAATGAGTTTTACAAATAATGGTTTCTTGGGCATGGAGTTAGATATAAATGTGATAATCAATGTTTGAANATCACTTGTATATCCAATAAGTCTTAAAAAAAATTGGTTCACTTAAAAATCAATGTCATTTTCATAGTTGACCTCTGTGTGCAAAACCTTTGCCTGAACTCCCCACTTATTTGACCTTTGCTCGTAGTGTTGTTTCTGCACAATGAGTTTTACAAATAATGGTTTCTTGGGTATGGAGTTCGATATAAATGTGATAATCAATGTTTGAACATCACTTGTATATCCAATAAGTCTTAAAAAAAATTGGTTCACTTAAAAATCAATGTCATTTTCANTCGATATAAATGTGATAATCAATGTTTGAACATCACTTGTATATCCAATAAGTCTTAAAAAAAATTGGTTCACTTAAAAATCAATGTCATTTTCACAGTTGGCCCCTGTGTGCAAAATCTTTGCCTGAACTCCCCACTTATTTGGCCTTTGCTCCCAGTGTTGTTTCTGCACAATGAGTTTTACAAAGAATGGTTCCTTGGGGATGAAGTTCAATATAAATGTGATAATCAATGCGTGAACATCAATTGTATGTCCAATAAGTCTTAAACAAAATTGATTTACTTAAAAATCCATGTGATTTTCACAGTTGACTCCTGTGTGCAGAACTTTTGCCTGAACTCTCCACTTATTTGGCATTTGCTCCCAGTGTTGTTTCTGCACAATGAGTTTTACAAAGAATGATCTCTTGGGCATGAAGTTTTATATAAATGTGATAATCAATGCTTGAACATCAATAAGTCTTAAAAAAAATTGGTTCAGTTAAAAATCAATGCTATTTTCATAGTTGACCCCTGTGTGCAGAACTTTTGCTTGAACTCTCCACTTATTTGGCCTTTGCTCCCAATGTTGTTTCTGCACAATGAGTTTTACAAAGAATGGTTTATTGGGGTTAGACTTCCATATATTTCAATGATTTCAATGGTAAATAATAACTTCTTCCATTAATGTCACCTAATGATGTAAAAGAGTTAGAACTTTTTGTAGAGACAAATCAACTTTGAAAATAATATTCATTTTGAAGTGTAGAATTTTGTTGTAATAGAGAGTTTAATCTAATTTAAACTCTTTGTAATGGATTACACATTCACCATAATCACAACTTTGCAACTTTGTTATATATATATATATATATATATATATATATATATATATATATATATATATATATATATATATATATATATATATATATTAGTTAAGCTTATAAAAA
>NC_028355.1:29663374-29685848 GCF_000741045.1 Vigna radiata var. radiata | reverse complement strand
TTAAGCTTATAAAAAATTAACATGCCAGCAGTTATTATTATTATACTAAATATCATAAATACTGTATGTTAATAATATATAAATTAATTCAATTAACATATAAAAAGTTTAATAAAAATAGCAAAAAGTATCTGATAGTAAAAACTATTAAACAGAATATTCATGTTTAGTTTTTAAAAAATAAGTTAATAATTATATTTTAAAAAAATAGTTACCAATTTATAAAGTGTAAAATAAGAATAAAAATTGTGTACAAAATATTATTTTTATATATAGGTATGTATAGATATACATGTATTGATTAAAGTGAATTTAAAAAAAATTAAGTTAAAATTAAATATTTTGTTGATAGTTAAAATTATTTAAAATTTAAAAGGGTTANACTAATTTAATGAAAATAAAATTATGAAACAACAGTATTACAGTTCACTGTGTCTTTAAAATGTAGTAATGAAATCCAATTTTCATTTAAAGGAAAGGCAGTATTACAAAATTGATTACACCTTAAACCACTCTCGATTTATAATAGACAAATAAATAACAATACAATATCACTAACACTGTTAAGCCTCTAATTGATACTACTAATTCAATTGAATAAGTATTTAATCCCTGTTCAGGCACTCAAATGAGGTAAAGCTAATAAAACATAATTTCAAGTGGGGAAGAACTATAACTGTATAACTTAAAACTTGGACACTATGGAAGCATTGAATATTTAAAACTTGGATAGCATCCATGGCGTTTCTTTCTTTCTCCCTCTCGGTCTTCAATGACGCTTGCATGAACAAGAAACGAGAAATCTCATGAGAAAACAATTGTTCTCCATCACCACCAAATATAGAGGAAAGACACTTAAAGAAAGGTATAAGGCATTCAGAATCATTTTGAATTGTTTTATGCATAACAATGAATCTGACAAATCCAAGGCACAATATATAACAAAAGTAGAATTAATATACAAATACATATATTACAGAATTCTACGAAGCACCTCTACCTCGGCTCTATGTTCAGTAGGTCCAGGTCCAGGTTGCAAAAGACCCGTATCTGAAACTTCATGTTAAACAACAGAAAGCAGCATCTTTGTTGCAAAATTTTCAACATCTCCTGATATGTAACTAAGCTAAAAGAGCTTGCTTTTAACCTGTTCAACATAAGCAAGAGCATTCAGTTTCATCATCAATTAACAGTTTAGCAGACTCCATAAAATCTTGTACAACATATACCAACCTAATAGCTTTAGCTCGAATCTCATCCTGTGGGTGGACAACACACTGCCATAGTAAACTAAAATGTACCATTGTCGTTACCAGGTATTGACATACAAATACAAATCTTAATGAGTAGTAAACCACCCCCAAAGAAAATTCCAAGACGATTCTAGACATCTAACTTATTTGTCTACCTTATATGAAATGCCAAGGATTGGAATAACAAGTAAAAATATGATAAAAACTATGTGTTTTCAGAGAAACATGTGTTGAATGACCCACTCCAAAAAAAAAAAAAACAGATAGAAAAATTCATCTTTTGACTGAAACACATAAGCATTAAACAATTAACAAGATCAGTCATTAATCTGTAACTAGTATAATTTTATAAATGGATGTGGAAATTTCTCAAGTAAATAAAACAGTAGAGCATTTCAAGGTAACCTTCAAACCTGTTTTGCAATATGAAACAAATAATATAAAGCAAGACATATTTACAAAAACTTTAGTATTAATTTAACAGTGATTCAATATTCAATTCAACTCACTCTCGACATTAACAAATATCTTCTGTCTAAGCCGATTACCCATTTTACCTTTTTAAAATGAGCATTCATCATCTATGAATTTCCATTTTCTTGCCCATATTAACTACCCAGCAGAAGACCTAACATTACTCTCACCAACTTGGGATTTTATATCCTCCCTTGAAACCGATCATGGAACAACGGAGGAACAATTGTTTCCGAAAAGGTGGAAGAACGATTTTCCAAACGGTGGAACACCGGTTTTCCAAACGGTGCCTCGACAATTTCAAACGGTGGACCTGCGTCGGGATGTGGTCCATCGATTGACAAACGGCAGCACGCTTATGTTTAACGGTGGGATTCCACGCAAGCTTCAAGGATTACTTCACGCAAGTTCTAATCGGCGGCACAACGGCAAAATGTCCTCCGGTAGTCGTTGAACGACGCATTTTTCGCAACTGATGGTGGAAACTCCGTCCACCGTGGCGAGGCTACTTCTCTCTCTAGGGTTTTCGAAACCAAAGCAGCAAAATGCGATTTTGAAATCTGAAAAAACGAAAGACACTCTTCAAATCCCTCCCAATTCATAATTAACGTAATCTTAACTTTTTTTTCCATTTAATACGTGGACCACCCAGAATTTGACACGTACTAATGTCAAAATTTTGTCAAATTCTAGGTGTCAAAATATCATTATCCTTTGTTAAACCCCATCCTCTGTTTTGATTTTTGTGTTTTGAGCCTGTACGGTTTCACTACTTACACTCCATTACCTTTTGGGGTTAGGTTTGTGTTTTACTTTTCACAAACCTTATTCTACTAGTCATGCTTCTAGCTTTTTATTATTTCGCATCCCATACTAACTTTTTATTAAATATAAAAAATAAATGTTTTAAAGTAATAATAAAAACAACGTTTTTTTTTGTAATAAATAATAAAAAACAAGAAAATATATAAAATTAAAAATAATAGTTTTTTTTGGCTTATATATATATAGACACACATATGATAGTTCGCATTATCTAATATCATTTAAAAAATAGTTTGAACACTATGTTCATGTCATTTCAATAGATATAAAAGATTTCAAAATTAAAATTTATCAATATTCAAACAGTTTTTCAACTAAAACTATGTAAATCATGATTTTTCGTATTGAATGAAAATAAATAGAGTTTAATCTTTCTTTTAGGTTCAAAAATTAAAAAAAAAAATATCGTTATCTTTTTTTATAGTTTTATTTATTATTATTTCGAGGGAAGTTTAAATATTTTGAAAGAACATTCATGGACTCTCACTACTTAAATTTTTGTTTTATGTAAGTATGATAATTAATAAAGTTAAGATAATTTCATACAAAGGATCTCAATTCAATACACCTAATAAACATTACTACACAGTAATTCCCTCATTTGAAACACTATATAGAAATCACATGCATAAATATTCAACATTATAGAAGATTACAATCACTATCCAAGCTCAACTCGGTCTCATACACACAGACTTAAGTATTCTTTTGGTCTCAATTTTGTTTAATGTGTGACTCAATTTTTTCATATGCTTAATGTAGTCCTAATTTTGGTAGTTTATGTTTAGTTTATTTATTTTTCATGGTATTGTCTAAATTGTTAATAACATACTATATACGTTGATAATATTTGAATGAGTTGTTCGATTTTTCTTACGTGACCCATCTAGCATAGTGTACATATTGACATATCGTCATCTTCAACCTTCCAACACATCAAAAACCTAGTCATCATCGTCACCCACCACTCACCTCCAACAACTCATTACAACCTTCTTCTCTTTTCACCAGAGCCACCACAATGTTTTCATGCTTTTAGACATCATGTTCATCACATGAATTGTGCCTCGATCAATACCGCGAGCAACCCTTAAATCGTGAAACCCTAAATCCTTTTGAACCATTGATCTCCAAGTACAGATCTCACGAGGTGGATTCACGATTTCAAAATGGATATGAAACTCATACTCATCATTCGGTATCTAAGTCATGGTTTATTGTAGTACGCTTGTGTGAAATCGTTGAAATCAGTGTGTGTTAATTTGTTTCGATGAATTGGTGTTGTTCAATATATTATGGTTTCGTTCAACTATATGTTTTCTATCGATAAAATTGTATTTATTTTCAATTTGATATTTTGGATGATTTTTTTAGATCTAGAAATACCATCGAAAGTACTTATTTTTGGAAAATTTTCTACATTCCAAAATATCCAATCTAAATATAAAAACATTTATGGAAAGGGAATTCTAAAAGGCATTTATGAATCTAAAAATACCGTTTACTGGTTCCAGATTTTGTTTTTACATTATGAAATTTTGGAAGGTATTTTTGGAATAACCATTTTGAAATAAAAAAAATTCCAAAATGTGTATTTAGAAATGTATTTTCAAATCCAAAAACACCTTATAAAACAATCATTCCAAAATAAAAATAAAATTCCAAAACGGAGTGTTTTGCAAGTTATTTCCAAATTTGAAAATGTCTTATGAAACATTTATTCCGAAATATATAAAATGTAAATCTTATATGGAATAATGAATAAATAATGCCTGCACTCTCATTTTTACATTCTATTACTACAAAATTTTTTAATGGTTTTCTAATGGTGTCAAGCAAAAATGCCATTTAAGAAAGAATGACAAATAAAGGTAGATTTTATTGTGCAAATAAATGTAACTAGATAATTGAGAAAATAATAATGAGAGAGTTAGTGCATGTGTTATTATAACCAAATTTTATGATTTCCTGTAGAAATTCTTTATTTATCATTAGTAGTTATCTCTTTGTATTTATACTTTTTATTCTCTTTCTTTCTTCTACATTTACTTTTCATGTTATGTACTTCTTACTTTTCTTATACGTTTATTGTGTATAATTTTGTTCATTTATATTTCTTGCTTTTCATCTTTTAATTTATCGGATGTTTCAATCAAGATATATTGTAATTTATTCGATATTTTAATTTGTTTTTTCAAAGCTCATTCTATTGCCATTGATTTACAAAAAAAATTGCATAACTTCAGACGTTTTTTTTTTCTTTTTCTTTCTTAATTCAATTATAAATTCATATGGAAGCAAATACACTAGTGCAAAAACACTGTTTAACGTCACCTCTTAGACGTCGGTTCCGTGAAAATTCGACGTCTATTGTTGCACGGTGGCATTATCGTAAATAAATTGGAAAACTAGACGTCAGTTTCGATGTCAGGCGACGTCTATGACATCATAGACGTCGCACCTGCCTCAAACTGACGTCCAATTGTCTGAGGTATGTGATAAGACAGTCCATTGACGTCGGTGTTCATGGGGATCGACGTCTACTAGGCTGCAATTAATGTTGCCCATCAAATTCCCAGGAGCTTAGATGTCGGCTAGAAAGGGCACCGACATCTACGTCACTGACAGGAAATCAAACGTCAACCGATTCAGCTTTAGACGTCAAATAGACATCGGATCCCGTGAAAAAGCGTCGTCGACTGGGCTACAATTAATGTTGTTCACCTAATTCCCCAGACAATTAAACGTCACGTAGTCAAACGCCGACGTCTAAGGCCTGTCTGGAAGGCGGGAAGACAAAAATTCTTCAATGTAGACGTCGGGTCTGAGGGGCACCGACGTATAAGTTCCTGTATTTTCACCAAATTCGAGAGTTTTAGACGTCGGCTGTGAGGGGCATCGACGTGAACAACCCTGATAGGAAACCAAAACGTCAATCTTTTCAGCTTCATAGACGTCGGATCCCCTGAAACACAAACGTCTATAGACGTCGGTTTCTGGAACAACTGACGCCCCATTTCATTTTAAATAAACTGTAGACTCTTCTCGCCATTCAGTTTCTGATCTCGTCTTCATCTCTTCTCCTTTTTCTCTGCTTGTCCTCTTCTTTTACTCACTTGCGCACCTCTACTTTTTATGTCTTGCGGCATTGCATTGTCGTTTCTCAATATGTTATTGTCTTCGTCCTCTCCTTTTTCTCTCTTGCATCTCAGGTATGTGTTTTTTTTTAATGCTTACCGTTTAAAATTTCTTTAGTTTTTTATCGATTATCTTGTGGTTCAACTGATTAAAATTTGTTTTCTTTGTGTTGTGTTTTAGTGCAGTTTTGATCCTCTCTTTGGGTAACATAGTGTAACATTCTCCCTTTGCTAGTTTCCTCACAAATAGAGTGGCGATCTTTTGAGTTTTCTACGGCTTCCGACCCAAAGTGGAACTTAGGTCCTTTTCTAATTCTCGTGTCACCGTAATTTTTTTATTTTGCGGTTGAAATGGGAAGTAGTCATGGACCAAGGTTCGGTTTTGGGTTGAATGTCATAGAAGATTCAAAAGACGCAAGCTTTTTTTGTGGGGAAACTAGCGAGAGGAGAATGTTACACAATGCTACCGAAAGTCTGGATCAAAACTGCACTAAAGTACAATGCCCTTGTTAGACGTGGGTTAGTGCACGGTCTGACGTCTATCAGAACATAGACGTCGGTTAGTGTCATTTATAACCTCTATATATTCATGTTGACGTCAGTTTAGGAATAGACGGACGTCTATATAGAGTAAATAGACGTCGGTTTGAGTATAAGCAGACATTTATATAGACGTCGGTGGATATCTTTAACTGACATGTATATAGACTTTGGGTGGATGAATTCCGATGTTACACAGACGTCACCTGTATAAACGTCGGTTGGGAAAATGACGTTAAAAGCCCAAATTAACCGATGTTAAACAGCGTTTTTGCACTAGTGATATCATCTCATTACAAGAAAAATTGAGATTAGGTTCCAATTAAACCCTTTCAAAATGAGTGTGTCTACCTTGCATCAATATAAAAAGCACATCCTCCAAGCAGGAAAGCTAGGATAAAAAAAAAATAGTTTAACACATTAATTTTTTAAATTTATTGACACTATCTTTTTTAATTTTCTACTCTTTTATTTTTTGAAAAAAATAGAAAAATTTCTTTTAGAACTATTTTATCTTTATATTATATGTTAAATTATAAAAATGTGTTAGGATACCATTACAAATTTAAATAAACACCCGATTCAATTCGTAACGTTATCAAAGTGGATCCTTATTAGTTTTTTCTTTCATTTAACACAATACAAAAATAAAATAATTAGTTTATCTTCCTTTCCATTTTCATAATTTACTCCTTTGTAGTGACACTCTAAGGTATAATTTTATACCTTAGACGTAATATTCATCACGCTAAAATTTTATAATTTTCTCTTGTGAATTTATAGTGGGTTTTTCCACTCTAACACTATTATTTTTTCCTCTCCTAACTAATTGTGTCTTGCTCGCCAACATAAATAACTTCCTTTTGGCCAACTGTGCGGTAATTCCCAATATTATCAATAGAAATTACAGTAATTAACTCGATCTGTGTCCTAGAAACACTTATTTTAGATATAATTTAACATATTTAAATTAAAAATTATATTTAATTATCAATCTAAACAAAAAAAAATAGAAACTTCAAAAATATTTTATTTGTTTCAACAAAATAGATTTTAAAAATTTCCTTTAAAACAATCATAACTTTCCTTCATTTTTTCTTTTCTTCCAAAAGTTGGACATGTATCGATTAGAAAAATATTCTTTGACACATCTAATTTTTTTACATTCATTTGATACCCCTATTTTTTTTTTGAAAAAATACAAAATTTAAATTTTTATAACTATTTTACCTTTATATATCTTATGTCAAATGAATGTAAAAGTGTGTCATAATATCATTATTATGTCGATTAAAAGAAATAGAAAGATGAACAAGAGAATGATTGAACAATTACTTTAATTTCCTTTGGTTGTTAATTCAACATCTAGATTCCAAAGAGCTTTCTTTTGCTCATACTGAAAATCTCATCCCATTTTTTTTTTTTTATAAAAACATTTTGAGGGCTACAACATGGATGAATTTACATGTTAACAACATGGAGAGTAATTATTATTAAAAGACATCAATTGCATGGCATGTCTTGCCACAAGGAATTGTAATTATGATCTCCCATGTAGTTGTTTGGGAAGACATAGTGTTCCTCTCCACAAGGGTCAAAACACCAACTCCTATCTTCAAATGGGCATGATGACACCAAATCCATGTCCACCCATAATTCATTTGATGAATTACACCATTCAATCTCTTCCATCTTCCATGATTCACTGCCACACTCTTCCATGTCATTCCTCTCAAATCTTTCTGAACCTGTGGATGATGCTGAATCATCATCATCCTCCATCTTCTTGCTTCCACTTATTTCAGCCTCAAAAGCCCTAATCAAGCTATTCAATCTCTCATCATCACCCTCATCACTTGGTGATGATTCTTCCATCAATGACATCAGAAGAGCACCATTGATTTGCAACCCATCATCCCCCTTGATGAAAGCCAAACCCTCACAAACCTCAGATGCCATTTTTTGTTTCTTGTCTGAGGAAAGATAAACAATAATAGAGAGAGAATTAATGTAGAATATGAATAATAAGAGATAAGAAGGTTTAGATGAATGAATTGAATGAGCCAAAGGGGCTTTATATAGCCACTCAAGAAGGGGACATTGCACCCACCATGAGCCAGACAGCCATGTGAACATGTGCACTCAAGAAAACTATGTTATATTATTGTTTGATCATGCATGTTGCATATCCATATAGCATAGATAAATTAAAAAAAAAAAGTAGTGGCAATAATTAAGAAAATGTGTGTCTATGTGGTCGTGTGCTCTGGCAATAAGGACGGCTTGAAGTAAGCAAGATCTCATGGAAAAGAAAAAGCCATAGAATCTGACCCAAAAACCTCAATTTTTGTGAGTGGGACAAGGAAACATGAAAAGACAAAGCTTTCAGTGGATGAAAATGAAACCTCTACTTGCAATAATAAAGTGGGGAATAGTTTTTTTTGCATAGTATATAGTGAATGGGTTTTGCATAAAGTGGGGAATAGTTTATATCCAATATCTCTTGATGGGTGTCTATGTTTTAGGGCATAATTAAAGAACAACTTCAAAATAGATAAAATAATGCTATTCCTTTTAATAATTCCTTCTATATCTCTTTTATAAAAGAAGTGGATGAAGAAAAATGTTGTGCACTTCACAAAATATAAGATAATAATATTTTGATAACATTGATAATATTTTATCATCATCTACGTATCATTCTGTGTCTAGATTGGTGTTTAAGATTATTATTATTGACTGTGAAGTAATTTTAGATCAATCACAGACTAACACGTAAATGATGTTAAAATATTGTCAAAGTATCATTATTTAAAAAATATTAACATTTTAAAAGGGTACATATATAGTTCTTTAACTGGAGGAAGGACTTGATCAAATATGGAAAAAATAGTTGACTAGAAGGACACACCAGCCTTAAACTTTTAAGCATAGTAACATGAAATTGATTAGTTGTGGAAACTATCGGTCTACCATGAAAGCTAGATAAGAATATTGTGATCATTGAATACTAAATTGGAAGCTTCACCAGTGATAGTGTGACAAGGTTCCAAAATGATAAGAATCATGAAAAAGAAAAGGATAAAAGGTAAGTGCTCTTTTTTTCTTTAGAAGGTGGAGGAGATGTATACTTTATGATTATAATTAGAGTGAATTATCAAATAAAAAATAATTATCTTAATGACAGTACATGAACATTTCTCATATAACTAGATAAGATATGCAACACTAATAACTAATGAGGTCATAAATTGTAAATCTAAGTTGTAGGTGTATTTTCTCATAATTTTCAAAGTTTTCACTTAATTATTTTTTTTTCACAAAATAAACAAAAATAATGATATTTAATTTTGTTTTGCTATAAAATACTTTATTCTTATATATATATATATATATATATATATTTGTAGAAATAATATAATTTTTTTAAAATGAAATACTTGAGTATATTTGTTTTCTTAATAAGTTTTTATAACTTATTATTTTGTCTTTAAAAGCTGTCAATTGTCGTATTTAGAATAAAATAATGTATAAACCTCTTAAAAGTTGATTTAATAAAGCCTATCATCATCCTTTATTAACGAAATAGGCTTAACAACTCAAACATTGTTTCTTCCTATATCAAAATATTTTGTTCTCCTATCATGATTTTTATATTAAAAAAGAGAATATAAAATTAATGTTGATTAATATAAAAATCTTTTATCACCAATATTATTTATTTTCTCATTTTTTTTTCTTGTTATTATTGGTGTGAGCGTTTATAGTTTTTTAGTTTTGTAGTTATATATGAGCAAACTTTGAAAAAAAATTCAAAACTAGATAATTCTTTGCCAATAAAATAAAATAAAATTACTTTTAAATATACACATCCTTATTTATCTTTTAAATCTCAAGATTTAAAGTAAAATCTATGCTTCAACATCTAGTGTCTTTGGTATGAAAAAGAACACTTTAGTATATATATGAAGATTATCTTTTCCCCACTTGAAATTCTTTAAATTTAGATAAGGTTCCAATACAGAAAAAATAGATTCTACTTAAATTGGTATAAATGTAAAATCTGGTTTGTGGGGTTGTGTAAGATTTTGGGTAAGTTTTAGATTTGTGCATGAAGGATTTTGAAAAGATATGCCTCGAATGAATAGTTAAGGCATGAAAGGAAGTGGACCCAATTAAGCAAACAAGAGATTGATGATAAACCATTGTTTGTGACATTTAAATGTTTGTGGGGTTTAATTAAGATGCTTAGAATATATCACTTTAAAATAATGGATGGTGAATGAACCACTCCCATGTGATGTGCATCATTTATTGGGGAATTAAGCATATATTATATTTTATGTTAATGAATTGAATGTTGACAACCAATGCTACTCTTTCAAGCATGAAGCCAGAGTATCTTGTACCATGCTTTATTGAAAAAAGGGTGACTCTATATGCCACCACAATAATATATATTTATTATTATTATATATTAGTCAAAAGTCTTGTAACAAGAAACATGATCATGGATATTCTAGCAACATTGCACATTAATTTCTGCTTAGTGCTCTCCCCTCATTATGCATTTATGCAATAATGACCAAGATAAGCTTCTCATCTCTTTAGTCTATGTACTTTTGAAGAGAAATATGCCATGATGTAAAAGATAGTTTTTTTTTTTTTTTTTTAAAGATATTTCTCTTTTTACTCATTTTCTTTTGATTGTGTAGTTTTAGTAGATAACCCTATTTTTTCTTTTTATATTTTTGAGCACATAAATTCGAATATGTTGTATGTAAACTTTGGAAAAACAAACTTGTCACTGAGATAAAATAGGGTTTATCACAATTTTATCACTATTTTTTTTATTGCTTTTTAACAATTTGGAAACAAATTTCTCCTAAATAGTTATTGGTTGCCGTAAAATATAATTAACAAAAAATAATATATTATGATTTAGTATAATTTTAAATAAAATCAAGTCTTTTTTTTCTCTCTAAAAGCGTATACCTTGCTAACAAATAAAACTGATAATTAATATGTATAATATTGAAAAACATTTAATTCTGTTCATTAATATATATATATATATATATATATATATATAATGTTTTAATAAATTACTAATGTATTTAAAGTTATAAATTGAAAGGGAGAGAGAGAATTGTCTTTGTTTTTCTTTATTGATCTTGTTCATGCTTTTAGACTGCGAAAAAAATGAATAATAATTAAATATAAAAGGAAAGAATAATAGAAGTTGTGTTTATTTGATTGTTTTTTAATATATATCTTATGAAAATCATTCCACCACAATGTCCGTGCTAGAAGAAAGAAAGAAGATATCTTGTAAAAACTACATATAGGTATACATGTTTTTTGTAATTTTTGAAATTTCGTAGATGCATGATTGGGTTAGCCTTGGACCATGAACGAAGAAGAATCAAGAAATAAGTTGAATACAACACGAAGAAGGAGGTCTAAGACAAAAGAATATGTGATCGGGTATTCACGGTTAAAATGCGTAATGGATAGTTGGTACCCGTAAATATTTATTACTCGCGAGTTGTGGGTAGCAGAGAGTCGAGGTCAATGGTTTAACGACTTATATTAAGAAAAATATAATCTTCTCAACCTAAGAAATATTGATTCAGTTTCGGGTGTGGTAATCAAGGTCAATGGTTTAACGTCTTATAAGTTATAGAGGGATCTAAATGTTATATCTAACGGTTCGTTTTCACGTTATGCTATGCTTTGAGGTTACTAGTAAAAGTACTCTATCTCAAAGTCAAAAGATTCGACACCTCCAACATTAATGATCAATAAATGCAAAATCACATCTCATACCTATATTTATAGGTTTTGGTATGAGCTATTAATTAATGACTGACCTAATTATGACCCAATTCGACATAATGATACTTTACCTTAAGTTTTTCAACATTAGAGATAATTCTTCTGTCGCATTACTGTTTGATCCAATTTCATGGCCATTTGATCATGAATAGCTTGTTTGGTTTCATTTTGACTAACAGTTGACTATCTGGTCTGCCTTTAACCAGAGCAGTGATATAATATAGATTCCATTATACAAAATTCTTAAAAAATTTATTACAATCAACACTTATAGTATGCATAAGAGAGATTAGATTGATTCCACTGGTTTGAAAAAACTAGTGAAAACCATACTTTATATACGTTACACATGCAACAAAACTCTTGAAAACCTATCTTGAAAGATACAATCTTTTTCAAATGAACATCCTATTATAATCTTTTCAAGTTAAGGGATTGATTCTACAATACAAAACTCTGGAAAATTTATTATAACAGAAAACAACCTCCTAAATCTACATTCGTTACAACCACATTTCACATATAACACAAACAATAAAGATAGAAACCAAAATACAAACGTAATTCAAGGAAACACCAAACATAGGTATAGCAAAAAAAAAAAAGAAAATCTTTATCAAATTAATTTGAGTCATCGGTAAATACAAAAATAACTTTGTTTGACGAATAGCAAAAGTCACCTTACTCGAGAACAAAATATTCAATATTTTGTTTAAAATACATATAGGACAAATTGCATCTCAACTTTTTATATGACAAGCTATATTGCAGTGGTGACGAGAGATGGAAAGAAAACTAAAACTGTAAAACAAGTATGAATTTTAAAATTCAAAAGCACTTAACTTTGAATTCAAATGCTCTCATTAATTTTTTTAATAACATGTACACGTAATTATGAGCACATTCACATATTCTCTTGGAAAAAGTCTCTTTAATAACTCTTTATTGACAACGCATACGTGACAGTCTATGATTGGTCTATTTTAAATATTTTTTTAAAAATAAATTCAAACAAACCAATAAAATGATGATACGTGTCTTGTTGTCAAAAAATTGTTAAAAAAGAGTTATCAAAGTATCATTGTCCTATTTTCTTTTGAAATAGTAAATTGATTTCAGAAAACTACATCAGTTGGCCCTTGTGCCAAATAATTAGTGTCTCTATGTTCTTGCTCCAAGAAAACTCCATAGCTGAACTGAAAGTCTTCAATATAACTTGCAGCTTCAAATTCCATTTGTGCATGCTCCATCATCTCATCTCCACAAGGGATCCATGCATTCATCTCATCAAAGGGCAAGGAAGAGATGATGTTCATCTCAGCCCAATGATCANCCTCACTGTCTGACGTGGAGCAATCCTGATCATCCATTTGAGCTATTTCTGTGTCACTGATCTCTGCCTCCAATGACTGAATCATGCTCACAAGTCTATCATCACCATGATAGTACTCTTCTTCCTGTGTTTCTTCCATCAGTGACATGAGAAGAACATTGTTGGCCTCTGAGAACTCCATTCCCAACTCAAACACACACTCTGAGGAAGACATGTTATGAAAAAAAGGGAGTTTTTGAGTAACCCTTTTTTCTTTGGTTTATGAAAATGGTTAAAGTGAGAGAAGTAGAAGCAATTAAGGTTGTTCCAGATGCAAGATGAGTTTCAAAGGAGAAGAAGGGATTCTTTATATAGATAAAGAGTGCATGATACACTAATTAATACAAGGTGGGGTAGGTTTGCTTGTTGATGGTGCATGTAGGCCAAATGAATAATAAATTATGTAGTGAAAGATAAGCTAAGATTGATATTGTGGTGAGATATATAATAGTGAGATATATAGTGTTGATAGAAAAAAAAACAAATGGTTTGACCCGTCGGTGTCTACTTGTCCAGCAACAAATGAAGGCATTCCAGATGAGAAATATACGGTATTTTGGATTGCTATAATGCACCACTAAGTAAGGGTTGCAAGTTGCAACAGTACTGGGACATCAGAAACCAGACAACGTGTCCAACCAATAATTAAGTGTAACATGCACAAGAAATTAAAAGCATGAAAGCAAACGTTGGAATGGACACGCTTATAAATAATTGAAATTGAAAGGAAAAACAAAAGATAAAGAATTTAATCAGGAATTGATTATTGTGAGTCTATACGAGAGTGATTAGAGTAGCACCAAGAGTGTCAAAAAACATTTAATTTGAAAAATCCAATTTATAATCATCCAAGTTTATGTTCTTTTAAGTGTATTTAAATATATTATTTTTAAATTTAAATATTTATTTTTCCAAGTTTATTTTATTTTATGTCTATTTAAATATATTATTCTTAAATTTAACTTTATATTTTTGAATATTAAATTTGATTCATTTAATTGGATTTGGATTTTGGACTTTAAAACCAAGGTGTGTTTAGATCGAGTTTAGATATTAAAAATTTGTTTTTATCTTTAGTCTACTATTTCCAATTTCAATAATTCTAGGCTTAATAGCACTAATGGTCCCTATTTTGGTTGACAAAATTCAAATTGGTCCCCATTTTTTTTTTGTTCAATTTAGTCCTAAAGAATGAATATTATGTTCAATTTGGTCCTTTTCACAGACGCCGTTTAAATCGTTAACGGCAGACCCTCCAACAGTGTCAAACAGTGGTGATGTGGCATTTAACTGAGATGGATTTATTGATTTTGAGGGTGGAGAGTGAAATTAGGTTTAGGGTTATACTTCTTTCTGCAAATTTGGTCCCTTTCACAGCATGACAAATTTGATGGAACAGAAATGGAAATGTTCGTCGTTAGCCTTGCAACCTCCATCTACATCGCATCTTGATCAGAGAAATCTGCATAGCGGCACAAGCAGAACCTCCATCATCTCGCACATTCATCTTCATCACCTGCAAACCCATAAATCAGAAAATCCCAATTTCCATGGAACCCTAAATTGAGCCCATTGATAAAGATGCTTTTTTTAGGGTTTCCTGTTTCTTCATCTCTCTTACTCTTTACACTTTTGTGGGTTTATCATTTTCTTGGGAAAGTGGGATTGTTGCCATCCTTCAAAATTGTAGTAAAACTGGGAAGAAGATTGGGAAATAAAAACCCTAATTTATAATCCACCCTCTTCAATTTATTCCCAAAATAAAAACCCTGAAGTAGAGACTTCTTTGTAAGCAGGGTTTTGGGGTTTGAAAACGTGAGCACCATAGGTTCCCAATCCAAGTGCTGCAACACCTGTTTAAGTTTCAGTTTCAGTGAATTATAGTTTCTGAAGAAAATGATGTGAATTGTGATCAAAGATGGAAGACGAGGAGAAAGGAATTGAACCTGAAATCGCTGCAACTTTGTGCCACATCACTACTGTTTGACACTGTTGGAGGGTCTGCTTTTAACGATTTAAACGGCGTCTGTGAAAAGTACCAAATTGAACATAATATTCATTCTTTAGGACTAAATTGAACAAAAAAAAAAATGGGGACCAATTCAAATTTTGCCAACCAAAATAGGGACCATTAGTGCTATTAAGCCATAATTCTATTACAAAAATTAAATTTTGGTGATATGGTATTGAGAATTGTGTATGCAAGCTAAACTTTTTTATTATGAAGAGATTTTTATCTTTATGAAAATTGAAGTTTAATTATTGAATGAATAAAAATTACTTTATCTATGAGTTTGAAATTTGCATTTGATCTAAGTTCATACTTTGGACAAGAAAGTATAGTTGTTGATGATGCAATANGCAGGGAGAAGAGTGTAGCAAAGTTCAGGAACAGATCGTAAGGCCCAAGTTTGTACCCTAAGATAGCCCAATTGGAGCTTACCAAACAGGGTTCCAAAAATTGGACAGTGTTTGCTTAGGAGAATATCAAGCAACCCTGAGGCCATCTCTTTTGTTGACTCATTACAGTTATGATATCCTGAGGTGAGCAACCCATAAAGGGTATAAGTTCTGGTGAACAGGTTTCAGATCTCCATCCTTGTGTACAACATAAAATATCTTGAAGGGAGAACTCCCAAGTGTTCTGCTACCTTCACTTCATTTTGCTTTTGAGGAAGATAAAAAATTTATTTGGAGCGGTGCAGCGCGTTGCAGCCACGGTCATTTTTGCTGTGCTTTGGTCCAGATGCCGTCACATCATCATCCTGCAATGGGAGCTAAAAAGGGGTTTTAGTTACTGCTTCTAAGCTTGAAAACAAAGGGGTAACGCTTATTTCATTTGGAATTTACAATGTTTTCCCATAAGCTTCATTGAATGAAACGGTGAGGTATGGTGATTAAATGTTTTGAGCTATCATTTCACTTTTGAAGAATGAAGAAGTGATTAGATGAGAGTAGGTGTATGTGTACGGTGGTAGCATTTTGAGAGAAAAAATTTCATTCTTTGCTTGGAGAGAGTAATGTCACGATCTCGAAGAAGCTACACGGTGATTTATCTATTTTCTTCCTTTTAGAAAAGTACGGGATTTATTTGGGGAAAGAAAGCTGGCATTTATATTTCGTAGAGATGGAAAACGCAGATTCAAATTTTGAAGGTGCACACGGTGGCCGATTCTTATTCACATTGGTTAAATTGTTCAATGGTGTTTTCTTTTAGTTATTCTGTGTTTAATTTGCATTTCAAATTCTTATTTTGTTGGTTTAGGTTGTTTTGTGTGTTTTAAATTTTTCTGTTATCGTTTATCGTTTCATGGTTGTGGGGTGTTGTGACCTAGTGTATGACTAGGGGCATTCCTGGACTCATACCACCCTTTGATCATGAGATTGATAGGACTTTTCAAAGATTAGTTAGGCATTCTAGGAATTTTATCTTTAGACTCTGTTTTTGAGTTAGTTCCATTAGATATTGTACATCCTACTGCTGATTCTGAATCTACTGCTCAATACTTTGTGCATACTGCATCTACTACATCTGTTGCATCTGCACTTGATTCTGATTCTGTTATTTTTCACATTGAGAACAATATGGCACAACCTCCACCTCGCGAGAAGACCTTTTCGGAGATGGCTGCACCTGATTTCACTTATGAAAACTTGTGCATCCAATATCTTGATGAGGATGTACCATATGTTCTCAAGACTGGACTAATCCATTTGTTGCCCAAGTTTCATGGCCTTGCAGGTGAGTGTCCGCATAAGCATATGAAAGAGTTCCACATAGTGTGTTCATCAATGAGACCTCCAGATGTTCCAAAAGATCGCGTCTTCTTAAAGGCATTCCCTCATTCACTAGAAAGTGTAGCAAAGGAGTGGTTATACTGCTTGGCACCTAGATCCGTCACCAGCTGGGATGATCTGAAGAGGTTGTTCTTGGCAAAGTTTTTCCCAGCATCCCGGACCACAGCTATCAGAAAAGACATATGTGGGATTAGGCAGCTTGGTGGAGAGAGCTTATATGAGTACTGGGAGAGATTCAAGAAACTTTGTGCAAGCTGTCCTCACCATCAGATACCTGAGCAACTCCTTCTCTAGTATTTCTATGAAGGCCTTAACAACATGGATAGAAGTATGATTGATGCTGCCAGTGGTGGAGCACTAGGAGATACGACGCCTGTTGAAGCCAGAAACTTGATTGAGAAGATGGCTTCCAACTCCCAACAGTTTAGCACCAGAAGTGATGCCATTGTGGTAAGGGGAGTACATGATATTGCTACCCAGTCTTCATCATCTGTTGATAGGAAATTGGAAAGCAAGCTTGATTCTCTTGTGAGTTTGGTGGCACAACTAGCTGTCAGTCAGAAACCAACACCTCCATCTGCATCTGTTGCACGACTATGTGGTATATGTCCTTCTAGTGATCATTATACAGATGATTGCCCTTCTTTGCAGCAACCTATTGGCCATGATGCATCTCAAGCCTATGTTGCAAACATACAAACTAATAGGCAGCCACAACAACAAAATTATGACTTGTCCAGCAATAGGTATAACTCAGGGTGGAGGAATCACCCTAATCTCAGATGGAACAATGCTCCACATCATCAGCAGCAACAACCACAACAACAACAACAACCACCACATTTCCAGAATCTTGCAGGTCCTAATAGATATGTGCCTCCTCCTGTTCAGAGATATCAAAGGCAACAACAAGAGATTCCTGCCCAGCCAGCTCCCCAACCTTCCACTTCTTCTTCTAAGCTTACCTTGGAGGAGTTGGTGAAGCAGATGACCATTCAAAACATGCAATTTCAGCAGGAAACAAGGGCTTCCATCCAGAGCTTGACTAATCAGATGGGACAGATGGCCACACAACTAAATCAAGCACAGTCACAAAATTTAGACAGATTGCCTTCTCAGACTGTGCAGAATCCTAGAAATGAAAATGTCAATGCCATCAATCTCAGATCTGGAAGCAAATTCAAATACCAACAATGCCACCACATGCACCTACACCTGTACTTGTTACTTCTCAGAGAAAAGAGGACCATACTGGTCCAAGCAGGACATTTGAGGCGGGTGGTCCTTCTTCTTCTCTAGGTGTACCTTTTCCTTCTTCCACCACTACCACCAGTGCATCTTCTACACTACCTCAACGACCTATCCCTCTTCCCTTTCCTCCAAAGGCGATGCCTAGCAAAAAGATGGAAGAGGTGGACAAGGAAATATTGGAGACCTTTAGGAAGGTAGAGGTGAACATACCTCTACTTGATGCAATCAAACACATTCCGAAGTATGCAAAATTCTTGAAGGAGTTGTGCACACATAAGAGGAAGATGAAAGACAATGAAAGGATCAACATGGGTAGGAAGGTATCTGCATTCATTGGTAAGTCGGTCCCGCACATTCCTGAAAAGTGCAAGGACCCAGGTACATTTTGCATTCCTTGTGTGATTGGAAATAGTAAATTTGAAAATGCCATGCTTGATTTGGGTGCTTCTATTAATGTCATGCCTTTGTCTATATATACATCTTTTTCTCTTGGTCCTTTGCAACCTACGAGTGTGGTCATTCAGTTGGTCAATAGGAGTGTTACCCACCCGACAGGTTACATAGAGGATGTTTTGGTTAGGGTTGTGTTAACTCTTTGGCAAGTGTACCAAATCGTCTAAAGTAATAAACCGGTAAGACCGGAAATCGTTTCCCAAGAGACTCGTGCAACTAGACAATCGTATAATTTCTAACTAACCTAGACTAAAGAATGTTTCCATAATTTGAGTTTTGGTGAAATTAAAGTAACTATAAAACATAAATGATAAAAGTGATCTTAAGCACTCANACACTTTGAAATGGAGAGATTAGAAATGCAATGGAATGATATTGTTGGGGGTTTGCTTTCACCGACTTCACTCTTATGTAAATAAAATTACTTCCTCTTCATTAAATTGTCAAAGTCAATCTACTAAATTACTCAAACCCCAATCCCTTGGTAGAAAGAGTCTAGACTTCCTTATTAAGCTCCAATCCCTTGGAAAACCTAACAATTAGTTCCGCATTAAGAAATGAGATTTTAAGACAACCAAAGGGCCTAATTCTATCCCTAGATACTATTTCCTTTAGGTGTTTAACCCAAATCCGGATTTACCCAACATTTCCCAATATTAAGTAACCCTAAAATCAAGTTAGGAGTAGCAATTTCACAACAAGCATTAAGAGAAGAAATCAAACACTAACAATCAATGAAAGAGGCATCTTTTCATTCAAAACAAAATGATTTACATAAAAGTTCAGTGGCTACAACAATCCCCCAACAACTATGAAACTAGCTCTCCATGAATGGAGAGCTTGAGCTTACAACAATGGTGGAAATGGAAGAAGAAGAGAACCCAAGGAAGAAGAAGGAGTGTTCCCGAGCTCCAAGCTGCCTCCAAGAGCTCGAAAATGAGAGAAAACGAGTCTGGGTGCAAAAAGATCCAAAGCCCCTCGCGTTTTAGGTCTAAAAAGACCTAATTTTTCCACATCAGCATTGCCACCGCTCAGCTGCACCCCAGCTGCAGCCTTCCAGAGAGCTGGGCGCTCAGCTGCACCTCAGCTGCACCCCAGCTGCAGCTTTCCAGAGAGCAGGGCGCTCAGCTGCACCCCAGCTGCACCTCAACGACAGCCTTCCAGAGAGCAGGGCGCTCAGTTGCACCTTAGCTGCACCCCAGCTACAGCATTCCAGAGGAGAATGGGGCTCAGCTGCACCCCAGCGGCAGCAACACTCTTTGCTCAATATTTCCTCTTTTACATTCATTCTTGTTTCTGTGGTTCTTCCATTCGTCGGTTTGGCCAACAAGCTTCATGTACATGATCTAACAACCAAAAAGTGGGGATTAGTTAAGCAATTTAAATGAATTCAACTAAAGATGTAGCTACTTAGAAACTTAACAAATTGAGGCATAAAGAAGGTATAAAGCTAAGAAAGAGTTGACATTTTCTCTCAATTCACTACTGAAATCATAGCAAAATATGTCATTATCAACTCCCCCAAACTTAGAACCTTGCTTGTCCTCAAGCAAAAGGGTATCTGACTCTCACACAAAAAAATATTTTCACAGACACAGCAGAATCCACAACACTTGCTTGACTTGAAACGACTAGAAAAGTGTAACAGATGAGCCTTCCACAGTGGTGCTCACAATACATTCCATCAGTCAAATGCCGCATTTTAAAAGAGATCAACAATCATGGTAGAATGCTTTACTAAATGATGTAGAACCAATCCTCACCCAAGGTAGTGTTTCACTCTAATGCACTGGTGTATGAAGATGTGTATCTATCACTCAACTATCACAATATCACACAAATCAACTTTGCCATTCGTTTCACCCAAATTAAACACTTTCACAAGCAAGTCAACATCACAAGGACTTTCATTGGCTTGTATTGAGGCTGGGCTAAGAAAGAAACATGGTTTTTCTGGATAACAAAGCACCTTGAGCTAACAGATTACACAATTCCAATCATGCATGTAAGTTTCTCTTTTGCTTCACTTAAGTTGCAACCACTTTCTGACTTATATCCCAACTTTCTTTCATTTAATTCTTTTTCTTTGTCTTTTTTCTTTCTTCTTTTTCCTCATTTTTTTTATCAATTCACCCTTACACAACAAATTCCCCCAAACTTTAAACCATTCTCCTGCAGCAAACATGAATTCTCTATTCAGCTCAAGGTAGGGAAACTAGGGAATTTTCATTAGGTTTGAGGTTCAAAGAGGGCAAACATCTTTCATTCAGATCCAAGGGGTTTGTATTGGCTTATTTGAGGTAGAGGAAAAACATGGCCTTGATCATGTGTGGCAAGCAAGCAAATTATTCAAACCAGAGAAACTCAGGCAAAGTCAGTTGTGATCTATCATGCTAGCATTCACAAGAAAAATTTAAGGCACAACATCTCACCAGGTTAACTCAAGGTTCCACAAACATCCTCAAGCAACTGCTACAAGTATTGATCTCAGTTAAACATAAGGCATTCTCAGAATTTTCATGAAGAAAGCAACCACAATTTGAACTCAACTGAACAATCTCATGCATAATTTCACATTCAAGCATCAGTGTCATGCATCAGCATAGTCTATCAAGTCAGATACTCAACCAAAACTAAACTTCCACAAACTAAACAGTAAGAGGTTCATTCAAATTTAAAAACAAGCAACAAAAAATAAAAGCAAAATAAAAGGTCCCTTTTGTGAAGAGAGGAGTCTCCAACTCTACTCATGAAATGCTATCATTGCTCATATAAGAATCCTCCTCATCGTCTGCATTATCTGCACCAGTTGCTGCTCCACCTCCCCCTACAAAATTGGTCTGGTCTCCAGGCCAAACGACAAACTCATCAAACAAACATGATGGTTAGTGTTTTTTTTTTTTTAAAAAAAAAACAAGTTTGAAACCAAAAATTAGTACATAACGAGTGATATAGAATCTTGTAGCTTGATGAAAACATGTAAAACAAAAGGCTAACAGCAGGCCCCACTTGTAACAGAACCACAGTGCAAAGAAAATAGGAGTGTTGTCTTGGTGCGCCATAGCTGGGCTGCACAGGTTTTTTGCAGCTGAGCTAGAGCTGTCATGGTGCGCCATAGCTGGGCTGCACAGGTTTTGTGCAGCTGAGCTCATAGCTGTCAAGGTGCGTCATAGTTGGGCTGCACAGATTTTGTGCAGCTGAGCGCTAGTCTGTCAGGGTGCGCCATAGCTGGGCTGCACAGGTTTTGTGCAGCTGAGCACCATATCAGAAAAATGCAAAAAAAGCCATCTATTGGTGTGGCGCACAGGTGCAGCTCAGGTACAGCTGGGCGGTAGTTTGACAGGTTTGTTTTTTGCAGCATTTTGACTTCTAAATCTTGGATTTTTGACAATTGTCATTCATTCAAACTCATTCAAACTAAATGCTCATGTTTCTAATCATTAAAAACACCAATAATTCCCCATGAAACAAATCAAATGCATGAGTTTAAAACATGAATGCAATAGGCAATGCACTTAACCATAAATGTCAAG
>NC_028355.1:29659418-29661569 GCF_000741045.1 Vigna radiata var. radiata | reverse complement strand
AAGGCTAGTTTGTTCCTCTTGACTTGGCTGTATAGCACTGAAGACATTGAAGGTTACCTCTCTCTCCTGGTCTTTTAATTTCAGTATTCCCTCTTCCATATGAATGACAACCTTAGCTGTCTTCATGAAAGGTCTTCCAAGGATGAGTGGTATCTCAACATCTTCCTCCATTTCCATCACAACAAAGTCCACCGGGAATTGGAGCTTATCAATGTTCACCACCACATCTTCTACCACACCATAAGGATATTTGATGGACCTATCTGCCAACTGAAGCATCATTCTTGTTGGCTTGGCTTCAAGACCACCAATCTTTTTAAGCATAGATAGGGACATCAAGTTGATGCTAGCCCCTAAATCAATAAGAGCTTTCCCTATATCATGGTTTCCAATGGTGCATGGAATGGTGAAACTCCCTAGATCTTTAAATTTTGGAGGGAGAGTCTTTTGCATGATGGCACTGCAATTTCCTTGCACTTCAATTGTTTCCTCATCTAAATACTTTTTCTTCTTGTTGAGGATTTGCTTCATGTACTTTGCATAGGCAGGAATTTGTTGCAGTGCTTCAGTCAAGGGCATAGTGATCTCAAGCTGGTTGAATATTTGCTTGAACCGAGCCAATTGTTTCTCCTTTTCTCTATTGGAGGGGATTTTGGGATAAGGAAGGTGTTTCACAACCTCTTTTTCTTTTTTCTTTTTCTCTTTTTCTTTTCCTTTATTTTCTTCTTCTCCTTCAACAATCTCTTCTTCCACTTCTTTTTCTACTTGATTCTCTTCTTCATTCTTTTCCTTCTCTTCTTCTTCTTCTTTCTTTTCTTTTTCTTCTCCTTTCCTCCCAACCACTTCTAGTGAATATGACATTACACTCTTCCTTAGGGTTGGCTTGAGTATTAGCAGAAAATTGTCCACTTTGTTGACTTGCCAATTGCTTGGCCAACTGACCAACTTGCATTTCCAAATTCTTTATAGATGCATCGGTATGCTTTTGGGTTTTGCATGGACTGTTGCATGAACATCTGCAATGTTTCTTCTAGTTTTGTATTCTTATCATTCTGAGGTGAGTATTGATGGACAGGCTGATAAGAATTTCTACTACCAGAAGCTCCTTGTGCTTGTCTCCACCCTTGATTGGAAGGATTAGGGAAGGTGTTGTTAAAGAAGTTTTGTCTTCCTTGGTTCCCCATGTAGTTGATTTCTTCAGGTTGGAAACCACTAGGAACTTGACAATGGCCATTAAGATGATTATCTCCACAGAAATCGCATCTCATAACTTGATGATGCGGTTGGGTTTGGTTTTGCATGGCTTGCAACTGCTGAGGTAACTTGGCCATATTTTGGGTTAGGACCTCCATCTGTTGGGCAAGAAGTTTGTTTTGTGCAAATATTGCATCTTGAGTATTAAGTTCATAAACTCCCCTTTTCTGAACTTGAGTCCTCCCACGTCGGCTCCGCATGTCAGTGGCCACCATATGTTCAATAACAGCAATGGCCTCATCAGCAGTTCTTAATAGAACCGACCCACCAAAAGATGCATCAAGCATCATCATTGTCTGAGGTTGCAAACCATTGTAGAAGATTTGCACTTGCATCTCCAAGCTAAAGCCATGACTGGGACACTTCCTCAATAAAACTTTGAATCTTTCCCAGGCTTCACACAGTGGTTCATCTACTCCTTGGACAAAAGTAGCAATTGCAGCCTTTATCTCTGTGCTTTTAGATGGTGGAAAGAAGCGAACCAGAAATTTGTGTTCCACATCCTCCCAACTAGTCAGACTTTGATTAGGCTACGACTGAAGTCAATCCTTTGCTTTGCCATTCAGAGAAAATGGGAAGAGTCTCATATACAATGCTTCTTCCTCCTCCCCCATAGCACCCACAGAGCCACACAACTCATAGAAATTGACTAAATGAGCATGAGGGTCTTCNTTATCCATGCCAGAGAATTGATTAGAACTGATGAGTTGGAGTAGAGNTGGCTTCATTTCTGCAAGTTTATCACTCATAGTGGGCCTCACAATGCTTGAGAAATTTCTNGGGCTAGTGTAAGCAATGGAGTCCCCTATGGTTCTTCGTGGAGGTGGTCATGTGCCATCCATCTCGTTCACAAAAGAAGTATCCAGAAGATCAATAGGTTGATTGTTGAGAGAAGTC
>NC_028355.1:29657827-29658783 GCF_000741045.1 Vigna radiata var. radiata | reverse complement strand
GCAAGTGTACCAAATCGTCTAAAGTAATAAACCGGTAAGACCGGAAATCGTTTCCCAAGAGACTCGTGCAACTAGACAATCGTATAATTTCTAACTAACCTAGACTAAAGAATGTTTCCATAATTTGAGTTTTGGTGAAATTAAAGTAACTATAAAACATAAATGATAAAAGTGATCTTAAGCACTCACACACTTTGAAATGGAGAGATTAGAAATGCAATGGAATGATATTGTTGGGGGTTTGCTTTCACCGACTTCACTCTTATGTAAATAAAATTACTTCCTCTTCATTAAATTGTCAAAGTCAATCTACTAAATTACTCAAACCCCAATCCCTTGGTAGAAAGAGTCTAGACTTCCTTATTAAGCTCCAATCCCTTGGAAAACCTAACAATTAGTTCCGCATTAAGAAATGAGATTTTAAGACAACCAAAGGGCCTAATTCTATCCCTAGATACTATTTCCTTTAGGTGTTTAACCCAAATCCGGATTTACCCAACATTTCCCAATATTAAGTAACCCTAAAATCAAGTTAGGAGTAGCAATTTCACAACAAGCATTAAGAGAAGAAATCAAACACTAACAATCAATGAAAGAGGCATCTTTTCATTCAAAACAAAATGATTTACATAAAAGTTCAGTGGCTACAACAATCCCCCAACAACTATGAAACTAGCTCTCCATGAATGGAGAGCTTGAGCTTACAACAATGGTGGAAATGGAAGAAGAAGAGAACCCAAGGAAGAAGAAGGAGTGTTCCCGAGCTCCAAGCTGCCTCCAAGAGCTCGAAAATGAGAGAAAACGAGTCTGGGTGCAAAAAGATCCAAAGCCCCTCGCGTTTTAGGTCTAAAAAGACCTAACTTTTCCACATCAGCATTGCCACCGCTCAGCTGCACCCCAGCTGCAGCCTTCCAGAGAGCTGGGCGCTCAGCTGCACCTCAGCTGCANCNNNNCNG
>NC_028355.1:29640701-29657705 GCF_000741045.1 Vigna radiata var. radiata | reverse complement strand
TGNNNCNCAGCTGCACCCCAGCGGCANCAACACTCTTTGCTCAATATTTCCTCTTTTACATTCATTCTTNNTTCTGTGGTTCTTCCATTCNTCGGTTTGGCCAACAAGCTTCATGTACATGATCTAACAACCAAAAAGTGGGGATTAGTGAAGCAATTTAAATGAATTCAACTAAAGATGTAGCTACTTAGAAACTTAACAAATTGAGGCATAAAGAAGGTATAAAGCTAAGAAAGAGTTGACATTTTCTCTCAATTCACTACTGAAATCATAGCAAAATATGTCATTATTAGGTTGGTGAACTAATTTTTCCTGCCGAATTTTATGTTTTGGAAATGGAGGAGGGATTCTCTCATGGATCCGCTCCCATCATCTTAGGCAGACCATTTTTGAAAACGGCCAGAACCAAAATTGATGTGTATGCTGGAACTTTATCCATGGAATTTGCTGATATTGTTGTTCACTTTAATATTCTTGATGCAATGAAGTTCCCAACTGAGGAACACTCTGTTTTTAAGATTGACATGTTGGATGACATTATTGATAAATATGTCGTTGATGAGTTTGATTCTTTACATGAGAAAGATCATTCTTTTCTATCTTCTCTACATTCATGCATTGAATCTGAACTTGAATCAGGAATTGCAAATGATTTTGATTGTGATGTGGATTGTGATGAGGATTGTGATATCCATGTTGTTGATGATGTTCTTGATACTGATGATGGTGATGGTGTATCTTTCATGGATATTGATTTGGAATCTGATGAGATGGGTATTCTGCCTTTACCTGTGAATTCTTTAGAGTCAGAATGCACTAACCACGTTGTAGGAAGTACAGATGAATCTGACTTGCAGGCACCTACTCTTAAGCTTAAACAGCTCCCAGATAACCTCAAGTATGTGTACTTAGAGGACTATGAGAAGAAGCCGGTGATCATTTCCACCTCCCTTGATGCTATTTAAGAGGAGAAGTTGCTAAGTGTTCTAAGAGAGCACAAGAAGGCCATTGGTTGGAGCTTGGCTGACATACCTGGTATCAGCCCATCCACATGCATGCATAGAATTCTTTTGGAGGATGGAGCAAAGCCAATTAGGCAGCCACAGAGAAGGCAAAACCCTGTGATTATGGATGTCATCAAGAAGGAGGTGACCAAGCTTTTGCAAGCTGGGATCATCTACCCAATTTCAGATAGTCAATGGGTGAGCTCAATCCATGTTGTGCCCAAGAAGACTGGCCTGACTGTAGTGAAGAATGAGCGGAATGAGCTTATCCCCACAAGAGTGAAGAACAGCTGGAGAGTCTGCATTGATTACAGGAGGCTCAATCAAGCAACCAGGAAAGATTACTTCCCCCTGCCATTCATTGATCAGATGCTGGAGCGCCTGGCAGGTAAATCCCATTATTGCTTTCTTGATGGTTTTTCTGGGTATTTTCAAATCAATATTTCTCCTGAGGACCAAGAGAAAACCACATTTACCTGTCCCTTTGGCACTTTTGCCTATAGGAGGATGCCTTTTGGCCTATGCAACGCCCCTAGTACCTTCCAGCGGTGTATGCTTAGCATTTTTAGCGACTTTCTTGATAGTTGCATAGAGGTGTTTATGGATGATTTTACTGTGTATGGATCCTCATTTGATGCATGCTTAGATAGTTTGGAGAAAGTTTTGAAAAGATGCATTGAAACAAACCTTGTTCTCAATTTTGAGAAATGTCATTTTATGGTAGAACAAGGTTTGGTTCTAGGGCATATCATTTCTAGCAAGGGAATAGAGGTAGATCCTGCAAAAATATCTGTGGTTTCGCAATTGCCTTACCCCTCTTGCGTGCGAGAGGTGCGATCTTTTCTAGGACATGCAGGTTTCTATAGGCGCTTCATCAAGGATTTCAGCAAGAAAGCGCTTCCCTTGTCCAAGCTGTTGCAGAAGGACATTGATTTTGATTTTGATGACAGATGCAAACAGGCTTTTGATTGCCTAAAGGAAGCTTTGACCACCACTCCGATCATTCAGGCACCAGATTGGACAACCCCTTTTGAGCTTATGTGTGATGCATCCAATTATGCATTGGGAGCTGTCTTGACACAAAAGATTGACAAGTTGCCGCGAGTGATCTATTATGCTTCTAGGACTTTAGATGCTGCCCAGGCAAACTACACGACCATTGAGAAAGAACTGTTAGCTATTGTTTTTGCTCTTGATAAGTTTAGATCATATTTGCTTGGATCACCTGTTATTGTATTCACTGACCATGCAGCTCTGAAGTTTCTTTTGAAGAAGGCTGAGTCAAAACCTAGGTTGATCAGATGGATGCTCCTACTCCAAGAATTTGATCTGCAAATCCAAGATAGGAGTAGAGCACAAAATTTGGTTGCAAACCACCTCAGCAGGATTGAGAGAGCTAAGGATGAAGCCAATGTTTTGCCTATCCAAGATGACTTTCCTGATGAGAGTTTGTTGACGGTTTCACTTTCTCACCCTACTCCTTGGTTTGCAAATATTGTCAATTATTTGGTTGTTTCTGTTTTTCCTCCCTTAGCATCTCGTGCTCAAATTGCTAAAATTAAGAGCGATGTTAAGTATTACATTTGGGATGACCCATATCTGTGGAAGTTGTGCAGTGACCAGGTTACTAGGAGATGCATTTCAGACCATGAGATTTACTCGGTCCTGCAATTCTGTCATGCCTCCTCACCTGGTGGTCATCTGGGAATTCAAAGAACTGCTCGCAGGGTGCTAGATTGTGGTTTCTATTCGCCCTCCATCTTCAAGGATGCGAAGCGGATTTGCAGCACCTGCGAGCCATGTCAGAGAGCAGGAGGATCACTTTCATGGAGACAACAGATGCCTCAACAGCCTATGCTGTTCTATGAGGTATTTGATGTTTGGGGCATAGACTTTATGGGTCCTTTTCTTGTTTCTTTTGGTTTCTCTTATATTCTCCTTGTTGTGGATTATGTTTCAAAATGGGTGGAAGCTAGAGCCACCAAAACTAACGATGCTCGGTTTGTTGTGGATTTTGTTAGATCTCACCTCTTTTGCAGGTTTGGAGTACCTAGAGCAATTGTTAGTGACCAAGGAACCCATTTTTGCAACAGATCCATGCAAGCTTTGCTCAAGAAATATGGGGTGGTGCATAGAGTTTCTACACCATACCACCCCCAAACAAATGGGCAAGCTGAGATCTCAAACAGGGAGATAAAGAGGATTTTGGAGAAGATTGTCCAGCCCAACAGGAAAGATTGGAGTAATAGGTTGGACGATGCTCTTTGGGCCCACAGGACTGCCTACAAAGCACCCATAGGAATGTCTCCTTATCGGGTTGTCTTTGGAAAGACATGTCATTTACCAGTTGAGATTGAGCATCGGGCATACTGGGCTGTGAAGACTTGCAACTTCTCCATGGACCAGGCTGGAGAGGAAAGGAAGTTGCAACTGAGTGAATTGGATGAGATCCGATTGGAGGCCTACGAGAACTCGAAGTTCTACAAGGAAAGGACAAAGACGTTCCATGATAGTTCAATTGTTAGAAAGGATTTCGAGGTTGGCCAACAGGTTTTATTGTATAACTCTAGGCTCGGACTCATGGGTGGTAAGCTGAGATCAAAGTGGATTGGACCCTTTGTTGTGACTAATGTTTATCCTTATGGTGCAGTTGAGATTCAAAGTCCTTCCACAACTAAAAGCTTCAAGGTGAACGGGCACAGACTGAAGCCTTTCCTCAACAATCCTTCTTTGTTGGATGCAGTTATGGAGGAGACGTCTTTGGTCGACCCCACCTCTCTTTCCCTCTAACTCAGGGAGTTTCTTTTCTCCTTCTCTTCTCACTTTTATTGCACTTTGTCTATATCTTCTGGCTGTTCAGATTGTTAATCTGATGATTGTGACACATTGAGGACATTGTGTAATTTAAGTGTGGTCTATTAGGGGAGATTTTTCTTTGTTTAGGTCTTGTTTTCTAGGTAGTTTTGTTGTGTCTTGTGTACAGTTTTGCATGTTTCTCGTGATCTCTGGACTTGGTTTAGGTTGTAGACTTGTCTTTCACTTCATTGATACTCTGATTTGTTGGAAATACTTTCTTTTCTCTGCTTGGAAGATGATTATGATGTTTGAGAAGGTGATTTGATTGTGACAGAAATGCCCTGTGTGAGATTTGAGCCACTTGATATTCTTTCTTGTGTGTGATATGTCTCTTGATTGCTTGCACATATACCTTGGCTTGACTCTTGTTAATAGTTCTTGATTGATATGCATGTTTGGAAGTGATAAAGGCAGTTTTGTTCTTGAACCTCTCTAGCCAAATAAGCCTACCTTGCTTTGATCCCTTGATAACCCCTTTTGAGCCTATACTTTCCCCATTTCTTTGTTTTGAAGCTCATACACTAGCCTTAAGTGAAAAATCATGTTTGCCTGAACCTTATGGAATTTTGGAGCTTTGGAAGTGTTTTAGGAAAAGGTGTGGTCTCCCTGGGGATTTTGATAAATTGGCTAGTTGGATCCTCTTCTTGTTTTATTTTTGTAAATATGTGTACATCTTGTCTCTTACAGTGTTGTTCTAACAAAAAAACAAGATGAGAACAAAAAAGAAAAAAAATAGAAAAAAATGAAAAAAAATAAATCTGTGAATAATGGAGTAAAGAAGAGGTTTAAATTAGAGGTTTTGGGTGTGATTTGACTATGTTTACACTTGTTCCCCATTGCTCCTCTATTTCTTTTTGGTTTGTAGCTTCTCATCCATATTTTATCCCCCTTGTCCTTAGCCTCATTACAACCATTAAAAGACCTTTTGATTTGAACATGCCTATGTTTTGAGTGTTGATATTAGAAGCTTGTCAAGTTTGTCGTTGCCTGCTTTCTTGAGTACATTGAGTTGAAACTGTTTACCTTAGACACTTGAGAGATATAGTGATAGTGCATCTATGAGGTTCTATTACTTTCGATTTACCTCTTGAGCTGATTGATCATTTTTGCCATGTCTTGAATTGTTTAGATGATTTTTGTGAGTATCTGTTTTCTTTGATTCTGTGTCGGGATTTGTCTACTTCTTTTCTTTGTCCAGATTTCTTGAGAACTATGTAATTTTGTTTGTTTACCTGTGAGTCTTTGTTTTCTGTGTGTTGAGTATATGTCAATTCTCTGATGTCCCTTGAACTATTCCTTGATTTGCGTCTTGATTTTGCCCACGAGTGCAAAAGACTAAGTGTGGTCTATTTTGATGAGTCAATATTTTCTTGACTTTACTTAGTTTATTATGATAGAATTAATCAGGGAACTGTGCTTGAATGTCTAATATTTTTCCGTTTTTGCTAAGAGAAAGAATACTTTGACACTGGTAAAGTATTTCACATTCATTTGACACAAAGGGGTCCACTTTCGCTCAATGTCAGGAAGGCTTATTTTGTCAATTAGGCAGTGCGTTTTTTTGCTTGGTCAATTTTGTCAATCAGGATTCACTTTCCTCATTGTTTTCATTTCACTTTTGCAAAGGGTGGAGAATTGTTCATGGTAGGGCAAGGGTGGGTTCATAGAGCACGCGATCGGAAGGTGCACGTGATCAGACGGTGGTAGGTACTTCTTCTTCCTTTCTTGTTTTCTCTTCATTTGTGTATGTTTCATTTTGTTTTTCTTCATTTTCGAAAACCCTAGACTGAAGGAAGAACTGCTAGGAGATTTGGGTCTGTCTGTCATTGTATGCTTCTTCTTCCTTTATTGTCTCAACTTCCATGCATAAACTGAAGAGCATGTTCTTCTTCCACCTGCAGACGGAGTATGGGTTACCCTAGGAAGAACACCAAATACTCAATCCGAGCGAGATCGGTGGTGAGTGTGAGACACTGAGAGAACGAGTTTTGCGGGTCAGAGAGAGAGCGCAGGAGTGGGAGAGCAAGATACATAAAGTTCGAACCAAGGGTTGTCGTAAAGAGGAAGAACAAGTATGGGGACTAAACTGCTTCTAGATATTTAACCATGTTTTCTTATGTGCGTACTTGGGATTTTGATTCAGGAATGAAGGATATGGCGGATTGGTTGTGTTTAATACTTAAATGATGGGTTTGAATTGCATGTTGAGCAATAACGTGTGCATATTTCATGTTTTAAGATGATATACTTGCCATGTGAAGGCAATGTATATAACTCTGTGATTTAATGTCTATATGTTGTATTCGGTTGCTGCAATGGGTTTATTGAACCGGGAATTCAATGGGGTAAGTTCAGATTAGAGTTAAGTTATTATGCGTAATATGACTTTGCATTGATGATTCACTTGAATCAGTGTACCAGAACTAGTATAAGTTAACTTTAATGAACTAAACATCTAATACTCTAAAGGGGTTGAGGGTCGTGTAATCTTAAGTATATAAATTGTAGCAGGAATCATGGGTATGTATTTATCTCCATAATAGGTATAACTGGAAATAACGGGAGGAAATCGTGCTCTGTTTGTTATTCTGACTTGGTTTTAGAGCTGGTTATATATGTTTTGTTAGTATGATAAATGAGTTTCTTCTTCCTTAGTTTTAACACTGCAATGTGAATGAGATAATTACATACTTAGAATTTGTTGGGTATGTAATTCATATTCTATTTAACTTGTAATAACTTGTCCAAACCTAAGAGATTCTCACTCTTAGAATGGTTGTGCACACGATTTACATTTCTTGATGATCAAAGGTTGAGAAACTTCTTGGATGAGTAAAACAGGTATAATATGCGCATGATGTAATGTAATGTAGTGTTTGAGTGTATTTAGAGTTACGGGTTACTGTTTTGAAGGAATATAGGAATTTGAAATGAGTTCAAAGTGATTGAACTTAATTAAATTAAAGAGTTATCTTAAGGAACTACACTTTGAGGCTGAATGAATGTTACTAGTTGGTAAATCTGGTTTAGGAAATGTAAACTATCTAAATACCCTGCTATCCTGCTATAAAATTTTTCAGGAATATCTCACTGTCTTTGTTATATAAACGACATAAATACCTTGTTGTCTTACTATAAAATCCTGCAGAAAATACATTGCTGTCATGGTTGTATAAACCACATAAAAAAACCTTGCTGTTTTGTTGAAATATTTGCATCAGAATGCTTCTGTTTGCACCGTTTGTTGAGCTGTTAATATCTTTTCAAATATGTTAACACACTTGGGCTTTGAGTTAAGAAGTTTAAAGCTTGTAGCCTTGGTTGTTGATATTTATACTGTTAATAACATTAAGTCTTGACCAAACATTTATTTAGAGCAAAAGCAATTAGTATTTTTTTGATAAATTCAATGGCTTAGTGGAGAAGGTTATAAAAAACGCTAATTTGGAGTAACTAGGACAAGTGTTGGGATTTTGGACAATTTTCAGTGCAAAATATGTTTTTAATATTATATTACTTAGTTCTCACGTGATGGTGCAACATACTTTTTTTATATCTATTATTGAGTGGTTTGAATAATAAAACATTGATTAGGTTTTAAAATTGAAAAATTGAATTAAGTAGTAGAGACGTGAATATCTTGTTGTATCCCATTTCCTTTTGTTTGTCTAGTGTATCTCATAGATGACAAATGTTTATATTACAAATAAAATCTAGAAAGAATATATATATATATATATATATATATATATATATATATATATATATATATATATATATATTTATTTATTATGATATGTTGGTCACATTAGGTTATTATATATTATAATTATTATATTATATATTATACAGCGTTCTAAGATATGTTTTGTTTAAGAATTTGGGTATACAATATTATGATGTAATATATATTAAAAAGTGCAGTAAAGTTTTCTAGGGGAATATTTAAAATGTTATATAATATATTAAATAACTTGTAATAAACTTTTCTGGTTGTGTATTTGTATTACCACTTTGAAAGATACTCTTCCTATATGTAGGTTTTTCAAGTGATATTGATTGTCCAACTGAGGAGTTAGTATGTCTATCAATTGTTACCAACAAGCCTTTAACATGATTCGTTGGTGACATTTTTAGCAAATTGATTCCATCTGTTCACAACTAAACACATGAAGGCACGGGATCAAACAAGAACATTAAAAGTGGAATAAATTGAGGACTTTCATAATTTGCTAATTTGTATTTTAGTTTTATTGTTGTTGTCAGTTTCAAATATTGTCTGTGTTTATTTGGATTTGTTATTAGTACAACTAGTGAAATACTAAAGTTAGTTTCATGAATATTTAGTTGCATTACGTGGTAACGAAATGTATGTTATGTTCTAAGTTTTATATGATGTTGTTTTGATATAAAAAAGAATTGACAAATTGGTGAAGGAACTCGTTATATCTTCTTCATTATGTGGTTATATATTAAAGTGGTTCTATATAACTGACAAAATGATTAATAATGAAATAAGTTGTCATCTAATGTTACAGTTGAATAACTCTTAAATCATATCACACTTATTGCTGCAGTGCGGGTTAAATATGTTTTTCGTCCCTCAACTATTGGCCGTTTTTGTGTTTAGTCCCTCTTTCAAAGTATGGTACAATTTAGTCCTTCAACTTTAGAAAACTATGGTTTTAGTCTTTTTTACCAAATTTTTTTAACTTTATTTGCTGTTTCAAGCACGTTACATTATAGCATTTGGATTGTTTACACATTTTGACATATTTTTGCTTCAATGTTAACTGAGAAACGCGTTTGAAACAACAAATAAAGTTAAAAAAATTTGGTAAAAAGGACTAATACCAGAGTTTTCTAAAGTTGAAGGACTAAATTGTACCATACTTTGAAAGAGGGACTAAACACAAAAACGGCCAATAGTTGGGGGACGAAAAACATATTTAACCCGCTGCAGTGCTTATGTTTGGGGATTGAATGGATTTGAAGATAATTATTTTTGTTGTTAATTTGAGTGGGTTTGGAGGTAAGTGAAAGTGGATTTCGAATTAGTATATGATTTAATTTATGTGACAGATTAAAAACATTTACTTCCAAATTCACTCTCACTTACTTCCAAATTCACTCAAATAAACAACAATAAAATTATCTTCAAATTCTCTCAAATTCATTCAATCACTCTCTTCCAAATCCCTTCAAGTAAACAAGATATAATTGATTGAAAGATTAATTTGTTTGACTTAATTCTGTTTACCACGGATAAAAACAAAATTATAAGTTATAATTTATGAAGTAAAAACAAAAACCAAGTAGACACTAAATCAATACAATTTCTTGTATACAACTACGATTAAGGAAATGAGGAAAATTCATAATGTCAGATAGGTTTGGTAAATTGAGAAAGTGTAAACTAAAAGGTTTACAAATTAATTACAAAGTAATCCATCTTAATTATCTTCTGTTTCCTTACATAATACTTTATTAACTAATTTGAGAAAAGTACATCAGTTGGCCCTTGTGCCAAATAATTAGTTTCTCTATATTGTTGGTCCAAGAAAAGTCCATAGCACAGCTGAAAATCTTCAATATAACTTGCATCTTCATATTCCATTGGTGCATGCTCCATCATCTCATCTCCACAAGGGATCCATGCATTCATCTCATCAAAGGGCAAGGAAGAAATGATGTTCATCTCAGCCCAATGATCAGCCTCACTGTCTGACGTGGAGCAATCTTGATCATCCATTTGAGCTATTTCGGTGTCACTGATCTCTGCCTCCAATGACTGAATCATGCTCACAAGTCTATCATCACCATGATAGTACTCTTCTTCCTGTGTTTCTTCCATCAGAGACATGAGAAGAACATTGTTGACCTCTGAGAACTCCATTCCCAACTCAAACACACACTCTGAGGAAGACATGTTTGTGAAAAAAAAGAAGTTTTTGAGTAACCCTTTTTTCTTTGGTTTATGAAAATGGTTAAAGTAAGAGAAATAGAAGCAATTAAGGTTGTTGCAAATGCAAGATGAGTTTGAAAGGTGAAGAAGGGACCTTTATATAGACAAAAATAATGCATGGTCGCTAATTAATATACATTAAAGGTGGGGTTGCTTTTATTTTGGTTGCTGATAGTGCATGTAGGCCAAATCACTAATAAACTATGTAGTGAAAGATAAGCTTAGATTCATATAATTGTGCTAAGATATGATTCTGAGATACGTAGTTGTGATGGAAAAAATTAATGCTTTGACCCATTGGTGTCTATTTGTCGAGCAGCAATATATAGCATCTTGCTAGCTAATTAATGGTTGCAACAAAAGTGGGGCATCAGAAACTAGACAATATGCCCACTTAATGGCCAATAATTAAATAACAAGAGGAAGAAATTAAAAAAAATTAAAGCAAGAACAGCGTTTGAACCGACAAAGATGTACATTATTGTAATTGAAAGGCTATGAAAGAAATCAATGAGAATTGATATGTATATGTGGAATTATATAGTTTTAGGGAGAGTGATGATAAGTTATTGTACACTTGATATTTACTATCCTATATGTTATATATAATTGTACTGAATTTGTCTAAGATGTATAAAATCTGTCACGGTCACATTTATAATATTGTATGAAGAATACTATTGTAAAGAATACCTCAATTTTATCAAAATTTTAGTTCATAATTTAAATTTGGTTTAAACCTCTTTTTGGTTCCTAAGTTATGAGCGGATGTTCAGTTTAGTCCCCGCTTTTAAAAATATAAACCTTTGATTCCTAAGTTATAAAAAATGTATCAAATGAGTCATTTTTTTATGTTCATGGTCAAAGTACAAAGAACAATCTAAAGTGCTGCAAATCGCAATCTAAAGATGTAGCAGTTGTTAAGAAACAACCAAAAACATTATTTCAAGTCAAAAAAGGACTCATTTGATACATTTTTTATAACTTAGGAATCAAAGATTTACATTTTCAAAAACAGGAACTAAACTGAACATCCACTTATAACTTAGGGACAAAAAAAGGTTTAAACCTTTAAATTTTAGTGAACGGCTTAATAATCATGCAATTAAATATCTATATTTATCAAAAAGGGTCTCATCATAATATTGATGTCTCATGGGACCATGTCATACATATGGAGTATGACACTACACATCTCCTTAGTCTCAAGATTGAAGGACACTAAAACAACTAAATTCTTGAAGTCTTATTTTGAGCTATACTAAGTATATAATGATTCAAGATGTATGTAATCGACATCCGAGGTGCGCTGAATAAGTTTGCAAGTTATAACATGACGTAGATTTGGTTGAAGATTATTGGTACACGTGTGTCAAATTTATTATTTCTGTTATATTAATATTTAGACTTAATTAAAATTTAGTGTATAAAGTCATTATTAAAAAAAAGTAATAATATGCCATAGTGTAATATATTAAATTTTCTTTTTAATAATAAAAATATCAATATAATATTTATATAAATAATAATTTTTTCTTAATTTGAATAGGGACGATATTGTTTTATTTTGAGAATAAATTATGATGAATAAAAGAGATATATATAAAAACTAAATTGAAATAATGACATTTGACATTAACACATGATGATATCCTATCACATATGTCACATTAGAAAAAAGACATGTGATAACAAAAATATTTATAAAAAAAATTAAAATTAAAAAATTTAAAATTAAAAAAATTAAAAAAGATTATATATTGACACATAGCATACTGTTAACATTGTTAGTAATTTTTTTTTTTTAAAAAGGACCAAACTTTTTCAAAAGTTAGAACGAAATTGAAATGTTTTTATTTAATTTAGGACCAACTAAACAAACACTCACTATAATGGGAATTATCTGACTAATTAAATCTTTTAATTTTGATTCTAAATTTTTGGAAGAAAAAAAATATTTCAACCTTTAAACATATATTGAAAGATTAAAAATGATTTTAAATTGCAAATATTTGTCCTAAATGTTAACGTTAAGCCTGTAAACCTCATTTTAGTTCCTTAATTCATTTGGAATTATTTTGTTTCAATTTTTAAGGACTTTTAAAAAAATTAGAATATCAAAATTAAAATTACTCGTGTAAATAAATTATTAAAATAAATATTTTTTTTATTATTGATTCACATGTAAAATAATTTCTTGTTCTAATAGTATATTTAGTATCAAGATATTATAATTTTTAAAATTGTGGTTGCAATCACCATTCTGAACCATAATGATAGTGTTAGAAAAGAAGAAAGAATCTTCTACTACCTAAAATCTTCATCTTCTACCTCTCGTTCTTGGCTTTCCTACAATTTTTTCTACTTCAATGACTTCTACAGTTGTTTCTTCTAATAATTTTCAGGCGCAGTCACATTCCTCAACTTTGGGACTTTCTCAAGAGCAAATTCAAGGTCTATTGGCACTTCTCCCTCAATCTAATCNCACAGTCACACATTCTACTGGTCTAGTAAGTTCTCATAATGTTTCCACTTCTTCTCACGATCAAGGTAATATCTCTTCCCAATGGATTTTAGACACAGGTGCTACTGAACATATATGCAGTTCTTTGTCTCATTTTATTTATTATCATAAAATCTCACCAATTGAAATTTCTCTACCCAACAAGAACTCTTCATTTGCTNATTTTTCTGACACAGTTTCTCTTGGCCCACACCTTACCTTACATAATGTCTTGTTTGTTCCTAATTTTTCAGTCAATCTTATTTCGGTCACCAAGTTAACCAAATCTCTATCTTGTAAAATTATCATTTCTGAATTTTCATATGAAATACAGAACAAGTCCAACCTACAGATGATTGGGAAAGCTGAAGAAAGAGATGACTTATATGTCATGACAGTCCCTGCATCCCCACCCCTTGTTTCACCAACTACTATTTCTCCTGAGAATTCTACTGCTTGTTCTACAATAAGACCTGACTCTACAGATATTTGGCACTCTAGACTAGGGCATCCTTCTTCTTCTTGTTATACCAAATTACGNACAATGTATGCCACTTTACCTAATACAAAATCCACTCCTTGTGATACTTATCACTATTCTAAGCAAAGAAAATTGCCTTTTCAATTAAGTACTACTGTTTCAAAAGCTCCTTTTGATTTAATTCATGTTGATATTTAGGGGCCATATTGTACTTCTTCTGTTGATGGTTTTAAATATTTCTTAACTGTAGTGGATGATATGTCTAGATTCACATGGATTAAATTGATGGCAAGTAAGTCTGATACAAGATCACATCATATTGGTTTTTTTTCTTATATCAAAACTCAATTTGGCATTGATATAAAAGCTGTTAGATCAGATAATGGTAATGAGTTTGCAATGACAGATTTTTATAAACAAAAAGGGATACAACATCAATTATCTTGTGTTGAAACACCTCAACAAAATGGAGTTGTTGAGAGAAAACATCAACACATTCTCAATGTTGCTAGATCTTTAATGTTTCAATCCCATTTGCCAATAGTTTTCTGGTCTTTTGCTGTTCGTTATGCTGTGCAACTCATTAATATTTTACCTTCCACAGTTTTAACATATTTTTCTCCATCTCTGCTATTACACAATGTTAAACCTGACATTAGTTACTTGCGAGTTTTTGGCTCACTTTGCTATGCTTCAACTCTTCAAGCACATAGAACAAAATTTCAACCTCGTGCAAGAAAATGTGTTTTACTTGGTTTTAAAACAGGAGTGAAAGGCTACCTTTTGTTAGATTTCAACTCAAGGGAAATTTTTCTATCAAGGAATGTAGTATTTTATGAAAACATATTTCCTTTTCTTACTAGTGACAAGCACTCACCTATTGATACACAAAATTTAAGTTCATTGGATTTGGTCACCAAAATCAATTCATCTCCATCATCTCTTTTCTTAGAAGTTACTGATCAACCCTCTTTACCACCTACATCTCCAACTTCTATTGTTCCAGACCCTGCTAGTTTTTTTTCTCAACCTGTTTCTGTTGAACCTGCCACTACTACTCCACAAAGGAAATCAACCAGGCCAACACATAAATCATCTTATTTGCAGGACTATCATTGCAACATGTTATCTACTTCTTCCGCCACTCAGTCATCCACAGGTACCTTATATCCTATCTCTTCATATCTCTCATATGATGCATTATCATCTCTTCATAAATCATATGTCTTGAATCTTTCCCAAGTTAGTGAACCTAAAACCTATAACCAAGCCATCAAACATAATTGTTGGAGAAATGCCATGGATCAAGAAATTGCAGCTTTAAAAAATACCAAAACTTGGNTTTTGACTGATCTACCTTATGGAAAGCAACCTATTGGATGTAAATGGGTATACAAAATAAAGAGGCATGCTGATGGGAGTATTGAACGATATAAGGCAAGGTTAGTAGCCAAAGGCTACACACAACAGGAAGGCTTAGATTACTTTGAGACTTTTTCACCTGTTGTCAAACTCAATTCAATAAGAAATACAATATTTCATTCTTTCTTCTTTTCTAACAGATAGTATAAGAATGTTAGAGTGAGTCAACTCAATTCACACATGTTGATTCATTATGAATTAAGCTAAAATTAAGTCAATTTAATTCAATTTACATTTTGGTGAGTTAAAAATTTTATAATCGGGTTCGACTCACCATGAGTTGAAAAGTTAGTAGGTTGATTTACTTAAAGATATTTAGTTCTTTTGATTTATTTTATATATTTATTATAATATAATCAAAGTAGATTGATTTGATTCATTATTATAGTACTAATCAAGTGTTCACCTATTTAATCAAATAATATTATAAAGAGATTAGTTACTTGTTAATCTTTATTTTGGTCGAAAAGTTTCAAGTTAGTTCTCGCTTTTAATTGTGTCCCAACTTTTGAAGAAAGTATCTCAATTAGGTCTTTTAAAAAAATGCTAACCGTGTTAACGACATGACATGTATTAATCTATGGATATTTTAATTTTTTTTCATAAAAAATTATGTTGTCACATGTAAGGTCTCTTGTATGATACATGACACTCCCAATGTCACTAGGGTTGGGCAAAAATAATTGTACTGTACTGAATTATAGTTAACTGTACTATATTATACTTAAAATAAACTGATTTATTTTTACTAAAAACTAAATAATCTAATTTCAGTTCAGTTTAAATAAACTGAACCAATTTTATTTGTAGAACAGTTAACTGGTGTGAACTGCGCAAACTCGATTTTTACTTGTTTAAGTTTCTTGTGTCCTCATTTCCCTTTTCTCCCGCCAACTCACCTCTTCCTTTCTCCAATCATTACCCTTTTCAAATTATTAATTCCAACCACAATTTTGGATTAACAACTATTATCATTAATAATTATGGTTTTCTTTCTTAGTTTTATAAGAAAAAACAAAATACATATATAATTATATTAAAACGACTTTTCATAAATTCAAAATATCCCTTTCTATCTCTAATCACTCTCTAATAAAACCAATTTTTAATTAGTAAATAAAAATCTTGTATATCTAAACAAGTTTTTTAATCTAACCCGCTATTTTAAGATATTTAGTATCAGACCAACAGGAATTCTTGTTAAACATTAAATAAACACGTGTTTATCCTCTTCAAAGGACAATTGTTCCTTTTACTCCAAATTATTTTCTATATTAAATCACATTAACCATAAATACTCAATAACTAACAAATTAAGATAAAAATCTTCTTAAATTTTCAACCTGAAAGTCTTGCCCTCCTCTTTTTTATCTATAGTTGTAATAGCAACCAATATGAACAAAATTATAGTCCAATAGTTTCTTATCTTATAATATTTTTACCTATCATATATACTTGTACTATAGTTTATTGGATTGGTTTTAATGTATTTTTTTTTTTTGTATTTTTTATAGTATACTGTTGGAAATAACTGTGTAAGTTTAATTACTCAATTTTATGTTTTTCATAATAAAGTATTTTTTTTTATCATATTCATATTATTTAATATAATAGTTTATTTTGATAAAGCATTTTGATTATAATTTAAAATTTGTTTTATAATAAAAATTAAGTTTAAACCATTTAGTAGTCCTTATTTATGTAGGGTTTTCCCACTTTGATCCCCGTTCTTTTAAAATTTCCAATTGAGTCCTCAATAGTACTAATTTGATTTAATTGAGCCCCTACCATTAAATTTAGCTTAACGGAGTAAAATGTTTGCACAGATAAGATGTTGACGTGGCAAGGTTTAAATATGTGTCATAATGAGAATTGAAACCTGTGTTTGGCTTTCGTTGAAAGTTTTGGTTCGAGATGAAGGTGATGGTGCAATCGCAATTTGGTGCTTTCGCAATGGAGGGGTTTCTGCATCTTCTGATGCAGGTTCTTCACTGTTGCCATTTGGAATTGGATTCTTGGTGGAGGAGAAAACGATCCTGGTAGTGATTTCTGGGTTTCCTTTTGCAGGCTTGATGCATAGGGAAAGGATGAAGCTTACAGTTGAGAATGAAATTTGCGATTGGGGTTTTAGGGTTCTTCGTAATGAACTGGGAGAGGTTGGAAGAGAGAAGAATGGAAGGAGGAAGAAGGAAGTGGAAAATGGCGTGGGAGGAACAAAGTGACATGTTGAAACCATTTAGACACGTCAGCCCACCACTTGTGCAGAAAGTTAACTCCGTTAACGAAATTTGACGGTAGGGGCTCAATTGGTTGAAATTAACAATTATAAGGACTCAATTGGGAAACTTTAAAAGAAAGGAATCAAATTGGAAATACCTAACAAAAATAGGGACGCCTAAATGGTTTAAACTTAAAAATTATTATGACCAGTGCCACTATGAGCGTTTGAGAAATCAGAAAATGTAGTTAATTGAATTGTAATGTGATAAATTAAAAACTAGTTACCTGAACTGGACTGCAGTATAATTGAATTAGAAAATAGTTCAGTTCAGTTACTTTGAACTATTTTTTAGTTCAGTATAGTTTTTCTGAACTGGTTTATAGTTAACTATAAATTTTTACCGTACAGTACAGTACAAGACACTTTGTCCACCCGTAAATGTCACTTGATAGAACAATACTACAAATAAGTGTTAGTGTGAAGTTTAATTATCTTTCTTTAAATTTATATATATATATATATATATATATATATATATATATATATATATAT
>NC_028355.1:29637410-29640515 GCF_000741045.1 Vigna radiata var. radiata | reverse complement strand
TCAGACAGTGAGGCTGATCATTGGGCTGAGATGAACATCATCTCTTCCTTGCCCTTTGATGAGATGAATGCATGGATCTCTTGTGGAGATGAGATGATGGAGCATGCACCAATGGAATATGAAGATGCAAGTTATATTGAAGATTTTCAGCTGTGCTATGGACTTTTCTTGGACCAACAATATAGAGACACTAATTATTTGGCACAAGGGCCAACTGATGTACTTTTCTGAAATTAATTAACATATAACAGTACCATACACGAAAAGAGAAGATAATTAACATGGTTTTCTACTTTGTAATTAATTTTTGTGTCTTTTAAGTACATGTTAATGCCAAACTTTTTATTTTTATCTTTTGTTTACTTTTTCTTCCTTTATTTTCATGTAATTACCTAGCTGAAAATTAATTAGAATGAATTTCTCTCCGTTACTCGATCATACTGGCATATAAAGAAATATTATATATATATATATATATATATATATATATATATATATATATATATATATTGTGAAAATAAGACTATATAGATTTAGAAAATAAGATTTTGTAATAATAGTGTCATGAAGAAGATTAAGCTTGATATTGTGTTTGTTTCATACTGGGTTTCCTATCAATAAAAATCAACTTTGAAACAACTGCAACTTGAGTTATGAATGGATTAAATCAATGTCCAAAGCTTGGGTCTTTGAGAGACCAAATACTAGTATAAATAGATGTCCAAAAAAATTCAATGATCATTCATCAACCACTACATCAATCTTATTTGCAACAAAAAGAGTAATGAAAAAGGTTAAGAATTCTTCAAAGAAATAACATTATTAGGTTGTTGCCTGAATCTTTCTGCTTATAAACACCAGGTTGTTTTTAACATCCTTCGTCATTAGTGGGTTCACAAAAGAAAGCCATGGGTTGAACTCCAATTAGATTGGTCTTATTCTTATGAAGTTGTGACACATAAACCAATTCATAAAGTATATTATGACAAAACTATTATAATAATGATATGTTATTGCAAAAGAATGTTAATATTTTTATTAATTAGCAACAATTAAATTTTAAATGTTGCAACAATCAAATTATTTATTATTTTAATATCTTTTATTGATTTTATTTTTTTCTAGTTTTATAAATAGAGAACTCTTTCTCCAATCTAAAACATTTCTAAAATCAGTTTTTTCTCATTTTTTTTTTCTCTTCAAAAGTTATCCTGAGATATAAACTCTGTCAGAATTTTTTACTAGTTATGTGATCTTCGAATATTTTCGAGAAGTTCCTATTATATCCTGAAAGACTTGTTCCATAGACAACGAATAAGTTTTATTCTTCATTATCTCATATTCCACAACTAGACATACTCCAACCCAACAAGTAACCAATATGTTGGGGGATTCATTAAGAACACAAATTAGAAAATTGTTGGAAATCCCAAGCATTAAACCACAAGCTGTTCGCCACATGATCCATAGTTGTTGAAGCTACACGCCAGCATGCATACAGACACCTAAATCTTTCAATATTTCATTTTCATATCATAGAAATAAACGCAACACCTAACACATCAATTAGAGACTTTCTCCCTAAAACAACAAGACATATATGGCTAAGTAATCATAAACATAAACTTGCGTAGAGATGGGACTAGTCCTGCAAGTTTTGGTTTCACACCAAACCAACACCCACGTGGGTGCCTCGTGTGCATATCCCTCTAAGAACTACTTCAACGTACGTCCCTTCTGTGCATGCCGGTGGTTCATCTATTGGACGCATCTTCTTCAATCAACCTTTTCCTTTCCAAAGATTTTAAGCACCACACAACAATTATTTTGCCTCCATCATTCTCACCCACTTGACATATCATATTCCACTGCCACATCCTATTCAAACACTCACACATCAAAATTTACTAGGTACAAACAAAGTCCCACATAGGATAAAATAAAAAATGGATATAAATTTATATAAATATAAGATATTTTTATTAATAAGAGATTTTTTAGAATAATAACAAAAATAAATGTACTGGGAAAGACCTGAACCATGAGCTCTTATACCATTTGTAGGGAGGGGTTCAACACTCACACATACACATAAGTCTTCATACGGATAGCTTTGAGCCAAGTCCTTACATACCATATCAAAATATACTTGAAAAGATAACAGTTTATGTCAGATACAGAGAGGTATAATAAGCTTTGATGCCGTACAAGACATGACTCAGTAGAACATATTGAGTTTGATCTCTAGCTAGTGCTGGTCCACAATAATTCTAATAATTCTCTTTCAACATTCTAGCTAGTGTTTGTGGTCGAGGAAACTCAATGGTTGGGTGGGGTATTCATTCCATACACCCCTTTATCGTTTTCTATTATATTTGCATTACAAATATAATAATACAGGTCTCTTTTAGGTATAGGGTGTCCACAGAAGAAAAGATAATTTCATTCTTCAACATGCAACAATTATGACATTGAAATTTCCTATAATCAAGAATCAAATCATTTCACATTCTTCTCTAACATCGTCACATTGAGGTTTCCAACCCATAGCCGACACTCCTGCAGAAGTATTAATCATGGATGGTTCCTTCAAATTCCTTTCAAAAAAATATTGCATTACTTAATTATTGGTCATTAGGTGGGCATATTGTCTGGTTTCTGATGCCCCACTGTTGCAACCTTTAGTGGGTGCATTATGGATACCCTAATACCATATATTGCCCACCCCCAATGCCCTGTTGCTCCACATCTACACATCAATGGGTCAAACAATTAATAGTTTTTTCATCACAATTATGCAGATATTTTCCTTAGCCACAATTCTATGAATCTTATCTATTGACCTAGAGTACCAACAACCAAAACAACATGCATTATTTTTGTCTATATAAAGGTCCCTTCTTCACCTTTCAAACTCATCTTGCATCTGCAACAACCTTAATTTCTTCTACTTCTCTCTCTTTAACCATTTTCATAAACCAAAAGAAAAAAGGGTTACTCAAAAACTCCTTTTTTTTCACAAACATGTCTTCCTCAGAGTGTGTGTTTGAGTTGGGAATGGAGTTCTCAGAGGCCAACAATGTTCTTCTCATGTCTCTGATGGAA
>NC_028355.1:29630882-29637000 GCF_000741045.1 Vigna radiata var. radiata | reverse complement strand
TATATATATATATATATATATATATATATATATATATATATATATATATAATATGAATTAATACGAATTCTGCGAATCACATAAACTTCTTAGTGACTTGTTAGCTTTTATAATTTTAGTTCATTAAATTTATAATTTGTGTTTTCTTCCTGCGAAAATAGAATTAAATTGAATTAAATCAATGTTAGAACGAGTAATCAAATCGCTTTTAAAACAAGAACAGTACGCAATATACTTTGAATTTTAGTTAATTGCTAAAAGTGAAAACTTTTCTCTTAAGAAATATGAGAATTATAAAATTTAACACATACAACTATATAAGAATAATCAAAATTAAAAGTTCATTGGTAATCACATGAGTAATTCTAAAAAAATATTATGTGCTTATTTTTGTTTTAATTTTAGTAATATAAATATGATTTAATATTTCGAGATTCCATTTGCTTGTTAAAATAAGGAAAAACATATCCATAAATTGTATTTGTCTATGGTAGAAAACACATGTAATAGGGAGTCCTCCAAATATGAACTCAAGAAATCTTACGATATTTTTTAATGTAGATCTATGTTGAGGGGATTCACACATGTTTATTGATTGTACTCTCAAATTCAACCATATTGACACCATCTTTATAAAATTTATGAGTAATTAAGTATAAGAATTGATCTTGTTCCGTTTCAATCCTTATGAATAATTTCACTACTTAAATAATAAACAATTTCGAATTCAATCTAAAATGTACTTATTTAAAAAAAAGTATACTCTCTTCCCTTACTATTTTCTTAACTAAGACTTTTAATTTATAGATTCAACGTCATTTCAAGACAATTGTTTATGTGATGTTTTTTAGGTTATAGTTTGTGATTTTTTTTCCAATAAAAGTATTTAAAATCATGTTTTAGAATTGATACTATGTTAAAATAATGAAACTTAATTATTTTAATATTTAAAAATTTAAAGTATAAATAGAGTTTTTATAACGAATTTCATTATTAAAAAAATACATATTTTTTCTAAAAACCTTTCTCCAAGAGCTTTTTTCCCTTTCTCTAAGATTTTTTATGATTCAGTCATCCTTTTGAACATTGAAGACCATAAGATTTCTACTTGGAGCGAACTTATCAATATCAACATATATATTGATTTCTTCTTTGGGATAAGTTAGTTTTCAACCCCTTTTCCTTGTCTTCTCTGTGTTATTTGGGTGCATGCCGAATTTTTCTACTCACATGTGTCCCTACGCCATGTCTCTTGAATCTCTACTCATCAATGTCTTTATTAGTATGGTCATATCGTTTGGATGTTGTCTTTAGGTGTAGAAAAGGATTACTCTGTGAGTTAGAAGACATTTTGACTTTTTAAAACCAATCAAAGATGAACGACCTTATAAAATGGGTTAGTCTAATTACTTATGTTCTTTTGACAATTCATATTAGACTGTTATCTTCCTTTGGAACAGATAAAATAGAGGTTATCAAATCACTATTCAACATGGGAAAAAGTTCTAAAAAGAACTCCCATCAGCATTCAGCCTATGGTAAAGTTCAAAAAGAGAATGTATAAAAACCCGTTGTTCGGTCCACAGACGAGCAACGACTAGAAGCATGCTCTCCAAACACAATGAATACAACCTCCCTTAAACTCATAAGTCTTATAGTTAACCATGGCTAAAGCCTAACGCTTAACTCAGACTTGGGGGGCATTATGTATAGTATGATATCCGGGACGAGCGATTACGGAGAATAGCCAATCGGTTATGTATAACATCATGTCCATGTTGGGCTATAATTGGGTCAACGCTTATTATTGGGCTAGTAGTCCAGCAGAATCAAAGATATCTTATTAAAGATATCGAGGACAAAATAATCAAGAATATCTGATTAAAGATATTGACAAAGCTGTTTATGAGCAACCAGGTAAATCTGTTCCAGGTAATTCTGTTTATATTTTATTGGGCTTGTGATAACCTATAAATACAAGATCAAGGCTAAAATATTCTACAGTGATAATAAAATCACTGAGTACTCAATTGTGAACCGAGATTTAGAAAACCGCTTCTAACTGAACGTCGGAGTGCCTTTTCAGGTACCTCCCCCCTCTGGTAAAAAGAAGAGCGATCAGTCTAAGCTGAAGGAAGACGAGCGATTCTAGCAGAAGAAGAACGAACGGTCCATATCTAAGAAAAGTGAACAATTCAGACAATCCAAACGTTAAAAAACGATAAAACCACGTCAATTAGGTCAATCTCTCGGTTCCACAAAATATTACCGAAACATTAATTATATAATTATATTGTCACTAACAAAAAATTTCTATATCTGGTATTATGTCTGATGCACAGACTAACATATATAAATTTATATATAATGTATAACATATGAATTTATGTTTAATATACAAACAACCGATATAATTTTGGTTAGTTTTTACCATATTTTCTGTCTAAATTTAGGTTTATTTTGACGTGAACAGACATTAATTTACATGTTATAGTACCAACAAATAATTTATGTTTATTAATGTCATAATAAACGTAAAACTTTGTAGTTTCTTTTTTTAAAATTATTTGGTTTTACATAAAACCAAAACTTGAAAACCCAGAAATATCCGTAAAAAGATATATATTTCAAATATAGCATTTATAGTATATTTTATAAAGTTAAAAATGAATACATAAAGAATAAAAAAAAGATAATTAACTTAAAAGAAAAAACTAATCAAAACCTAATCTTCTACTAAATATTTAAGAAATAGTTTGTCTATTCTTTTCTTATTTTAGTCATATGTTTTTCATATTTACAAGGGATTGTCAGATTAATATATAAAACAATGATACAATGTTAACATAAATAAAATTATTCAAACCATACAATTCATACACAAGATATAAGTGTTTACATATCTTTGTCCAATTCTAAATAACTCATGTTCTAATAATACTTTTGATCTAATCCATGATATAATACTCACATTCAAAAGAATTAGTCTCCTTATTACACTAAAATAACAAAAGGAAAAATTATTATCATATAACTTTTATATAAACAATCAATTTAAGATGTGATTTCTACCTTTAGAATATATATATTAAATTTGTCCTTTACTGCTATTTAGTAATTGGTTTGTCAATAAAAACATATTATTCATAATTATTATATACTAAAGTAGAAAGTTCTTTGTTTCATAGTTTAGTTTCTTATAATGGAACAATTAAACAATTAGAAACTCCTCATGGTTATTAATTGTCAAATGAAACTTCTAAAAATTGTTAGTTGAATAACTTAAAAAAAGTTTCATCGAGTAAGACTAACTCTTTAATATATGGAGCAAAGTAAATATTCTGTGATGAAATGGTACAACATTTCTATGATGTATTATTTTGAAATTGACAATTTTATTACAATAATCAAGAAAATAATTGTTACCTAAATAAGTGCATAAAAGATATGTTGAAAAATATTGTGTTATTTATTTGATTATAAATAACTTTACAAAAGAGATTCTAAGTGTTACAAAACACTTATTTTGTAAATGGAAAATTTGACTAATATATGGTTAGAATATCTAGAGAGACTTGCTTTCGATGAGAAACACTATAAAGATTATGGATGATTTTCATAGCCATAAGGATTTAATTGCACCATTAACTAAAGTTTTCCATCATAATTCTACATTAAATAATATTATAAACATAGTCTAATTTATTATGTTCAGTTACTTATATGTACGTTAATAAATATGAAATCTGCAGTAACTATGATGCTTTGTTTTATTTCTTTGATTCTTAGTCTTCTGTAACTTATATATCACCCCACTCCATTGACAAATCAAAATCAATTCCTCCTTGATTTCTATCATGTTTTGCCTTTCACTATCAATCGTATATATCTTTGTCTGTTCAAAACACTGTTCATGCATTTATCTTTTTTATTTTAATTTCTCGTGCATGTTACTTAATTATTGGACACAAACTTTTGATGCAACCATTGATTAGGTAGTCAGATATCAGATATCAGATATTGCTCATTAGCTGGAATGGCTTGATTTGTTGCTCGACAAGTAGACACAAATGGGACAAAAGTATTAATTTTTTCCACAATTATATGAATCTTATCTTTTCACTGCATAATTTATCATTCATATATATTAATTGGCCAAGAGTGGCAACAAGCAAGGGCTACCCCCACCTCGTATTTGTTAGGGAATACCATAATTATTTCTCTATATAAAGGTCCCTTCTTCACCTTTCAAACTCATCTTGCATCTGGAACAACCTTAATTGCTTCTACTTCTCTCTCTTTAACCATTTTCATAAACCAAAGAAAAAAGGGTTACTCAAAAACTCCCTTTTTTTCACAAACATGTCTTCCTCAGAGTGTGTGTTTGAGTTGGGAATGGAGTTCTCAGAGGCCAACAATGTTCTTCTCATGTCTCTGATGGAAGAAACACAGGAAGAAGAGTATTATCATGGTGATGATAGACTTGTGAGCATGATTCACTCATTGGAGGCAGAGATCAGTGACACAGAAATAGCTCAAATGGATGATCAGGATTGCTCCACATCAGACAGTGAGGCTGATCATTGGGCTGAGATGAACATCATCTCTTCCTTGCCCTTTGATGAGATGAATGCATGGATCCCTTGTGGAGATGAGATGATGGAGCATGCACAAATGGAATTTGAAGCTGCAAGTTATATTGAAGACTTTCAGTTGTGCTATGGAGTTTTCTTGGAACAAGAACATAGATACACTAATTATTTGGCACAAGGGCCAACTGATGTACTTTTCTGAAATTAGTTAATAAAGTATTATGTAAGGAAACAGAAGATAAGATGGATTACTTTGTAATTAATTTGTAAACCTTTTAGTTTACACTTTCTCAATATACCAAACCTTTCTTTCTCAATTTACCAAACCTTTCTGAACATTATGAATTTTTCTCATTTCCACCTACAAAGCATATACAGTGTAGATTTCATCCAAGAAAAATAAACTATATAAATGTTAAATAAAGTATCTATATACAGATTTCCTTTATTAAAGATGATAAAAATTGAATATCTAAATGCCGAATATGGGAATGAAACAAATAATAATAATAATAATAATAATAATAATAATAATAATAATAATAATAATAATAATAATAATAATAATAACACTAGTAGAAAAATAGCTTTTTATAACGGGTAAAATTGATTTATTATGACGGATAACCTGATGTTATAGTTCTGGGTGTTATAATAAGTCTGTGCATTTTATGACGGATAGAAAAATCCATTATAATAGGTCCAGTGTATTATGACAGACTTCCTGTTACCTGTCATAATAGGTCCAGTGTATTATAATAATATATAACGTAGTTTCTAAAATACATTATAATATATTAAAAATATTATGACATAAATTTATTTGTACGTTATAATATGCTACGTTATCAATTCCCATCTTATAATTTACTATCTTTTTCTTTCTTTGATATACGCAAACTAGAAGCCCAACAATGGGAATTTGAATACTAAAGACTGAATGCTCGGTAGCTAATAAATTATTGAAATTATAAACCAATGAGATAGATAATTCTAAAGGCTAAAATATCGAAATTATAACCCAAACACAGGTTTTCCATGAGGCTTCGAATATAACCAAATTTGAAGTATATACAATATATTAACTGTAGAACCAATATTTATTATTACAAAAAATTGATCGGCCTTAATCCAGGAGAAGCTTATCAACAATAGAATCATCCAGTTCTGGCAAATCTCTGTAAAAAAGTTCTTCGCATTCAACCTGTTATGAATGAAAGAGACTTTTAATAACCATGAATGAAAGGACCAAAAGGAAAAACAACCATGGCAGTTCATGTTCCTAAAACTTAAACTTTTTTATTCAGCACTAGAAACTTACATTAAACTGAGCATGAACACCTTGAAGATTTTCTTGCTTCCAAGTTTCAGGAAATACAAGAGGAAAAGACTTTGATTCACCTCGATGAATTCCAATTATTGAATCAAGGAAACCTGGTAATACCTTGTCTCCATCCTCTGTATCAAAATTAAAGCCTGCATAACTAATATAAGTTTAGAGGGAAAATATGCATGATCTATTACAA
>NC_028355.1:29624998-29628862 GCF_000741045.1 Vigna radiata var. radiata | reverse complement strand
GAATACTAAACTCACATATCACCAGTCCTGAAATATAATTTCTCTACCAACAATCGAAGAGGTAGGGGAAGATCAGTTGATAATATAAAAGTAATGCTTTAGACCGGAAACTCTGCTCTTAAACACTTCAAACAACCACAATATCTTCAAATTTTAAACTTTTAATCAGTGGCTCAAACAATATGTGATAACCTTTCTCAGCAAATATAAAAAGAACTCAAGCTAACAATAATTTACCTATAATAATTTCTCCAACCAATGGATTGAGTACTGGAAGCAGCAACATCTGGGAGCCAACTGAGAGTAAGCTCTTAAAATAATCAACACTCTTGCATAATCAGCTTATCAATCACTCATAGAAGGCTAATTGAATATAACTAAGTCAAACAATTTTAGACATGCAGAATATTAATTGCGCAATAAAAATACAATTTTAGTACAGTGGAACAAAATGAACAAAAATATTTGGGAAATATAATACCTGAGAGAAGATTGAACCGATTCCCACCATCATCAGAAGTTCTGAGAACTGATTTTTGTTAAAGCCAAAAACAGCTTTCAAATTGTACTGCACAGGAATTGTGAGACTGTCAAACTATATTGAATCAGAAAAAAGAAATTTGTTAATTATATACTAGCACTAAAAAGAGCCTACTTAGGATTATGTTCCTAATGCAAGAATTTTAATTTAACATGTTTTCTATTATTTCATGCACATGAAAATAATATAGCTAAATGACAATCTAAGCGTTGCATGTTGAGACACAGCATGTGATCTGAAACCGTCAATCAAATCCAAGATTTGTAATTTACCTAATAAATAAAGGGCTTTATTTTTTCATTATTTGGTATTAACAAAGGGGTTACCTTGCTTAATGCAATTATACCCAACAGAGTGTGGTATTGTCTGCAGATTAGTCCCCTTTTGGAAGTATGTCAAATAGTTTATTTGGTGAGCATACCAATTTATGCTAATCCAAGGAACAAGATGCTTAAAAGAATACAGAAAACAACCACTGTTGATGTTTGTCATTTCAATTTTAGTACTAGTACTAGTATTTGTTGTGTTAATTACATGTTGTGACTTCCGGGAAAAGACATTTGGGTTATGATTATACAATGTACTAGTACTATAATCTATGGTTTTTCATGTGGGTTCTCTCAGTTTTCACATAGTTAATGATTATGCCAAAGAATAATCCAACACTCTACATGGGTTTAATGATCCAGTCTTGGCCTTATTAAGGCACAGTTTAGTGAAGTTATTATAAAGAAAAAATAATAATAATAGAAGTACATTTTATATTTTATAATAATAAACAAAGAGTGCTTAAAACTTCTATTTCATATTTATGTTAGACATCTCCCCGTATATTAGAGATAAAATCAAATTATTTATAAAGATAATCTTCACTTATAATTAATTGGTTTAATCAGGTTATACTAGACTTCTCTTTCGTTATTACCATGGTGTTTGTTCCTCTTAAATTCTTCTTATAAAAATTAATGGATTATGGCTTTTGCAGGCACTTGATGGGTGATGCTTTAAGCACACTGACTGTGCAGGAACTTAAGCAATTGGAGAATAGACTTGAAAGAGGAATCACTAGAATCAAATCTAAGAAAGTAAGATTATTGATGAACTAAATCTTATTTTTCCTCTGGAAATATTATTGTCCAACTACCTAACAAAGTTAAACTTAAATGGTCAACCTCCACCTCAACTTCAACTACCGTTCTTCTCTGTTTCTTTCCACTCCCTCCCAACACAATTCAAAAATTAAATGGTGAGTACCAACAATTTGAATTGTGATTTGATAACCTCAGACCCAAATATAATTAATCGAGACGGAACGGACTTCCATTTCAGTCTTTTAAGTTAGCCTCAATAAATATTTAGTATTCGGTCCTACTTCCAAAACTTCTGTTTGTTTTAGTAAAAACTTGTACCTAGCAAAAATGTCACCTTGTCCTAAACACTAACTCTATTTGATTGACTAGCATAAATTGCCTACATGACACACAAGTGGCATCACAGCGGCAAGAACTTGCTCGACAAACCTTTGGGTCTTCCTATTTGGAAAAGAAGAGAAAGACATCAATTATATTTCTGTTCTTCCTTCTGTCATTCCCTTCCATAATCTTTAGCAAGTTTAGGAGAACGAAATAATCTCTTATCATACTGCTCACCAACTGATCCACCATTTTTCCAAATATCAACCCACAGGAGCCAAGTAAGAAGTAGCCAGCAGTGAACTAAAAATGCTTTCCTAAATGAAGCAGTGACTTCGAATAAAATAAAACAAATTGAGGCAANGAAAACAAAATTAAACGTTACCATTTGTTTTACAGCACTATGACTCAAATATCATCACAAACAATTTGGTTAATCTGTCAACGGGAATTTAGCATTTTGGGCAAACCTGACGACACGAATAAAAGAAACAAGGAAACCAAAAGCAAACTCGAGGGACAGATAGCATAGTTTTCCAGCATTAATCAATAGTTCGCAAGGAAAACCGTCGGAGAGTATTTTCAGATGGCATAAAGATTCATGTCATGAAACAAGGTGTCATAAAAAATTAACAAAACTAAGGGAAAGTACCCATAACCATTCACCACCATACGGCAGATACCTATCACCGAGCAACACAATTAAGAAATAAGGACATGGGTAAACGTACCCATGAGCTGATAGAGAGCCTTCTGAGTTCGCTTCTCCAGCTTATCAAACTTCTTCTGCACATCTCTCCNCAGGTCCCAGTTAGGTTTCTTCGGAGCAATATTCAGAAACGGATCCTAATATTTTTGTATAAAAAAATACATATTACGAAACAAAGAGACAGAGAAAAGCAATGACGGATTAACCAATGGAGTACGCACTAGAGTAGTACCTCCTGAGCCTGAGGTTCGGGTGGAGGCACATCGACAGGGTCTTCGAACTTGGGGAGCACCGCAGGGGCAAGCTTCCCTTCCTGGAGGTTCTTGTCATGAGGAACGTAGTTACGAAACTTCATTCTGCAACGCAATTTCAGGAACCGTGAGTTTTTTTGAGTATCAGAGAAAGAGAAGGCATCGAAGGTAGACAGGTACCCACTCTTGTTGTTGATCTTCTTCTTCTTCGGCATCGTCGTTGTCCTTTGGTTCGGGAGCACTGGACAACTCCTGAGCGGCTCTGAGAGCTAGCAGTCTCTCGCGACGGGAGGCAACGCTTTGCTCGATCGAATCCTCTTCACTACCCATTTTTTCCCTCAATCAAAATTTCTTCTACTCTTTCTCTCTGTATTTATGCACACAAAAACCCTAATTCTTCTTCTTCTTCTAAAGGAAAGTGCTTACCGCTTGAAGTGTGGCAACCGAGAACTCGACGAGAGCCTTCAATTATGGAGACGAGAGAAACGTTCTCGAGGGTATGCAAATGGAAAATTGTGGTTGATTGAAGTGCGAATGATAGAGAGTGAAGAAGAGAGGAAAAGAGAAAGAGAGTGAATGACGTCGATCGAGAGTAAGAGAGAAATGGGAAATGAGAGTCAGAGGAAAAGAGGAAAATGGAAAAGAGAGGTACTATAACGGATTTCTAAAAATCAGTCATAATATATTAAAAATTTTATTTATAAATTTGTCACCGCGTTTTATATTATAAGTAATATGTAAAACTATGTTTTAGACTTATTTACGAGTGTGTCACCGCGTTTCATATTATGACGGATATATAAAAGTGTGTTATAATATGTCTCTATTATGATGGATAATTTTTATCCGTCATAGTAAAGTCGTCATACTACTAGTGTAATAATAATAATAATAATAATAATAATAATAATAATATTAATAATAATAATAATAATATTAATAATAATAATA
>NC_028355.1:29533366-29624728 GCF_000741045.1 Vigna radiata var. radiata | reverse complement strand
TAATAATAATAATAATAATAATAATAATAATAATAATAATAATAATAATAATAATGGAGCTTATATTTGAGTTCGCCAATATCATAGATTTTCTAAATAGTATGTTGTATCCTTAAGACCATTGTGTTTGATTATGAAAATTAGTACAAATAGACTTAGAACCCAAACCTTTCATAACATTGGATTTGTGGCTGAAACACAATGGATTTGATGATTTTGTTAATAAACAATGGGATATCCGACGATGGTCTCCATTCAATAATATAACAATTTTCTTTCAAATTATTTCTCTCACACAATCATTTTACGGTTAAGTTATCATTTGGCAGAACCTCGCAAGGAACTCGAAAGAAAACGTAGTCTTCTCGAATTTAAACAACAATAATGGCTACAACAAGTACTTTTGTGCAACCAATAATGTCAAGATTTGATGGCCACTATAGTTATTGGGCGATGCTTATGGAGAATTTTCTTCGATTAAAGGAGTACTGGATTGTTGTGGAAAATGAAGTTTCTAGAGCAGCAAAAGGTGTCACTCTGTCTGAGGCACAAAAGAAAACTTATGAAGAGAAAAAATTGAAGGATCTTAAAGCTAAGAACTATCTCTTTCATGCTTTAGATCATTCAATTTTGGACACTATAATAAACAAAGATACATCAAAGAGTATTTGGGACTCCATGAAGAAGAAATATGGAGGAACAACCCTAGTAAAGCGTGCTCATCTCTAAGTCTTGCAGAAGGAGTTTGAAACTACTCACATGAAGGAAGGAGAATCAGTGATTGAGTACCTTGCTCATGTTCTTGTCATTTGTAATAAAATGAAACGCAATGGTGATGATTTGAAAGAAGTTGCATTGGTAGAAAAGTTGTTGGAGTAAATTGGGTTTACAAGACCAAACTCAATGAAAAGGGAGAAGTTGACAAGTTTAAAGCAAGGCTGGTAATGAAAGGATATGCACGGTAGTACGGTATGAATTACATAGGAGTTTTTGCTCGGGTAGCTTGTATGGAGACTGTGTGGTTGGTAATTGCATTCATAGTACAAAAAGGGTGGGCGATACAACAACTAGATGTGACGTCTACCTTTTTACATGGAAAATTAGTTGAAGATGTCTTTGTGGAGCAACCCCGTGGTTATGTGCAAAAAGGGAAAAAAGAAAAGGTGTACAAATTAAAGAAAGCTCTTGATAGGCTTAAACAAGCTCTGTGTGCTTTGAATAACTGCATTGAAGCATATTTTGTTAAGGAAGGTTTCAAAAAATGTGATATGAGCATACTCTTTTTGTTAAACAAAACAAAAAGGATAGCATGCTCATTTTAAACTTATATGTTGATGATCTTCTATTTACAGGAAATGACGAGTTGATGTTTTATGAGTTTAAGAACTCAATGATGCTTGAGTTTGACATGACTGATCTTGAAAAAATGAAGTATTTTTTATGTTTTGAAATCTTGCAAATATCAAGAGGAGTCTTTATCTATCAAAATAAATATGCTAAGGAGATGTTGCAACGTTTTAAAATGAATCAAAGCAACTCAATTCAAACTCTTATAGTTCCTAGTTTTAAGATTTGTAAAGATGAAGGAGGACAACAAGTGGATAAAACTTGCTACATGCAAATTGTGGGGTGTCTTATGTATCTCACTTTGACTCGTCTAGATTTCATGTTTGTTGTAAGTCTTTTGAGCAGGTATATTGAGAATCCCACTCAACTCCATTTACAACTAGCAAAGAGGGTACTAAGGTATATATATAAGGAACTATTGAATTTGGAATCTTTTACAAGAAGGGAGGAACTGATAAACTCATAGCATATATTGATAGTGACTATGCTAGGGATGTGGATGATAGAAAAAGTACAACTGGAAATGTCTTTCTTTTTAGATCTAGAGTTGTATCATGGTGTTCAAAGAAACAACCATTTGTTAGTTATTCAATCACAGAGGCATAATTCATCACAATGGCATCATGTCCCTATCAAGCTATTTGGCTAAAGAGGCTGCTCATGACACTTGATCAAACTAACCAAGAGTCCATAACTATTCAATGCGACAATAGTTCTACTATTAAACTATCAAGAAACTTAGTAATGCATGGACGTAGCTAGCAAGCATATAGATGTTTGTTTTCACTTTCTTCGGGAGCTTATACAGGCATGAGTGATAGAACTTATCCATTGTAACTTCAGAACATATTGCTGATGTGATGACAAAGCCTCTCAAACTGGATGTTTTTCTAAAGTTGCATACAATGCTTGGAGTCTGTAAAGAGAGCCATGTAAACTAACTTCTTTATATTAAAAGAATTTGGTTTAAGGAAGTATTTTTTAGGAATTAGTCAAATAAATTCCTGGTTTATTTAGGATTCTTTCTCTATCAATTAAGAGTTTAAGAGTAACTTCTTTCGATTTTGCCTTTTGATATATTGGCTATTTAATAGCCTAAAGTTCTCCATTCAATAATAGAATCATTTTCTTTCAAATTATTTGTCTCACAATCATTTTACGATTAAGTTATCATTAACGAAAGAGTTTACTGAAAAAGAAGTTAGGTTGACAATATGAGATTGTGAGGATAGTAAGTTCGGGTAAGATAGTTTTAATTTTAATTTTATTAAGAAGTTTTAGGATACTATTAAAGAGGACATCTTAAAGGTGGTTAATGAATTCCATTTGTATGAAAAAGGTCAATGAGATGAAATGCATCTTTCTTAAGCCTTATACAAAAACGAGATAACCCACAAAATTTACAAAAATATAGGTCTATATGCTTAGTAAGGTGTAGAAACTCAATCTCTAAGACTAAAAGGGTCTTACATGAGTTTATATATAATTCTTAGTTTGCTTTTCTAGAAAGAAGAGGTTTTCTTGAAAGTGTGGTGGTTGCAAATGAGACCATAAATGAAATGAAAAGAAAAAAAAAAGAAAAAAAATGCATAATATTCAAGGTTGTCTAGGAGACTCTATTACTTGGAAATTTTTGTACTACATGATGGAAATAATGGGTTTTAGTAACAAATGGATTAATTGGATAAAAGAGTGCTTGGAATCTGCCACAATTTCAATTCTTGTAATTGGTAGCCCAACAAAAGAATTTATTCCATTAAAAGGTCTTAGGCAAGGAGAGTGAGAGTAGAAGAAAATATGTTAGCAATATATGTAGAAACGATGAATAAATTTATTATTATCTTTTGTTCAATATCCACTTTTGTTCTAATAGATAAATAAAGAGACAATAAAATAAAATAATAAAAGTGTAAAAATAAACTGCATAAATTTATTATTATCTTTTAAGGAAAGAGTTTTTTTTTTTTTTTCCTTTGCTTATTTATTATTATTATTATTATTATCTTTCATCTTTATTTTTACTCTTTTATTTTCATTTTATTTTATTGTGTCTTTGTTTATTTATTAGCATTGTTTTTCTTTTTTATTTATTTCTTATATTTTAAATTCAAAAAAGGAGGAGAAAATACTTTTAAGTATATAAGATTTAAAAAAAGAAAAAAGAAAAAAAGGGCCTGTACGAATGCGACAAACAACAGGGAAGTTTTTTCGCGCATTCTGATTTCGTTCCTTTTGCTGGGAGCGGCCTGGGGTTGCAGAGAAAAACGGTTGAGAGAATTTGTTTGGGGGCAGTACAGAGGGTTTGTCCTTTTTTCTTCTCACCCTAATCTTCCAAAAAGCAGAGAGGGGAACATTTGGACGGTCATGGGTCACACTTCGCTACCGCGGCCTAGGCAGCACTCGGGACTTCCCCTGATCGGAAAGAATCAAACAAGCTCACGGTAGAGGAAGAAGGCTGACCGTTCATTGTAGGTAAGTGTCTGTAGCTTATATTAGCCTTATCCATGACCATACTTGTGCATGAATATTTGAGTTAGGTATGGCTGATTTCAGTGCTGTTTCACTTTTTCACTCCTTATTCACGCTCGCCTCACCTAAATGCGAGTTTAGAAGCCCTCATTATTCACATAATATCACTCATTTTTCTTTGTTTTTATTTTCTTTCCACTTAAACTTATCCTGGATACCACTGGCACCTCTGTTTTGTTTGTCTTTCTGCTTTTCCCTTTGTTAACTAGATCATCGTGCTCACTTTTATTTTTATTTTGGTTTTGTTTTCTTTTGTTAGGTTACCTTTACATATATATATATATATATATATATATATATATATATATATATATATATATATATATATATCATTATTCTGTTATGAAAATAAATAAGAATTATAAAATAAAAGATAAAATTAAATATAAAATATAAAATAAAAAAGTGGTAAAGTTACTATATTATAGAAATAGTTTTAAATTTATTTTTGACACTTAATATCTTTTAATAACTAAATGCAACATTGATTTATTTTCTAATTTAGATTTTTCTTTAAAAAAGGTGCGTATGTAAATAGTATTATTATTGTTATTTTATAAATACAATTATTTTTATAATTTTATTTTGGACATTTATGAAAATATTGCTCATATATAAATAAAATTACAAAAAACAAAAGATAGAAAAGAAAAAATATAAAGTAAAAAATAAAAATAAGGAAATACTAAAAATGATATAAACACTTGTGTGATTGTCCGTCCTAGTATCTTTCTTTCATTAAATAAATAAAAATAATAAATATAATGTTTTAAAGGTATAAGCACTTGTGTGATCTTTCCTACCGTCCTAGTGTTCATTACTTTCTTTTTTCCTTTTTTCGAAATAAATAAAAATAACAAAAATAATGCTTTAATGATATGAACACTCGAGTGGTCATCTGCATTGTCCTAGTACTTAATACTTTTCGTTCTCTTTTAAAAATAATTAAATATCATTTCAAAGGTATGAGTATTCGTGTGACCGTCCATGTCAGCCTAATACTCATTACTTTCTTTTTCTCAACCATGTCAAAAATACTAAAAAAATATAAAATCTTCAAAAAACAAAAAATATCCACATTTAAAAAAAAAACAATCTTTCAGCAAAACTACATGATCATTGATTCTCCATCAAGAGTGGAGATATGTAAGAGCAAGGTCGGTCCTTGTCAGGTTCAGTTTCCAAAAATCCAAAATTGTCCATGATCATTCCAAAACAAATTTCCAAATATTTTCTCAAACAATTATCCAAATAGGTTTTTGAACTATGTAATCCTGATTTCTTATTCCGAATGAGAATACCTACGAGTAAGGTCAATCCTTGTTGGGCTTAAAAAAACTAAAAAATATATATTTTTTCTTTAAAGTGTCATTTACGTCCCGAATCTAGAATTTGGTTATTGCATACCATGTTTTTCTTTATGGTTTTTCTATAGTTTTCCAAAATAAACTATGGTGGCGTCTCTAAATCTCTTTTTCAAACATTTTTTTTTATTCGTCGTCTCGTCGCGATTCTGGTTGCGATTTTAGTGAAGGGAGAAAGATGGTGTGGGTAAAATGGGATAACATGTGTAAGCCAAAAGAGGAAAAAGGACTAGGTATTAAAGATTTGAAGATGTTTACATTGCATTATTAGGGAAATGGAGTTGGAGATTAGCAAAGGGAGAGGAAGGACTTTGGAAAGTAATTCTAGAATCAAAATATGGAGGATGGAAAAACTTGAATTATAGGTGTCAACCCTTATGTGTTGTAAGGGGAATAAAATTAACTTTTGGGAATATAGATGGATATTGGAATAACCTTTAGGTGTTATCTATCCAATACTATAAGCAAATTCCATCGATAAGAATGGACAATTGATGAGTTTGGTCAATGGGTCAACCATAGTTAGGTTTGGGATATGAAGTGGAGAAGGGAATAGTTTAAATGAGAATTACCTTAATTATATAAATTCAACAATGATCTTACACACATTAATCTGTAAGGATAGGGATGACACATTGTTATGGAAAGATGAAGAGGGTGATAGCTACAAGATCAGATCTGCTTATTGTTATCCTTTGGAAGTCAAAGCTCTACCCTCAACTCAACACTTTGCATGGAGAGTCCTTATTAACAGAATAACAACTAATGACAATTTGAGTAGGAGAGGTATATTGAGAGGCTCCAATTTGTGTGTTATGTGTGGCAATGCAGATGAAAGTAGTAATCATTTGTTCTTCTCATGTAAAATAGCTTGGAGTGTGTGGAACCAATGCCATAGATAGGTAGGAAATACTAGTGTTAGTCACAATGATCCATAACATCACTTTAGACCGTTTGATCTTATGGAATTGAATAGTAAACAAAATAAAATATGAACCTGCATGTGGATGGTATTTGTGTGGGTTCTATGGGATAAAGAAATAAGGTTATCTTTAGGAATGAGCTGATAGATGATTATGAGATTTTTGCTCTACTTCCGCTTAAAACTTGAGGGTGGTTAACTGGTAAATACCTAAAAGCCAAATTCACTCATTTTGATTGGTGTCTAACCCTATAATATGCTTAAAATCTATGCACTAAATATTATAGGCAGAGCGAGTAGTTTCATACACATGCATATTATACTACTTAAAGTACACCAGGAATGAGGAACAATAAATCACATTACAAGCAGGGACCTAAGTGCAAAAGTTATGTCATTTAAAAAATGATGTACTAACTATCTCTATTTTCTACTAACTATCTCTATTTTGCAGATTAACAAGTTATATTTCTTCTCCTCTGCTGTTATGTTACCAGTATTAGCCAAACTGAAGGTTCACTATTAAATGAGAATAATGGAAGACACATTTATGCTATACTCATGCAATGAAGATGGTGTGTGGTGCTCCCAAAATATACCTCTACATCATAAGAAGTATCTAATGGTTGAAACACGAAATCGAATATAAAAGGATATTTTATCGTGATAGTATCTTTTAAGGTGTTATGTTTAGCTCTTTAGTACATATCTATATATTTTTTCTTTTCACTTAGAGAATATCCACACAAAAAACTGTTTTTTTTTTTTTAAAGGCTATTGTGCAATTTGTTGCAGGGTTTTGATTTAATGTTATAATATACCTTAGAGTTTTTTTAGAAACTTTTAGAAGATGTGAACTTTGTGTTTAAGTAAAAAGATTAAAACACTGCAAGTACTATCTGTTAGTTTTAATTTTTGTTAATTAAAAAAAACCAAATTTATTATTCTTTTGGATCTTCTTGTCGGAGCTAGTTCCATGCAAAATATTTTAGGTTTAATACCTCTATTGATCCTCTTATTTGTTAACTAATCTCATTTTGGTCATCTAGTTTACAAGAGTCTCAATTTAGTCACAATTTTTGAAAATATGAACACATTGTATCTCATCCGTTAAGTGGTAGTAGACGGCGTTAATTTGAGCTGACTTGTAATTTTTTTTTTTATATTTTAAAATCATTAAATCCACGTGGATCTTTTTTCTTTTTCCGGTACCAGGGTTCTCCATATTCACAGCACCACCTCCTTCACCAAAATTCTGGGTGGACCATTACCCTCCTCACTGATTTCCGATTTCTCCAAATCCTAACGAATTCTTTCTATTAATTTTCCTCCAGCAACGCCAAAGAAGTAATTTTGCACAACTCGTGGGGAGTTGACCACCTTCACGGTTAAAGTGTGCCCACTCGTTCCTGGACGAAGACACGGGCTTCCTCAATCCTGGTTTTGAATCTGCCATGTTTCAAATCCTATATAAAAGCCACAAAAAACATCAACTGAGATAACATAAAAACAGCAGGAATGCACACTAGCCTAATCTTGTAAGATCTTAACACATAGCCTAATATAAAAGGTTTAATTAACAGTTTCTTAGTACATAGGTTTTGAACAAAAAATGCTCACTTATCCAACATTTCTCATCCAAAATTGTAAGATCTTAACACATAGCCTAATATAAAAGGTTTAATTAACAGTTTCTTAGTACATAGGTTTTGAACAAGAAATGCTCACTTATCCAACATTTCTCATCCAAAATTTCAAGCTAAGGGAAAAACCCAGTTATGTGGATACCAAATAAACTTATCGAAACCTGTAAAATCATCCTACCCTAACCCCAGCTTAAAAGGGTAAGAAAGTTTTATCTGTTTCATGAACATGTTAATTTCTGAAAAAGTACATCATAAGTTATTTATGTGTGAAGAAAGTTTTATCTGTTTCATGAACATGTTAATTTCTGAAAAGTTCAGTAACAATTATTTTTCTTATAAAAACTTACTCATGTTAGTTTTTATTTTAAGACACATTTTAGATTTTTTTCTTAAAAAGTATACCTATTTTTTTTTCTATTAAATATTATGATTTATTCATATTTTGTATACATATAATGTTCTTAAAATTTAATTGAATTAACTATTTTGTTAATTTGTGTATTAACTGCAAGGAGTATGTTTAACGTTCATGTTTCAACTTTCTCTTAATTATCTATCTTCCCCGAATTTGCCGTAGAATATGAAGCAGAACTTCAGAAGTTTACAACAACGAATTACTAAGTTGAAGCAATTTCAATTCAAGCATAATCCGAAACCTAGTGACTCTATAAATAGAGGTGTTAGAGACAGCAAACTTTTGATTCAGTGCAACAAACAGATCGCAGAGAATGGAAGAAATGGCAACGTTAATGAGGCAGAATTGGTATTCCACAGGATGGCCGTGAAGAACACTGCTTCTTGGACTGCCATGCTCACTGTCTACGCCCAAAATAGCCAAATAGAAAATGCCCGCAAAGTGTTCGATCAAATGCCTCAACGAACTACGGTCTCATATAACGCAATGATCTCGGCTTACATTCGCAATGGTTGCAACGTGACCAAAGCTTATGAGCTGTTTTCAGTGTTGTCTGAACGCAACTTGGTCTCATATGCTGCCATGATCACGGGTTTTGTGAAGGCAGGGAAGTTCCACATGGCTGAGGAACTGTACCTTCAGGCTCCACATGAGTTCCGGGACCCTGCTTGCTCAAATGCGTTGATAAATGGATATTTGAAGGCAGGTGAAGTGAATGAGGCGTTGCAGGTTTTTGAGAACATGGTTGAGAGGGATGTGGTTTCTTGGAGTGCCATGGTTGATGGTTTGTGCAGGGATGGGAGGGTTGCAGCTGCCAGGGAGCTGTTTGACAGGATGCCTGAAAGGAACGTGGTTTCTTGGAGTGCAATGATAGATGGGTACATGGGGAAAGGTTTCTTTCAAGAGGGTTTTTCCTTGTTTACTGATATGAGGAGGGAAGGTCTGGTTGATGTTAATTCCACCACAGTGACTATCATGTTTAAAGCGTGCGGAAATTATCGTAGAATGCCAGAGGGCATGCAGATACATGGGTTGGTTTCACGCTTGGGATTTGAATTGGAAAGTGTTTTGAGTAACTCTATGATTACTATGTATTGCATGTTTGGTTGCACAGACATGGCAGACAAAGTATTTTGTATATTGACCGACAAAGATTTAGTTACTTGGAATTCTTTAATTTCTGGATACGTTCATAACAATGAAGTGGAAGCTGCGTATAGGGTTTTCGAGAGTATGCCAGAGAAAAACTTGATCTCTTGGACAGCCATGATCACAGGGTTTACTAAAAGTGGAAGAATTGGAAATGCCATACAGCTTTTTAATATGTTGCCAGTGAAGGATGATTTTGTTTGGACGACTATTATATCTGGGTTTGTAAATAATAAGGAGTATGAGGAAGCTTTGCATTGGTATGCTCGGATGATTTGGGAATGCAGGCCAAATCCTTTAACTATTAGTAGTGTCCTCGCAGCTTCAGCTGCTTTGGTGGCGCTAAATGAAGGGCTACAGATTCATACCTGTATTCTGAAAATGAACCTAGAGTATCATTTGTCTGTACAAAACTCTCTTATATCATTTTACTCCAAGTGTGGGAATGTGATTGATGCCCACAGGATTTTCTTAGACGTCATTGAACCAAATGTCATCTCTTATAACTCGATCATCAATGGGTTTGGACAAAATGGTTTTGGCAAAGAGGCTCTCAGTATCTATAGAAAAATGCAGAGTGAAGGTCATGAAGCCAACCATGTTACTTTCCTTGCTGTCCTTTCTGCCTGTACTCATGCAGGATTAGTTGAAGAGGGATGGGACTTATTTAACTCCATGAAATCACGTTATGGAATTGAGCCAGAAGCTGATCATTATGCCTGCGTTGTTGATCTCCTTGGCCGTGCAGGTTTGCTTGATGAAGCTGTTGATCTAATCCGTTCAATGCCATTTAAGCCCCATTCTGGTGTTTGGGGGGCTATTCTTGGTGCAAGCAATACTTACCTCCGTCTCGACCTTGCTAAGCTTGCAGCTGAACACATTACTGAGCTGGAGCCTAAAAATGCAACTCCTTATGTGGTATTATCTAACATGTATTGTGCTTCTGGGGAAAAGATTGACAGTGACTTAGTAAGAAAGACCAAAAACTTTAAAGGAATAAAAAAAAATCCAGGTTGTAGTTGGATTACAATGAAAGATAAGGTTCATCTATTTCTTGCAGGGGATCAATCACATGATAATATTGTAGAAATGAAAGCCACAATACTGACCATGGATAGGGAAATGCAGTGGTTGTGTCATTGTCGGTGCTGACTGACTGTCTTCTTTTCTTTCTTTTACGAACATTACTTCTCTGTTGGTGCAGCGTCATCATTGTGTAACCGAGCTGACTTCATTTTCAACCAAAGATTCTTGGATGCACCTGTTGTAATGACGTCTAAGAAAAAGATCATTAGCGCACTCGACACACTACTTAATGTGTGCGTTTCAGCATTCTTGATCATCATTGCCTCAAACCTCAACTACTGTATGGATCAGTACTGACCACGTAAGTGTTAGAGTTGGTCAAATTTTAAAATGTGTTTGGTTAGGGAATATATTATCAATTATTCTGTCTGATTTTTATTTTATCATAAAATATTGTTTAGGGTTTAGTGAGATAATCCAGGAAGGTGAAATTCTGAAATGTGCTTGGAATAGTTGAAATTGAGGGATTTCATTGGTGTTGGAGTACTGGTGATACTCAGCGCATGTTTTAAATGGTCAGTGGGGACTATACATGTTTAATTGTTTATAATTTTGTCAATAATTTTGTGTATATTATTGTTTATTGATTTGATTACGTATTAAAGAAATTTGATTACTTGTATAAAAAAGAGTATGAAGCTTAGTTAAAGTTGTTTCTCGTATAATTTTACCTGTAAAATATTTCTTTGATCTTTGTTTACGGCCTCTCCAACAATTCATTTATATATGCATGCATGTATATATGTATTTATGTCTGAACTGAGAATGCTTTTTAGTGTGTTGTATCAATTTACAGTTCACAAAGGTTTTTCTATAATGTAACAAAGGTTTTTCTGTTTTGACAAAACTTTGTTGTTTTCCTATAATGTTTAACTGTAACCCTCTACTCATAATAAGACGAGGGCACTGGTTTGCCGTGCTATATACTTTTTACAGTGAAAATAACTTTTGGACTATGAAGTCAGTTCTTAGGTAGTTGAATATGCATGCTGACAATTCTAAACATTGCATTGCATCGCATCTAATTCTACTCATTCCCCTTTTTCTTGAACTGACAAAACAACTGTTTTAATAGAAGCTTCGTTTATGCCATGATCTTCTGTGGTTACAAGTTTTGGCAACTACTGAGTACTGTGATAACTATTTGCAGGTGCTACTTTTTTAAATAGTCAATTAGGCTATACTTATCCACTGGAGTAGGATTCATTCAAGTGACGCTGAGAAAAGATGAGAAATGCCAATACTACTATATTGGAATTAAGGTCTTTTCTTTTCTACTTCCACACTCACACCCGAGAGTCCTGAAAGCAATCAGATAATATAACGTTATATACTGAACTTGACTGTTTATTCTATTCCATTGTTTCTTATATTATATACTTTGATTATATACAGGAACATACAATTCAGTGTTCTTTTAAACCAAATCTGTGGTGGCTTGTTGTAATTAATATTATTTTTAATGGAGGAAGAGATGAAGAATTTATTGGTATTGGTCCTGTAGATTGGGTACTGCTTGGAAGGCTTGGAGTAAGTGAGACAATTATTTTCTTAGAGCTAGAACTAGCAGACTGGTTATTTTTCTTGCAAGTTATGTTCTTGCCTGAGGCCCTGGCCTATCTCCATGTGCTCTAGGATGCTGTATGGGTTACTGCGCTTAAAAAAACTGCTCAATTCAATCCTCTTCTGGAGTTCATATAGAAGTTGTCAGTGAAATAACACCAATATGGAAGATGTGATTTTGTTCTTCAGTGTGTGTTGATTTGGATTTCCAGGTTTGCACCTAAACTATGTGTTTTATTTTCATACTTCAATTGCTTGAATGGACCATATACATTTTTCCGTACTATCTTTTTTGGAGATGTTGGGTTTGGTTTTAGTAGAGATTGAGAGTCGTCAATGCAGAAATACTGTATAGGAAATCAGCAAATAGCCCTTAAGCTCCTTCCAGGGCGAAAGCTCCAAAGATAAAAGAGTGTTTTCTCTCTTCAATAAGAAACAAAATATCTCTATTCCCTCCTAACATCCTTGACTGCTTAACATCCCCCTTTTCATTCGCCCTAATTCGTTAATTCATTTTTCCCTAAGAGCATACATATTGAAGTATTTGACATAGCTATTATAATTGAGTAAACTGTTGGAGTGCAAATAAAGTCCCACATTGAATGAAAGAAGGACTGGTCAAGGGTTTATATACACATAGATATCTCCAATGGTAAGAGGCCTTTTGGAGTAGTGCCAAAAGCAAACCCGTGAGAGCTTGGCCCAAAGCGGACAATGTCTTACCATGTGTGTGTCGTACCCTCCCCCAACATAAACCACTTTCTTCTACAATTTTTGATAAGGCTAGTAAACTAAACTGCTTTCTTCAAGCATTTGTGACACACTTACCAAAGTGAAGCACTTTGTATCTTCAGTCAAGATAATGAAAAGGTATTTATTCTCTCCGATAAACGCCATGGCTTTGATTAAAGATGTCGTATTTCTTGTAGACACATATGCATATATAATAAAATAATCATTATCTTTTTTAAATTGAAAATGGACACATGGCTTTTTAGTGAAAGTTCTATGACTATGGAGGACAAACACATTGTCAAAGATATCATTGATGGTGAAGAGGACGACAATGACGAGTCCATATAATTCTATATATCCAATAATCTAGAAGTGATAAAAACTTTGATACTACTTGTTAAAATTTTAATTTAATTAAATAAAATGCAAAAGAAATACTAAAAAACATTAGATCATATTATTAAGATAGTTTAAGGAATACCTGGATGCAGATAGTGTGACATGAATGAACATCCCTAAAATAAGTCCCTTATTCTTTCTGGGACCTCCGTTTTAGATAAGTAATTTTGTATTAAGAATAAATAATTAATGTTGTATATGAATGTATGAAAAGCTTCCAATTTAGTCATTGGAAGACAAGACCACAAAAATATGATTTAGTTCCTTTATGTGTAAGAAATTTCACAACTCCTCGTGTTCAGTTTTCTGGGACAATTTTATTATGGAAAAGTATTCTAAACTCTTAATTTTTTTCATATTTGTAAGACTTTTTCTTCATTCCTATCAAATGATTTTTTTTTGGTGCTAATTTTAATATGGGTTTCGTAAAGTTTCACGAAATATTTAAATGAAAATAACATTTTATGTGATTTGCCTTCAAAGGAGGCCGCTCTTTTGAAACAAGTTTTAATTTATACAAAAGGTTTCTTTGATTTTCCACAATTTTTTTAGGATATATATATGTGAGTTGATTCTAAACTAAAACTTAATTTCTAACTCTTAAAAAATTGATTTTTAATTAAATATTTTTTTATTGTATAGAATATATTAGCGTTTCATCAAGAAACTATAGATCTAATATATAAAAAGACATAAAAAGTTTAGTTTCTCAATGTTTTATGCTACTATTAATAGAAAAAGAAGAAAAAAAAAAAAAAACAGGGAAGGCACAATGCAGAGCAAGAATGGCATAGCATCAATTCTTAAACCCTCTTCAGCAACATGGTATCTTCTCTTGATTACCTTTTAGTCACCTCCATTGTTGATTCTATTCCTAATGATAAATAAATTTTAAAAATCATTTGCATTTCCATGTTTGGTGAAGCTATAGCAGAAGAGAAGAGAAGAGAAAAGGATTCTTATTTGCTGTTGCTTGTGTTCATCATCTGTGTAAGGTTTAACCATTACATCACAGCATATCTAAATCCTTATCTTATTGCTTTTCTTTCATCTTCTTTCTCCTATAAAATATAATCTTCTAAATGATAGGAGTATTTTTATCTAATTGGATGATCTATTTGCTCCTCATTTTGTTGCTGATAATACTTATTGATGCTTTGATAGTACACTAACTATATGCATGATTTTAATCCAAAGGTTCTATTAATTTTAAAATAATTGACATGAATGTGAAAATGGTAGCATGATAAACAAAATTTCAAACTGCAAAATAATTCTATGGAATGAGAGTTTTATGGTGTCAAAGAATGATCTCTGCATTGTTATATAAAAACGTGGCAATTTGATAAAGGGTAATGATATTTATACAACATTTTTTTGACAACATTTGAATATCATTTATGTGTCATTCTGTGATTGGTCCAAAATTACTCCACAATCAATAATAATAATAATAATCATAATCACCACCATCGACCAATCACAAAATGACATATAGATGATGTTCAAATATTGTCAAAAAAATGTTGTATAAGTATCATTATCCTTGGATAAATTAGTCGTGTATGTTCTTTGGTTACACATTAGTTTTGAATATATTGAGGTTGGGTAGTTGTTCTTGCAATTATTTAGGGTTGCAATTATTTAGGGAATAACAAAAGAACGGAATAATAATGTGATGAATGTAAGAAAAATATAGATTGTAAAATGACAAGATTAGAAAAAAGACGAAATTTTATTTAAAATAAAACTAACTGTATTTTTAATGCAATTATACTCACATCCCTTATATCATTTAAAAATAATATATTAACTAAAATTCAAATAAAATAAAAATAAAAATTTTAAACTTTAAAAGATGAAATATTTTTTAAACGGGAAAAATTGAATGAGTTAATTATTTTATATTAGCGCTGTTAAAAAATTATACCACTATCCAATCATGTTTTTTTTTTCTATAAAATAAGTAAATAATTATAAAATATACAATTATATTTATTAATTTTTTATTATATTATTTTGTACAAATATAAATCTAAATAAAGTGAAACTTAAGTATTTGATTAGTACGAATATAAGAAAATGATTATATATTTTAGAGCTAAAATTAACGTGAATGTAATTTCAAAAGACGTGATAGTGGAAATGAACGCAACCACTTTTCAAATAAAACAGGGAATTATCTTTTAAATGGCTGGCAAATAATAGAGTGATTTAAATATGTACGAAAAAGGTATCCAAATCATTTATTTGTTCAATATGTGAAGGATTTCCTTATATATGTACATTTTTTTATGTATATATTTTATATTTATTTTACTTTTAATTATATTTTAAAATTCAAAGTAAATAAATAAATTCTTTAAATGTTAACAAAAATTCTATATATTTCAATAATATGTAAAAAAATTCATATATTTTAACAGCATAATATATTACGAATTATCTATTTATTTTTATCTAATTAACATTATTAGTTTTAGTTTCTTAATGGTAAAGTTTGTTGAGAGATAATCTTTGGTGTTACTTTAAGTTAGTAATTATAAAATTAATAAACATACGGGGTTTAATAAAATTCAATATCATCTGAAACAAATACTACAAATAATTGAAGAACAAGATTAAACATGAATCAAGAAAAGAAGAACATATCACACGATAATTTTTGTAATCATACAAGAGGGATTGTGACTTTTGGAGACCTTCATCACCTTCATAAATTCTTAGCTTTTTCCTTTGTTATAAAATATAATTTGATATCAATTTGTTTTTTCTTTCATTTGTAAACTTGGTTCTTTAAAAATTGTATGACATTTTTTTTATTATAATAGACGATAATAATTTGATTTTGCACTCCCAGCTCTTAAGCCACCATAACCTAGAACTCCACCAAATTATCTCTTAAAATATCTTAGGATCCACACAAGAGACATTCAATGAGCTCACTTAGGTCTTATTCACTTGAGTGGATTTGAAGGTAATTTTTATTGTTGTTTATTTGAATAGATTTAGAGGTAAGTGAGAGTAGATTTTGAAGTAAAATTTGTGAGAATCAGTGTGGATTTAATTTATGTGACAAATTAAAAAAATTTACTTCCAAATTCACTCTCACTTACCTCCAAATCTATTCAAATAAACAACAACAAAAATTTATCATCAAATCTTCTCAAATCCTCTCAATTACTCTCTTCCAAATCTACTCAAGTGAGCAAGATCTTAGGATTTTACATAAACCTAGTGACAATACTCACAACATATGTTATGTCAGGATTAGCGTAAACCATTGTACATCACAAAATCCAAAATGTCTGCATATGGAATTGAATTCGTATAGGTTTGATCCTCCGTTATTTGAGGAGACTATTTATCCCTCATCTTATAATGTTGAGTCAGAGGTGTGGAAACATATTTTACTTGTCATTGCAAACTTTTCATGGACCTTCCTGAGATACATCTCCTATTGTAGCTACAAAAGCTTCTGCTCGTTTTATATGATCGCAATCTCTAGAATTTTATTGTATGTTCTAATATCTTTCATATCAAATTTTCGTTTTAAGTCAGTCTACATTTTCAGCTTCAGACTTACTATTACTTGTTATTAGAATATTATCAACATACAACAACAATACCATAAAAAGATCTTTTGTCATAAACTTGAAGTGACCACAATTGCCATATTTACTTCTCATGAAACTAACAATAGCAATGAACTCATCAAAACATCTGTTCCATTGGCTTGGGAATTGTTTCAGACCAAACAAGTATCAGTTTAATTTTCAAACATAGTATTTCTTACCTTCTACATCAAATCCCGTTGGTTGTTTCATGTAGATGGTATCATCAATATCTCCTACAGGAATGTCATCTTATAACATCTATTTGCTCTCCCTCAAGATTAAGCTTGAAAACCATGTCTAACAAAACCCTTATAGATTTCGGCTTTTGAGAGAATACATCATTACAAACAACACCTTTTGTCTGAGTAAAACTTTTTGCCACCGATCTTGATTTGAATCGTCCTTGATCAATTCTTGGATTTCCGTTCTTTTGTTGGAAAATCCATTTGACATTGACCAATCTTGAAGCAGCATATCTACATGTCAAGCTCCATGTATTATTTTGAAGTGATTCTGTTGGAAATTCCATATCGACTAGAGATAAAACCAATTTATAATATATAAGTAGAGTGCACACCTCACCTTACAAACCGATTTTGTGGGATTGAGTTAGGCCTAAAACCCACTTCTAACAGATTCCATCTCCTCCTTCATGATAGTTAGACATTATGTCTTCCCTTTACTTACTAGAGACAATACACTTACGAGTAATCTTTTAGAACCACGATAACAACTGCAAAAGAGAATGTAATAAATGAGATACCAGGCTGCCATGGAAAAAGGAAAGAAGAAGAAAGGAAGAAGGGAACAGAAAAATGAGATATATCTTGTATCTATTATATAGTGAACTTAAATAGAATGAGAAGGAGAAACAAAAAAACAAAAAACGAGAAAGCATTGTTGGGCTGTGGTACCAGGCTGCCGAGTTGCTAGGTTATGGTGCTGGGATGTCGAGCTGGATTGCGGTGTCGGGCTACCAGGTTATGCTGTCGGAATGTGCTGAGCTTATCACTGCCGAACTCCTGGGCTGTGTTGTCGGGCTGTGCCGAGCTTATCAGCCCCTTCAAGCTGGGCATACGCATGCCCAGCTTTGAACGAAGACCATGAAAAGTAGTGGGTTGGTGCAGCAGTTTAGTAAAGATGTCGGCTATTTGAAGGGTAGTTGAAATGGAAAGTAATTTCCATGAAAAGTGGGTTGGTGCAGCAGTTTAGTAAAGATGTCGGCTATTTGAAGGGTAGTTGAAATGGAAAGTAATTTGAGGAAGCCATTAGCAACTTTATCACGAACAATGTGATAATCTATCTCAATGTGTTTAGTACCTTCGTGGAAGACTGGGTTTAAGGTTATTTGGACAGCTGATTGATTGTCACAGTAAAGAAGGACAAAGGACATGGCTTTTAAGAGAAACTTGAAGATCTTGAAGGAGAAAGGTCAACCATTGAAGCTTGCAAGTGGTGATTGTGAGGATGTGATATTCAGCCTCAGATGAGCTTCAAAAAACAGATATCAAGAGGTTGATTAGTTGGAGATGGGGATGGTTTTGCAACAATAGGAGTATGAACACGGGCATTATTTGAAGGTGTGGAAAAAACACTAGAAGAGGGTCGAATAGTGTTTTCGTAATTTTTTCAACTTGCATTTTTATCCTAATATACGTAATACTTATGAGTTGATAAGCATGGTTACTAAATGTTGTCCTAGAGATATCATTTACTTGACCAACTTAGCATATCCAAGTTTGAACGTAGGCATGATTGTTCTCAAATTTTCGTTTTCTCTCATTATTTCATTCTCAGAATCTCTTAAGGGATTGAAGTTTGATTGTTCTCACCTTTGAATCTATTTCAAACATTTGTTGAGAAATATTTCATGCTTCCTTGGTTATTTTCGCCCACATGATCCTTGAACATATGGCCTGTGAGACTCATATATGAATCATCCCAAAAACTTTAACATTTGTGATCATTTTGTTTTTCACTACTGCATGTTTTGTAATTGTAGTGACTTGGGGTTGATCTTCATACCCTTTTTTTGCATGAACTCTAAGACATCTAAGGAGGTAGAGAAAATTTCATTTTCATAGTTCAAACATCACAGTTTTCTCCTTCAAATAATTGACATTGTTATAAATTGTGTGGCTGACTGGAGTGTTTTTTACTACCATAATTCTTCACTTTGTTCTTTTTTCTCAAGGATCTAGAGTTCCAATACCACTTTGTTGATGGTGTCCACAGGTGATATTGGTATCTAATACTCAGAATTTAATTTCTACAAAAATTGTGTAGTAAAATTTACAATAAGAGAAAGACAATTTCGGAGATGAATTGGTTTTTATTTTGATTATTCTTTTCTTTCCTTGCTTACTTATTATAGGCTTTCAATAAGCATTCAATCTCCACTAAATAGAGTTATGTGGTATTGCATAAACCCATCAATAGAGTTAAGAGTGATTTTCAGTTGATTAATTTTGGTTCACTCTTTATTGATACATTCCAGGTTTTTGTTATTGATCTAAAATAGTAGAAAGTAAAAAAGAAAGCGGTGGCAATGGATTCTAAAATTGGTGGATCTATGACTAAATATGTTAGAAGTCAATTAGGATACATAACCTCTTACAAAAGTGACCTAGAAAAGCTCAAAACTGAGGTTGAAACCCTGAAGGTTGGAAAAAGTCGTGTACAAGAAACTGTTGATAAGGCTAAAGGAAATGGAGAAAAAATTCTAAATAATGTCCAGATTTGGCTGAAGAAAGTGGATGCAACAATTGCTGAGGCAAATAATCTTATTTTCAATGATGTCCAAGAAAATTATCCGATACACATTCCTAATATACAGTTTAGGCTCCGGCATAGCAAGAAATTGCAAAAGATGACACGAGAGATTTATGGGGTCCTATCAGAAGGAAACTTTGACAAAATTTCTAAACCACCAACAATAAAAGAAATTCAACAAGTGTTGAAAGATCCTAAAATCTATAAGATTGGGTTGTATGGGATTGATGGCGTGGGCAAAACAACACTAGTGAAGGAGCTAGCTCGAGAAGTTGAGAAAGAGGGTTCTTTTGATGTTGTAGCTATGGCTGAGGTGACTGATTCTCCAGATGTGGAAAATATTCAATGCCAAATTGCTAATGCCTTGGCTCTGAAATTTGATGAAGAGAGTAAAGAAGAGAGAGTGGAAAAATTGCGTCGAAGGATAAGCAAGGAGAAGAGTATTCTTGTTATTTTGGATGATATTTGGGGGAAAGTTGACTTAGCAGAACTGGGGATTGATAAAGGATGCAAGTTATTGTTGACGTCTGAACGTCTTAATGTGCTTAGATGTCAAATGGGTACTGAAAAAAATTTTAAAGTTGAGGTTTTGTCTGATGAGGATAGTTGGAAGTTGTTTCAGAAGATTGCGGGTCAAGCTATCAAATTGATTTCCACAAACAAAAGTCCTTATGAATTGGTTGAAATAAATTCCATGGTTGAAGATGTGCCTAAGTATTGTAATGGTTTTCCCCTTTTTGTAGTTGTTGTAGCAAAAGCTTTAAGAACAAAAAACCTCGCTACATGGAAGGATGCCTTGAAGCAATTGAGAGGATTGAGTGAAAAAGGAAAATTTGAAGAAGTTGTATGCCCTTTGGAATTAGGCTATCGTTATTTAGAAAGTGATGAACTGAAGACACTGTTCTTATTCATTGTTTCCCTTGGACCTGGCCGTATCCACACTGGAGAACTATTTTCATGCTATTGGGGATTACATGGAGATTCCCACGAATTAACAGAGGCAAGAAATAAATATTACCAATTTATTGATGATCTTAGGGCATCTTCATTGTTGCTTGAAGTTGAAATTGAGTATGTTAGAATGCATGATAGTGTTCGTGATACAGCCAAAGCAATATCCTCAAGGACTCACTTGACTTATGAAGTACAAAAGTTTACACAAAAAGATCAATGGGATATAGATCAACTTAAAAAATGTCATTATATTAACTTGCCTTCGTATAATTTAGATGAGCTTCCTGAGAAACTAGATTGTCCAGAGTTGAAGCTAATGTCACTGAAAAGCGATCTTGGCCACTTAAAAATCCCTGATCATTTTTTTGCTGGAATGGGAGAAGTGAAGGTTCTTAATTTACATCGAATGAGTTTTGCCCCTTCCCCACCTCCTTCTTTTCGTCTCTTGTCAAACCTTAGATCATTGAATCTATATGAATGTGTATTGGATGATATAACAATGGTTGCGGAACTCACAAGTTTAGAAATTCTCTCCCTTGAAAGATCTAAAATTCAAGAACTCCCAAAGGAAATAGGGCAATTGACTCAGCTTCGAATGTTGAATTTAACAAACTGCTACCAGTTAAAAACCATCTCCAGATATCTTATATATAGCTTAATGTGCTTGGAAGAGTTGTATATGGGGAATTGTAATATCCAATGGGAGGCTGAAGGAGGAAAAAGCCAAACCAACAATGCAAGTCTAGGTGAGCTAAGGAACTTGAACCGGCTTACAACTTTGGACTTGTCAATCCATGATACTTCAGTTTTACCTGCAGATATGGATGTATTTAAACAGCTACGAAGATACAACATATATATTGGCAATATGTGGAAGTGGTCTTCATTTTGGTCTGGTGATGCTCGGGAAATTTCAAGAACTCTTAAGCTTGTTGACTCTTTGAATACAGAGATTTTTTTAAACCAAGGGATACAAATGCTATTCACTACTGTTGAGGACCTGAGCTTAGCTAAAATAAACTTTGCTGATGATGTGTTTTATAAACTGAATAGGGAAGCTTTTCAACATTTGAGACATTTATATGTCCAAAACAGTGATGCTTTCTGCAATTTGGAGACACTGATTCTTTGTGATCTGCGTAATATGTATGGTCCATTTGCAAAACAGACACTAGTTCTCTGGAATCTGCATAATATGGAAGACATAAGCTATGCTCCACTTGCAACACAATGTTTTGAAAACCTGCAAGTTTTTAAAGTCCAAGGTTGTCGTAAGTTGAAGAAATTACTTTCGTATTCTGTTGCAAAAAACCTTGCTCAACTTCAACAGATGGAAATTTTCGATTGTACTGCCATGGAAGAGATCGTATGTGAGGAAAAACTTGAGGATGAAAATCTGCATAATATAAAAGACAATGCCATACATTGTTTTGAAAAACTCCGAGTTATTAAAGTCCATGGTTGTCACAAATTAAAGAAGTTACTTTCATATTCCCTTGCTAAAAACCTTTTTGAACTTCAGGAGATGGAAATTTTCAACTGTACAATTATGGACGAGATCATATTCGAGGAAAAATTTCAGGATGAAAGTCTGCATAATGTGAAAGACACTGGCACGGTTATTTTTGAGAAACTTCAAGTTATTAAAGTCCATGGTTGTCATAAATTGAAGAAGTTACTTTCGTATTCCCTTGCTAAAAACCTTTTTCAACTTCAGGAGATGGAAATTTTCAACTGTACGATTATGGACGAGATCATATTTGAGGAAAAATTTGAGGATGAAAGTCTGCATAATGTGAAAGACACTGGCAGGGTCTTTTTTGAGAAACTTCAAGTTATTAAAGTCCATGGTTGTCATAAATTAAAGACATTACTTCCATATTCCCTTGCTAAAAACCTTTCTCAACTTCAGGAGATTGAAATTTTTGACTGTACAAATATGGAAGAGATCATATCTAAGAAAAAAATTGAGGATGAAAATCTGCACAATGTTAAAGACTTTGACACACATTTTCTTGAAAAACTTCAAGTTCTAAAAGTCCAGGGTTGCTATAACTTGAAGATATTACTTCCATATTCCCTTGCTAAAAACCTTTCTCAACTTCGGGAGATAGAAATTTTTGACTGTACAAATATGGAAGAGATCATATCAGAGGAAAATTTTGAGGATGAAAATCTGAATCATATGGAAGACATTGGTACACATTTTTTTGAAAAACTTCAAGTCATTAATGTCAAAAGTTGTTATAAGTTGAAGAAATTACTTCCATATGCCCTAGCTAAAAACCTTTCTCAACTTCAGGAGATGAAACTTGAGGATGGGAAAGAATTTCCCAAGATCGTGCTCCCTAAATTGCATTCTCTTACATTGGATACACTTCCTAATCTTTGCAGTTTTAGTTTGCCATTGGAAATAGATAAGGATGATGGATCAATTCCTTTGCCATTATTCAATCAAAAGGTAAACAACTCATTATTTATTCTTCATTGTTTATTTTTTTTTTATGCAACATAAATATTGAAGACCTACAAGTTTCCTCAAAGAGAATACTATGCACTTTGTCATTAACCCTTTACACAAGTTTCAAGGTAAAAACAAATTTGATTTTTTTAATCAACTATTGGCAAGATCGCTTAACCTGCCTATTGCTACTTGTTAGCATTGCTTATAATTGTTATGTCCCTAGATTTGATGCTAATGTATTAACTGAAATCTATTTTTGTATGTTATTGATGGTAGGTTACTTGCCCAAACTTGGATATGCTGGTTATCATCAACTTGAATCGTTTGAACTCAATATGGTACAATCAACAAGCTCCAAGTTCTGTAAGGAATTTGAAAACAATAAAAATTACTAGATGTAATGCCTTGCATCATGTTTTTCCAACTGCTGTGGCTAAGGAGCTTCTCCAGCTCCAAGTGCTGGAAATATCCACATCTATGATAGAGATGATTGTTGAAGATAATTATATTCAAGGCCCACCAGATAACATTACTTTCACAAAATTGGAGCAATTAAAATTGGAATACTTACCAAGGCTCACAAAGTTTTGCCAAGAAAGTTACAACTTCAAATTTCCATCATTGCAAACAGTAGAGGTGATTGGATGTCCCAATTTGAAGTTTTCTGGTCATCTAAACTTCACAAGCATAGCACAGCTTGAATGGAGAGCTAAAAATGGTCGAAAGGATGATGAGCTTAATAATCTGTTCAACGAAAAGGTATATGACTACTTCACTATTTAAAATCTTTTATGCAACTTAAGTATTGAATTCCATATGTGAACCTAATCTATTTCATTTACTTAAGTTCGAATGTCTTCATAGATTTCATTTTCTAACTCACTCTCTAGCTCACTATAGCTATGAAAATAATGTGATTTATCTTAATAATGTTTTTTACCCTATCAATAAACATGTAGAATAACATTTTGATGACTTTGAGTGCTAATAGGTTGCAATGCCCAACCTTGAAAACTTGAGGTTGTCTAACATCGGTTCATATGGGAAGATATGGGATGAAAAATGGCGAGTCCCCTTTTTCAGTGAAAACTTGAAGTATTTGATAGAGGACGAATATCATAATCACACAGAAAGTTTGTTCTCATCCTCGACTGCTAGAGAACTAACAAAATTGAAACTTCTTGACATTCAATCTTGCCCTGCTTTGGTGCAGATATTTGTCCAACAAGAGGAGGTGAGGATGTTATACTTCCCCATTGAATCTAACAATACAAACTTGTTTTACTTAGAATATATGTTATGTTGCTGATAGTAGGTTACATTCCAAAACTTGGAGACACTGCTTATCAATGACATGAGTGGTTTGCGATCAATATGGAACAACCTGCAAGGTCCAAGTTCTTTTCACAAACTGAATAAAATACAAATTATTGGATGTCATGCCCTGCATCATGTATTTCCAGTTGTTGTGGCGAAAGAGCTTCAACAGCTTCAAGAGCTTCAAATATCAAGGTCTATTAACATAGAGAACATTGTTGTAAAGAGTCATAGGGGTGGTGCCTTTGGCAAGCATAAGAATAAAAGTCATCCATTTTTTAAGAAAATTGAAGAAAATACAGATGATGATGATGATGATGATGATGAAGTTTTTATGAAATTTAAAGAAAATAAAGGCGATGATGCAAATGAGATAGTTTTTATGAAATTGAAAGAATTGTACTTGGAGAACTTACCGAAGCTTAGAAGCTTTTCCAAGAAAAGTGACAACTTCAAGTTTCCAGCCTTTGAAAAAGTACGTGTGATTAGATGTCTTATTGAATCTAACAAATATATACTTATACATTTACTTAAGAGTATTTGTTGATATGTTGATAATAGGTTACATTCCCAAACTTGGAGAAACTGATAATTAGTGGCATGAGTGGTTTGCAATCATTATGGAACAAACTACAAGGTCCGAATTCTTTTCACAACTTGAACAAAATACAAGTTACAGGATGTCGTGCCTTGGTACATGTTTTTCCAGTTGTTGTGGCTAAGGAGCTTCAACAGCTTCAAGTGCTTGAAATATCAAGGTCTATTAACATAGAGAACATTGTTGTGAAGAGTCAAAGTGGAGGTGCCCTTGGCAAGCATCAGAATGAAAGTCATCCATTTTTTAAGAAATTTGAAGAAAATACAGATGATGATGATGTAGTTTTTATGAAAGTTAAAGAAAATAAAGGAGATGATGTAATTGATATAGTTTTTATAAAATTGAAAGAATTGTACTTGGAGAACTTACCGAAGCTTAAAAGCTTTTGCAAGGAAAGTGAAAACTTCAATTTTCCAGCCCTCGAAAAAGTACATGTGATTGGATGTCCCAAAATGAAAACTTTTTGTCCTGGAATTTTGATCACCCCCAGTCTATCAAGTGTACGAATTGGAAGGAGAGAAGAAGATCTTCGTTGGCATGATGATCTTAATACCACTCTGAAAATGTAAGTAATACTTCAACTAAACGTAATGAATCTCCATTTTTCATGCAAACATCTAAGTTTATATTAAAGCTCGAATTTTTTGCAGTTTTCATATGGAACTTGAGTCCAGCACAGACGAAAGGAGGAAGTCTTCAGGTAAAGAGATCCAATAAATGAACCAAAAGAGGAAAAAAAAAACAGGAAAAGGTGGAAGGAATAATATATATAATAAAACTCATTATTAAGGTAATACAATTTATAAAAAAGTTAAAACAAAATTCATAATACTTTATTCATTTTTTTTTTGTCAGAAGAAAAACCCTCCAATCTCGCGACGTCACGTGAAGAGTTGAAAACAGTCAGGTTGTTGCTAAGGAAGGAATTGAAGCATAGGAAAAGCGAAAAGGGTGAACAGTGAGTTCGAAAGAAGGGAATTCGAAAAGCAAGAAGAGAAAAGGAGGAGTTTCTGGAATTCGAGAAGGAGCTGAGGTGAATAGGAAAAGAGAAACTCGAGGGTTTCTAAAATTGAAAAAGAGGAAGATTCTGGAGCAAAGAATTCGAAAGAAATCAGAGAGGAGAAATCTTGTGGATTTCTGGGTTTTCAAGAGAGAAAGAAGAAGAAGAGTCCGAAGGGGAGAAAGAAGAGAACTCTCGCAACTATAACACTTTGAAAGAATTGGAGAAGAGAAAGTTGGAGAATTTATGGATTTTCAAGAGAAAAAGAAGATTCACAAAAACCAGGTCCATTTTTTTTTTCATTGAGATTATGTGATGCAGTTCTCATATATGTTCTTTGATTCTTCTGATATAAATTAATGTATATTATTATCACTTTCTTCCTTGTTTGATTTCTGTAACACTGTTTTAGTTGGATTTTTCTTTTGTGGTGATAATATTGGAGTAAGAGTCTTTCACAGTGATTGGCTATAGGAAAGGTAGGTTTGGTGTGGAATGGGAGACTTGACCGTAAGGATTTATTACATAAAAATTATATGAATAATATTCTAATTTAAATTAAGTCTACAAAATTATAAAATTTGAAATAAATAAAATTTATAGATATATTTTTCATAAAAAAATTATAAAACATTTATTTACGTTAGTGCAGCGAAGGAAAATGATTGTGGTTGTTTTTTATTATACGTTGCGGATTATGTTTTTTATTATACGTTGCGGATTATGAACCGCGACATATTCAGTCGAGATAAAAAGTCTGAGACTTTAATTGCGGTTCCAACTACGATAAAAAGTGAGATAATAGATCGTGGCTCGTGTCACAATCGAGGGCAAAACTCCTTTTTTTAAAAAAAAAATTGTTGTACTATAGGTCGTGGTTGGAACCGCGGTAAAAAGGCAAGAATAGACCACGATTCGTGCCACAACTGTTGCCAAAATTCTTTTTTAAAAAAAAAATTAAAAAATGTCACACTTTCTACCGCAATTGTGGTAACAACCGCGACATATTCTCCTGCAATTTTTTTAAATAGCAGGTCTGTTTTTGTGATATCCACTACCACAAAAACAGACTTGCATATCAAACAATCATAATGCACACAGATTCAACAAATTCAACACAATAATCAATGTTTACATCACATAATTAATGTTCAAAGTCTAATAACTATAAATCAACATGTTCAAATTATTATAAATCTAATAATTATGACCTATTATATAATCTAATTAAATATTTTGTGGCAGCTTTCTTTATGAATAAAATTGGCTTCTCAGGAATTACTGTAGTAGTCTTGAATTTCTGCACAAAACAATTGATATTAATAAGTGTAAATGAATTCCAAATTTTGGAGAAAACCAAAATTTGTTAGATTTAAATATTACAGTTTCCCAACCTCTTGTGATATGAGAACAAATAATATGGGTCATCCAATACATTACATAGTATCCGCACTCATATGACTCATTCTGTCTGTTACACTACAATATATCATCACAATTGTAAATAGTTAGTGAAAAACATTAAAACAAAACAACTATAAGAAAGTATGACTTTAGCATATGCTAAACCTTGAGAGAAATCCATGCAATCTTTCGACTGTTAACAATTGATCTCCCAACCATCATCATACTTGCTGGAATAGAACTATATATAAAAAAAAAGGTTTTAGTATTCATTTATATAACAAAGAAAGTCCAAACATTGAGGTTTTTACCATTCAATTGCTTGTCTGAGATGTGTGGGAGGAGACCTGTGCAATGAGCAGAACCACAAAGCATAACTCTCCTGTATAGAAATAACAAGAAACTGTCAATGGCACCTGAAATTCATAATAACTTAACTATTATATATTAAAATCACATATGGAACTTTATTATGTTAACAAAGTTCACTTACCCGAATATATAAGGCAAAAAATATATTTTCTTGCCGCTTGCAAAACTTCTTATGAGATTTGTGTTGATCTGATCAAAATCATTTGTTTCGTGAATGGATTAGGGATCAATGAATCCATAATCATCAGAGTACCCCAAGTTGCTACTGATCCCAAACATATACCTGAAATTAAAAATTAACTTTGATATAAGTATACTTGATATATAAATCAATTTTATATATAAATATTTGTTCATAGACTTACATCATCCATAGCTGAATAATTGTAATATTCAACTCTTGAGTTCTCGATGCAAGCTCTCTAACATTTTGACTATGGAGGTATAATTAATGGGATCTCAGAGGCTCTCCCAAATACATGAATATCATATTCAACCTCTAAAGGCTTATCTTCAAGGATGTCAACAAGTAGCTACAATGAACCAAGACAGATAGAAAAATCTTCTCCTATGCACGCGTCTGTTGTTACATGGAAAAATAAGATAAGTTTTGACATCAATAACATGTAAACTTTAAAATTGGGAAGTGTAAAGTAGAATTCCATACCGGGGGTCAGAAACTAGACCAACCAAATGTTTAGGCCAAGCGATAAAAGACTGGAATGCATGTGCCACAGTGAAAATATCATTTGTGGGCAGAGGAACTGAAACATCTGGTATGATCATTTCGTCTACTGAGACCTTCACCTCATCCTCTTATAGCTCCATACCATGAACAACAGTTGTTGCCTTAAACACTGTTCCACAAGCTACCAGGACCGTTTTGGTATTGTCTAAAATGTATAGCAGACATGGACTAGCATCGTCCATGTCATCCCCTGGGACGGCTGGTGTTGAACAACATCCTTTCTCGCTTCTTCCTGTCAGAGTAAATGTTAGATTATACAAAAGATAGAAATAATTGCACATAAATGTTTATTAAGTTTACCTGTGGGAGGCACAACATGTTCCTTTTCTTGTACAGGAGATGGCATCGGGCGCATGCCATAGCTCTCAAACTGCTGCTGGAACATGGTGCTGAACTCACTAAACAATTCATCCTTGAGCTCTGTCCTGACGTCTGATCTAAGCTTTGTCCTGAGTTGTGTCCAAATCTCCTCCGTAAGGTCCGCTCGAAGCTTTTTTTGGATCTCTTATGTCAGCCTTTGTTTTTGTGCTTCACTATATGCATATGAAACTTCAATAACAGAACCGTGACCTATTCCCCTACAAATTTCACATGCATACAGCGAAGCACAACAATAAAGGCTGACACAAGAGATCACCAAAAAGCTTCGAGCGAACCTTACGGAGGAGATTAGGACACAGCTCAGGACAGAGCTCAGAATAGAGCTCAGAGATGAATTGTTTAGTGAGTTCAGCACCATGTTCCAGCAGCAGTTTGAGAGCTATGGCATGCGCCCAATGCCATCTCTTGTACAGGACAAGAACATGTTGTGTCTCCCACAGGTAACCTTAATAAACATTTATGTGCAATTATTTCTATCTTTTGTATAATCTAACATTTACTTTGACAGGAAGAAGCGGGAAAGGAAGTTGTTCAGCACCAGTCGTCCCAGGGGATGACATGGACGATGCTAGTCCATGTCTGCTATACATTTTAGACGATACCGAGACGGTCCTGGTAGCTCGTGGAACAGTGTTTAAGGCAGCGACTGTTGTTCATGGTATGGAGCTATCAGAGGATGAGGTGAAGGTCTCAGTAGACGAAATGATCATACCAATGCCTCAGTTCCTCTGCCCACAGAGATTTTCACTTTGGCACATGCATTCCAGTCTTTTATCGCTTGGCCTAAACATTTGGTTGGTTCAGTTTCTGACCCCCCCGGTATGGAATTCTACTTTAAACTTCTCAATTTTAAAGTTTACATGTTATTGATGTAAAAAATTATCTTATTTTTCCATGTAACAACATACGCATGCACAGAAGATTCTTCTATCTGAGGATGATCCTCTTGGTTCATTACAACTACTTGCTGACATCCTTGAAGATAAGCCTTTGGAGGTTGAATATGATGTTAATGTATTTGGGAAAGCCTCTGAGGTCCCATTATACCTCCATAGCCAAGATGTCAGAGAGCTTGCGTCAGGAACACAAGAGTTGAATATTACAATTATTCAGCTATGGATGATGTAAGTCTATGAACAATTCAATTTTATATATCAAGTATACTTATATCAAAGTTAATTTTTGATTTCAGGTATATGTTTGGGATCAGTAACAACTTGGGGGTACTCTGGTGATTATGGATTCATTGATCCCCAATCCATTCACGAAACAAATGATTTTGATCAGATCAACACAAATCTCATAAGAAGTTTTGCAAGCGGCAAGAAAATATATTTTTTTGCCTTATATATCCGGGTAAGTGAACTTTGTTAACATGATAAAGTTTCATATGTGATTTTAATATATTATAGTTAAGTTATTATGAATTTCAGGCGCCATTGGCAGCTTCTTCTTATTTCTATACAAGAGAGTTATGCTTTGTGGTTCTGCTCATTGCATAGGTCTCTTCCCACACATCTCAAACAAGCAGTTGATTGGTAAGAACCTCAATGTTTGGACTTTCTTTGTTATACAAATGAATGCTAAAACTTTTTTTTTTATATATAGTTCTATTCCAGCAAGTATGATGATGGTTGGGAGATCAATTGCTAATAGTAGAAAGATTGCATGGATTTCTCTCAAGGTTTGACATATGCTAAAGCCATACTTTCTTATTGTTGTTTTGTTTTAATGTTTTTCACTATTTACAATTGTGATGATATATTGTAGTGTAACAGACAGAATGGGTGTAAGGAATGAAAGGCCCATTTCCCTCATTCCTCCTTTAGACCCAAGTCCAACTACTGCCACAACACCTACAGCTATGGGACCGTTAGAGGAAAGAAGTAAAAGATTCTCACACCAGCCACGTTACCTTAGTGATTATGCAGTTACATATCCTTCAACCCGTAAAAAGGGGAAATCTGGTAGAGGGAAATGATTGGATTATCATTGCTTTTTTTCCTTTATTTTAATTGCATATGTTTTTCTGCAAGGCATTTTCCAAGTGCATTTATAGCACAATTTTGTAGTGAAAAGGCAGACAAGAAATAGAAATTCCTTCTCTCTGAAAAGTTCCTTTCTTTGCACTAAATATTCTTCCTCTTTCTGTTATTCCTTTCCTCTGTTACGTACAACACCTTTCAATGAGTCATATGAGTGCGGATACTATGTAATGTATTGGATGACCCATATTATTTGTTCTCATTTCACAAGAGGCTGAGAAACGGTAATATTTAAATCTAACAAATTTTGATTTTCTCCAAAATTTGGAATTCATATACACTTATTAATATCAATTGTTTTGTGCAGATTCAAGACTACTACAACAGTTCCTGAGAAACCAATTTTATTAATGAGAAAAGCTGCTGCAAAATATTTAGTTAGATTATATAATAGGTCATAGTTATTAGATTTATAATAATTTGAACATGTTGATTTATAGTTATTAAACTTTATACATTAATTATGTGATGTAAACATTGATTATTGTGTTGAATTTGTTGAATCTGTGTGCATTGTGATTGTTTGATATGCAGGTCTATTTTTATGGTAGTGGATATCACAAAAACAGACCTGCTATTTAAAAAAATTGCAGGAGAATATGTTGTGGTTGTTACCACAACCGCGGTAGAAAGTGTGACGTTTTTTATTTTCTTTTAAAAAAGACTTTTGGCCGCGGTTGTGGCACGAACCACGATCTATTACCCCGCTTTTTGTCGCGGTTGGAACCACGGCATAAAGTCCCAGACTTTTTACCGTGGCTGAATATGTCGCGGTTCATAAACCGACGTATAGTGAAAAACAACTGCGGTCGTTTCCCTTCACTGTACTAGTGTTTGATGCATTTTGAGATATAATGTTATAAGTTTTTCATTAAATATCGATTTTACCGAATTTACTTAGAAAATAAGTTTATTTTCGATTTAACTTGAAAGTCAGGTACGAGAATGCAAATTTATTCGAATTAACAAGTTAACTCTAGAATTTGATAGTCATACTGACCTTTATTGATTGTCAAATTTCACTAACTGTATATCAAAACCAATTAAGAAAACAATAATTGTTTTTCTCCTTAAGCAAAGTTTCCGAAAACAGGAAAATAATATTAGTCTGAATTAAGAGTGGGTTTAATGTCCGTACCTATCCTTAATCTCAAGAAAAGGAAGCATAAACGCAGGGGTTAGTGGTGAGTTTGGTTGAGTGATAAAACCCATTGTCTATAGAAAACAGTGAGCGAATGCGAGTGTGGATGTGGTTAAACTGAAGTGAGCATAAGCGTGGTAGTAGTGGTTTTGGCAAATACCAATAGGACCAATTGTCCAGGTTAGGACGTCTTGGCCGGGTAGCATTTTCGGGTTGCTGAGCTTAGGATGTCTTGGTTGGGTTGCATTGCCTAGTTGTCAAGCTTGGGATGTCTTGGTCGGATTGCATTGCTGGGTTGTCGAGCTAAGGATGTCTTGACTGGACTGCATTACTAGGTTGCCGGGTTGTTGAGCTAAGGATGTCTTGGATGGACTGCATTACTAGGTTGCCGAGCTTAAGATGTTTTGACCGTGCTGCATGGTTGGGTTGTCGAAGTGTTTTAGCTAGGCTGACCTGACCAGGCTTTCAAGCTCAACTGTTGGGTTGCCCAGTGTAGGTGTTTTGGTAGGCTGATCTGGTCAGGCTTACCTTGTCTGACCATTGAGTTTAGAGGGTTTTGGTTGGTTATTGGTTTGCTGCTCCTGTGAAATAGAATACAATTAAAAAAATATATCAAAAATAATAATAGGAGAAAATAAAGAGTCTAAAATCTAGGTTTAAGCTTGGTTCATTCCTATTCTCTTTTCGGACTTTCCTTGTTAATATTTGTTTCAGTTTTATCTATTTCAGTGCTTCATATTTTAATTTGCATATTGCATTTTTCACGTTTTACAGTCATATTGGAAAGTGTTATATTACCTTTAAGTATCAGACACTTAATAATTGCAGTTTTCAAAATAATTAACTATCATGTCAAATCTTTGATGATTAATTTTTCTGTATTTGATAAACTATTATATGAGTTTCATATTCATTTGATGATTGTAGTTTTTAAAATTATTAAGTATCATGTCAAATAATTAAATTTTTTATCATATTGAATTCCGAATTCACTTAATAATTATAAAAAGACATAAAAATTTTAAAATTGAAAGAATGTTAATAGTATTTTTTTAAAAGAAATATGTAATTTTATTTTTGATTTGAATAAAAATACGTAAAAGTAAGGTTAATAATTGTCGGACCAAAATAAAAATGTTAATTTTTTTATCATTTCGTATTTGTTTCTTTTATTTGATTTTTTGAGAAAAATAAATATTTTAAAAATTATTTTAATTTTGCGAACTTATCTTTGAACCGGTGTTGTGGAGTGTTAATGTAAAACCCGAAAAATAAATATAGTAATGAATAAAATAATAATAATATAAATTAGTCTTTTTGTTTGTGTGGTTTGGTGGTATAATTTTTGTTAGCTAAATTCTTCGTCTTATTAAATTATTGTTTTGTTTATATATAAGATGCAGTTTGTATTATTTATTTATATGTGTATTTTTGTGCATAAATATTAATGAGAAACTTGTAGTTCAGTGAGGTGTAATATGGAGGTGCATGGGACAATGATCATTATATCTTCTAGGGTTTTAAATGAAAATGGTTATGGCCAAAGAGATAGAAGGAGGGGGATTATTCTTAGGGTTGTTCTTTGTGGGTATAAATATATTAGAAGGATTGGAGACGAGGTAGAAACGTGAGAGAGTCTCTCGAGGCTGTAAACGTGAACCAAAGAAAGAAAGCTTGGATCCATCCAGGTAGGAGGTACTAACCTTGATGTATTATACTGCTGGTTGTTGTTCTTTGAATGATGGGGATCATGGGTGATGTTAAAATGTGGGTGCAGTTCAAGCTCTTTGTTTCCTTTGACAATTACAATTTCTTGTTGGCGTAGGATTCTTACGAGCATTGTATCACTAATCTTCACATGTTTGATGGTGTTTTGTAGCAAAAGAAAGAGTTGAGGAGATAGCGGTATAGTAAAATTTGGGGTCTGCAGACATGTGAGTAAAAGTAAACTTTTGTTTGAGAGACTTAGGAAGAGGGTGATGATGTGGTTAGTGGTGTGGGGTTGGGGTTTTATTTGTTTTCGTTCTTTGTGCATTGACAATAATTTGTCTTTTTAGAAAAGAAAAATGATATTTTAACACCAATTTTTTTACACTATTTTGATACTGCACATAGGTGGACGATTTCAAATTAAAAAAAAAAACTTTGGCTTTTCTCTTCCAAATATGTCCTTACCTTAATTTTTTTAATTTGAAATCATTCAATCACATTTTGACACGTGTGCAGTGTCAAAATAATATCAAAAATTGGTGTTAAAATATCATTTTCCCTTTGAAAAAAGGGTTTGGGTTCGCGGGCACAGTAACTTTCATAATAGAAGATTTGGTTCTTGAAGTGAGAAGAATGGTGCTCACGTAGAAGGTGGTTTTTGGGAGAGTAGGAATTTATTGTACGTGAAAATGGGTATAAGTGTGGGTCGTTTAGATGTGTATGATAATTATAGTGTAGATAGAATATCTTGTGTGCAATCTTGTGAAACGAAGTCACGTGAGCACGAGAAGTAGGAGATTTAGTGGACCCACGTGGGGCCAATTAGGTAAGTGAATAGATTTCCATGAAAGGGTATGGTTGTGTTCGAAAAAGAGGGGTGTATTTAGTATGTACTTGACTATTTCATGTTTTTGGTTACGGGATAACATGTTTTCTTGTGTGGTGTTGAGAATAGATGAGTTTGTCGTTTAGTTGTATGTGTTTAAAGATAAAATAAGTTGTTGTGGGGTTGTTTTGTCGTTCTTAGTAAATTTAGTGATGACTTTTTTGCTTGTGTGAGATAGTAGAAAGAGATTCTTTTCGTCTGTGTAAGGCAACAGAAGAGGATAGAGAGGGGAAAGATGTTTCATCGTGTTTTGGCTCATTATAGAGTATAGTATCCGATGTGAGATTCATCGAAGTTATTACTTGTAAGTCCTTGAGGGACAAGGGAAACAATTTTTGTTGTGATGGTAGGACGACTTGAACTGATTGGTTCTAATGAACATGTAGTACGGTAGGATACGAGAAATAGACCACGTAACTGTGTTTGAGTCATTGGTATGTTTAATATTATGATGAATATTTAGTACTTGTGAGTTCTATTATTTTGCTTATGTTTGATTCTTAGTTGGCTCACTCTTGTGTTTGTTTGTTGTGTGTGTGCGATGATCGTATAACTCGTGTTGTTATACGGGAGCAGTTGATAATGTAGATTATCCATATATGGTATAGCATGACAAATTAATTAAGAGAGTTGGAGAATTTATAGTTTTGTTTTAAATAAAGTATTTTATTTGGAGTTTTTATTTTGTAATAAATTGGAATTATGTTTAACTTTTTGTTAGTCGTAAAAACTTATTGAATTTTGATTTCCACAATGTATTATGTTTTGAAAATTGTGTATTTTACTCATGTCGACATTACACAATGGGGTGTTACAAGTGTTAACACACTCCCTACACATAACTGACTCCTAGAATTAAATTTGGTTATGCAAACCATTCCTTTTAGGTTTTCGATAATATTCTTCAATAAACTATGATGACAATTCTTTTTTAAAATGTTTTGTTCTTACAAAAGTTTTCCTTGTTTACCGTTTCTGGCAATTTCGGTTGTGATAGTACGAAACATGTCTCTATATTTAACCTTTTTCCTCCTCTTTTTAATATGGAATAACATGCTTAAGTAGAAAGAAACTACGTTAATTGACAGAAAAGAAAGGAATTGAAAGATTAAATTGGAAAAGAAAGAAATAGAGAACTTAGGGAATGAAGGAGTTTCACGCCATTTCAAGGGAGCTTCCAAGATGAGTGGGAGATTGCCACGTGCTTGCACCAAACAAGATAAGATATGAAAATTTGGAACTAAGAGATAGTTGTTATCTCAAGAAGATTACAAATGAATGTTAATCTCATAATATCATTAAATGATCAAAGGTCTCTTCATTTGTTGTCTCCTACAAGTCTTCTTCTTCACCTGTATCTGATTCACTTGAATCAAGAGGTTTTTTTTCAAGGTTCACAATTTCATCAAAGACAACATGCATTAATTCTTCTATTTCAAAAGTTCTCCGATTAAAAACTATGTCTTACTTGTAAAAGAATAACCAAGAAATATAGCTTCATTGGATTTTGAATCAAATTTTTCCAAATTTAATTTTCTAGGGAACAATTACACCATTAGCGTTTTTAACGTTAACGTTTTTAACGCCGTAAGTAAAGATATGACCACTTTAAACACTTTGACTAAATCAAAGAATCAAAATAGATATTAAACCTTAAAATAAATTATCAAGGTCTACAAAATCCAAACCTTAACTATATGGGAAAAGTACATTAATTTAACTTTTGAGTTTGAGATAAAGTTAGACCGAATTCTTTCTTAATTCTAATAAAAATTGGTTTAAATATAGACATTATACTGGCATCAAGGGATGATGAAACTTATTATTACAGAAAGAGGAAAAATAGAGCTTATATAAAACTTTGTATAACATATTTATCAATCTGGAATTCATAAATTTCATGTATGCAAAAGTCACTACAATGCATACATCTGTTGCAAAGCTAAACACACGCCAACAAAACTCATAAATACAAAAATGAAAATCCTGTTAAGAAGAAACTTGTGAATATGGAAAGGTAGATGTTGAGCTAGATCATCTCTAGAAAGGCAAAAGCTGAATAATAAATCAAAATATAGCAAAATTCTCTAAATTTGGAAAAACTAAAAGATCTAACTTCTAGAAATGGAAATAAACTGAATTAACCTATAAAACTAATATCATACGAGTTGAAAATGCTTCCTGCAAGTTTACTAACCTAAAACAAGGAAAGACAATGAATTAAAATATCAAGAATAATGCAGAACTGAGAAATTGTAAAGTTAAACCAATAACAACTATATTAATTGTAAAATGATTGTATACGTATGACAAGAAAGGAAAGAACAATGGTTTGAATTGAAGAAAACAAAATAAAATATCAAAATTGGTGAAAATAGAGCACAACTTGAATATTTTGAAAACCTAGTTCATAAAATCACCCCTTTTCATGTTACTTTCAATTTTGATTGAAGAATATAGCTTATGCCCACAATTGCAGCAAGACAAGGTAGAACCCACCTAACAACCTAAGAAAAAAAGGGGCACTCCACAAATTAAAATTCATTATTTCAAACCAATAAATAATAATCATTCGAAACACATTCCTCACGTAATCCCTTCAAGTCTCACTCTATATCCTCTCTCTTTTTGAACCATGCTTATTGTCACAAACAGAACAACACCTACAGTGGCAGAACACATCAAATGGAGAAGACCTAGAAACCTCGAGTAATAAAAAATTCATTACATATAATGATTGAATACGTTACTTTCTCTCAAAGGGCGTGAGAAATGAATTACGGCCACCAATCAAGTGGAAAACCAACACTCGACAAAAATAAAACAAAGTAAAAAAGAAGATTTACCGGAAGTGAAATCTAGAGGCGGAACTAAAATTGGTGGTGTTCTACGAAGAATGGATTTGGTGAGGTCTCAACGGATGAAGCATAGATGTTGCGAGGTTGGTGATGAGGTTGTGAAGGTTTGGATTGCTCCTTAGTAAAGTGAGAAGAAGAATGTCAGAACTAGGGACACAAGAAGAGAAGATGTTTTAGTGAGAACTTTCACTTCCTAGAAAGAAAAAATGGTTTGGTCGAAAAATGGCGCTCAACCCATCCTGAAGACGTTCCAACCCATTCTACTCCGGGATTTTGGGGCTGGGGTCTTTCAGAAAACCCCCATATTAAGTGGGTCATTAAAATGAGGCTTAGTTTTAAATAGGGTTGGAATTGACCATAGGTAGTGGATTAAAATGACATGTCTAGATACCAATTTGGTTGGTGGAATCACATTGGTTACGAAAAACAATGGTTGAAATAATAAATCTAAGAGTAATGTTGGAAATAAAAAAAATTTTAAGAAAAAGAAAAAAATGTTAGTATGTATGAATAATTGATTCACTAAAGAGGCAAGGATTAGTTAAACCTAGTTCTAGAAATCATGTATCCAAAGCGAAAGAGACAGAAATCTCTAATGTGTGTAGCGTATATGGTGTTATACATTTATAAATAAGAAAGATTTAATTAGGTATGATAACCGGTCGAGTCGGACATGGATATTGCTTTTCTGTAATCTGACTCGAAAAAAAAATTCATCCACTACCTTATCTGTATGGATATCTGTTTAAAAAAATACATGCGGGTATTTTAAAACTCGCAGATATCCATAGATACCCATAAATATATAAAAAATATATTTTTATAAATTATTAAAATAAAATTTAAATATAAAATATAATATAAATTAAATTAAATATAAACTAAAATTTAATTTTAATTAAATTTAACCTTATAAAATATAAATTAATTTTAATTTTAATTAAATTTAACTTAATAAAATATAAATTAAATTTTTATTTTTATTTTTTGCAGATAGCGGATATCCACGAGTACGGATAATATAATACCTGCACCCAGTCCATTTATAAGCGAGTGTTAAAATACCTGCTATCCACAACCCGTAGGACCAACTATTTGTCACGGATTTTATTCGCAGATACCGGTGGACGCAGATTTTTTTGTGTCATCCCTAGGTTTAATCATTTTAGTTAATATTTTTTTTTGTTTGAAATTACAAATTTCTCCTTTTATTTTATTTTTTGTTTCAATTGGGTCTCTAATTTAAAAAATTTGATATAATCATGATCTTTTATGTAAATATTGTTAAAGAAGGTGTCACATGTCAAAATAACATTATGTGACGTGGTAATGACGATATGATATGGCAGTGTCATGTGCTACTATCATGACACGTGTCATAGCCTTAATCTCAATTTAATTCTGTATTTTTATTTTGTCCATAGTCTTATTTTTTTTTTAAATTAAACAATTTTTTTTTTAAATTAAAAAGAAATTGAGACTAACACAATGACACGTGACATGAAAATGTCACGTCACATCGTACTATCATTGTTACATGACACAGTGTTATTTTGGCATGTGACAATTTTTTTTTACAATTAAAATTAAAAATAAAAATAATTAAAAATATTTTAAAAAAACTACTGATACGTGATATCTTTTTAATAGTATTAATCCAGTACTAATAGAAAAGGTTAGATTGTATCAATTTTTTTTATAAGAAAAATCCAATTGAGAAAAAAAAATAGAAGAATCAATTTGTGATTTCGAAAAAAAAATGGAAACTAGTGGAATGATTAAATCAATAAGAAAATACAAAGGGATGGACCTAAGCCCATGGCATCAAATAGAAACAAATACTTTTTTAATTCCCTTTTCTTTAACTTATTCAACTACACATTGAGAAACAATAGTATCCTTTTTGTACATTAGTGAGTGTGTACTAATGTGTACTAATATGAAGCAGCTATACATGCTGTAACCATTATCTAGTTCCTAAAATCCTCCTATAGAATATCAATAATTAATCTTTGACTGTACACAAACAAGTACAAGAATCATGATCAAGTCCTGTGCTTCTTCTTTTTTCCTGATAGAATTGGTTGAATTTGCAAGTGCCTTTTGAATGCCTCATTGAAAAGAAAACGAGCATGGAAGGCTTTAATGATTGGTAGCCATGCCAAAATAGCTATTGGTCCGAAAAGAACTATCCCCATTCCATAATCAAATTCTCTAGCAAGTGCACGTGTGAAGTCCCACAGCCCAGTGTGCTCTATCTTTGGCCTTACAGCTTGTGCAATCTGAACCAACAAAAAACATTTCATGGTCTTATTAAGTCCAGGTAAAACAGTGTATCAATCAAGGGCAAACTTATCCATAGTTTGTTAGGTAGGTTTAGATCGTTGGTCAATCAGAATTGATGTTTCATCTTGTTATTTTCATAAAGTTGTTTTTTGCTCGTGGATTATCCAGATGAAACTCCAATTCTAATTGGAAAGCTTATGTAACTGCATTTAAGTTTTGCCTGCCAGCAAATTGAAAATGTGACAGTTTAGCTCAAGCAAGTTTACTTAAGATTATTACCAGTATCAATCCCCATGCAGTTGGCATGAATGCTAGACAGCAAACGAAAAGGTCCATCAATGACAATTCACATATAATAGAAAGAGTAAAGATGAGGGCAAGAACAGCCAGGAACAAGAATGCTTTGAAAAGTCTGAATCCAAGCTGATAGTTAGCACTGAGTAGTTTCCTTCCCATGTTAACGGCCTGCAGGGATGTTTAATTTATGTTATTAACATGCAATTGTACAATTTGGAGGATTTTTCTTACTACATTTCTTAATAGAGGAAGAAGAGGCAATGAAGAAGTTACCTTCACCAAGAGGAAAATTGCAACAATCACAATCCATGAAAGGACATAAACCAGAAAGTTCTTGCTGTGCTGAGAGATGTCTAGATGATAGACCAGACCATACTGATAGATGAAAAAACGGAGAGAAAGCAATATTTCAGTAATCCTAGAAGCAAGACCTGACCAACGAAGATGAGTTTGCTCATCATACCACCAAGAATGCCAACTTTTGTCTTGTTGAATTCCTATACCACCCTGTTGTCTGATCCATTTATTCCACTCTTTCCAGTCATCTACCGTCTTGGTCCAACTGAACCCAGCAGGATTAAAAAGAAAAGGTGCACATAACCAAGTTAGAGACATGAACCAAATGGCATATGTTATCAACACATATGCCATGTTACTTTGGTAGGACTTCCTGAACATGTTATAAACAATCAACAGCAGCAATAACTCAAATGCCTTAACAAAGTGGCTTCTTGAATACAATCTATAGTTCTCAGTGAAGCTAGCATGGAAGACAACTTTACGTCCAGTTGGTCTGTACTTTGCACCCCCATGCAAAAGTGTTCGTCCATAGTAATGTGTTTTTGTTCCAAGGGCAAAAGTGAAGAAAACAGCAGCCAGCTGCAATTGCATGAGTACAAAGTCCTTTAAAGCTGTGAGGAAACCTTTCTCAAGTCCTATTTCCATCACCATTGGCAAGCCTGTCAGAAGTCCAAGTTGTATGAATGACTGGGAGGCAAGAGCTGTTTCTAAGGATTGCACATTCTTGAGTCGAGCCTCAACGATAAGTGCTCTTTCCAACCCACTAAGCACCAGGTATAGCTGTCCGTAGAGAAATACATAGATTCCTATCACTGAAATCTGTGGAGTTATACAACAGAAATTTAGATTAGTCAAACCAGATGGCACTGTCATTTGGTATATATAAAGCATCAGACAAGCTGATGCTAGTTTAGAATTTCGGAAATGTCCTATGAATGATTTCTTTGTGTGATTGTGTTTATCTAAGATGTAATGCTAGATAATGGAAAGTACAAAATGTTCTCCCCTTCCCCCCAAACTATCATATACAAAACCACATTTGCATACATTAGCCTTAGTGAGCTTAAATTTTTTGCTTTATAAAGAATGACTTGTTATCAATTCCAATACTTCATGGCTTGTAGAGAAAGGTGAAATAGATAAACAATAATAGGGTATGTGAACATTATGTTTGAATTAAAAGAGTGTAAAATGAATTTGATGGTTCAATGAAATTACCAAGCTGCTGAAGTAAAATCCAATGGTTGTGAAATAGCACGACAGCATCCGGAAAAAATCGAATTGCCTACCAAGGCGGAATATGTCACGGCTTATAGTTTGCTCACAGTTTCCATTTGCTACCTTAGCTTCAAATTTTGAGATTTGGTTAAGAGCTACATCACGACCTTTGCCAATTTGCAAGTATTCATGATAGGAAATACATCCTCGTCTTAATGTTGAATTAAATCCTGCATGACATAAACACATATTTACTTGTCTCCATTATTAAAAACAATATTTTGTCAGAATATAGTTTTGAACTCCAATTCCTACCAGCAAAAACATCCTCACTCAAGTTAATTGTTTTAGATGCTTTGCTTATTCCTCCTCTTGTGATGTGAAAAATCCTATCAAATACATCTGGATGGCCATAGTGGAACCGCACCCTGAGTGAGATAAGAACAAAAGGGAAAAGCAGAATGAGTCAAAATGATTTATCATATTTCATATATTTATACATGCAAGAAAATTCTACTTTATTGGTACAAGTATACTACTTTAAGAAAATAAATCACCTTTAGTTTATTAAAGAGAAACTATAGTATGAAATCGTCCTTGAAAAACTTTCAATGAGTATTATGAGGTAAAAAAAAATCACTCTCTTGATTGCAAAACGCCAAATTTTTGCTTGCCTTGCATCACAAGTACAAAAATTACTACTGCATGTGCATACAACTATAAAAACAAATCAATATAAGATCATCAATTTCAAATTATTGTAGGTTCGGTAGATTACTTGGACACTTACATGAACTTTTCCTATTTTAGAGTATCTCTAGTGAGAGAGTTTCTTATAAGGGTTTTATATTAATTAAAACATTATTTTCATAAAGGTTATACAAAAATGAGTCCTTGAAACTGAAAAAAGTTTCTTATATAAGTAACTTTTCAATTTTAAGGAACTTACATTTTTGGAGTTCATATTCAAATAATTATTTTTTAATAAAGAAATGTTGTAAGAAATACTTTTAGTTGCTCTCATTTTTTAAACAACGTTTTATATTTATTTACCTGAGAGGATTAGCCAGAAGCCTTTGACCAATAGTGACAAAGCTAGTCTCTTGATATGACATGAACCAAGCCAGAGAAGACACACTGAAGTTGAAACGCATAGACAAATCCTGTTAGTATATTGATTAACTTACTAATGTTAATGCAAAAGACATTTATGGGTAAGGGGAAAAAGCAAGTAGAACTAAATGTGAGTGTAAAATAAGACATTTGGTTTCAAATTATCCTCTGGCAACATGTTATATTCTATTCTGGAGACATTTGATTTTATAACTTTCTCATATTGTGGTATCATGAAATGCTGTCTTATACTCAGGACCACCCATGTTTATGCATTCAAGGAACATGTGATCAACATTGTGCATAATGTGAATATGTATATTTTTCTAATGAAAAGAACCTTGTTGAATTTCCCTTATTATGTATGAGATACAAAGGACTAACCTTCCTGTGAAAATGTGTTCCCTTAAACCAAGTATTGTAGGAGGACGCCTTCCTTGGCGCCGAAGAAATTCTTGGAGAAGGTTTCTCATCTTCAGAGCTTCTTCCAAGTAATTATCCTGGCAAATCAGATACTCGTGAGAACATTGAAATGAACAAGTTTTATAATATAATGATAGAAAATAGTTAATTTGTTAGAAAGTAAACAAAAGTTTGGCCTACTTGGTTCATATCAATTGTTTGGAGTGCTTCACCACGAGTGAATATTATTGCGTTGTTTTGGTTTTCAGGCTTCCCTTCTCCAAGATGCGGTGTACCTGGTAGTTTAATCTGATATATTGTCTATAAAAGAACCAATAGTTTTATCATGTCAATAATGATGCATCTGAATTGTTACATGGCTTATATGTGTAATAATAAAATTAAAGATTTCAATTGTATCAAAAAAATTATCTGATTTGATCAAATATTTCTGAGTTTAACTTTAAAGAAATATACTAGTTTTGAGCCTTGGCCTTATAAAATTTCACTTTTAGGGTAGTAGTTGTACTCATGTTATGACATCAAAGTTTGCTAAAATAAACTGAGGAGGATGTTCATTCCAATCTCATTCTATCAATCTTATCACTGAAAATATTGTAGTGTTTTTTTGTAAAGGGTAACAATTTATCTTCTCTAAGAATAATTTGATACATATAGTTTGGAATTTTCCTTAGTTACATTTGATCCTCCCACATGGAAACTAAGCAATGTGAGTTTTTACCAAGTATTTTTCAATACTTTCGATTTTAATGTAATGCGTTTAGCAGAACTCGTTATTTTTTGTTTGGGTTTTAAATATACTAAAAAGAAATCATAAATAATGCTTGGCATCACTAATGTTAATAAATTACAAGATTTTGGGCTCAGGAAACTATAAGAAAAAGAACAAGCACAATAAAAGTAAAAGGAAACTAAGACTTTTATGGCAACAAACAAAGCAAACATCCATGAAATACTGAACTTGACATGTATTGGGACAATCCATGACTCAAAAAATATTATCAGTTTTGATGACAATTACTGCAATGAAAAATGAAGTGAATATACGAACATTAGCTTCCAACATATAAATTGAGGGATTCGTTTTAAGTTTTTATTCTTTATGAAGAGGTCTATTTCAAGCAATGTGATTGTGGTTAGTCACGATGTAGAAAAAATACCTGTTCAAAACCATTGACAACTTTAACCAGTTTAGATGAATATACTTTGTGAGGCCTACCCTGCACTATCTCTTCCTTTTCCTCAACATAGGCAACACGAAGAGATGGATACCTGCAGGTAACACATGTAAGGTTTATTGTCTACTTATTTCACAGCAAGAAGAAAGTCATCTTTCTCTTTGCTTGAACTAGGTTACCTTGTCATCAAGTCGATCATATCTTGATAACGTGGATCATTCATAGCCTTTTGTGATGCAAATGATTGACAGGAAATAACATAGGTGTATTTCATGTCTGCTAGTGCTTCTAGACGAGCAAACAATGCACGGTTACCTCTTTCAGCAGTCTCATAACCCTCAAGAATGTCTGCTTCAACAGAAACAGAAATGAAATTATTTGATTATGTTGATTTTTATTTTTTTTTCCTACGTTTCTTTCCACTATAGCTAAATACTGATGTATAATGTTACTTATACTTGGTCACAGACCTTCTTCTTCAGCCATGTCAAGAAATGCTTGTAATTTTAAGGCTTCTCTGTAGTACATCATCCCTCTAACTGTTAAAAATAAGATTGCAATGATCACAGAATGACTTATCATTGAATGGACATCCAAACGAAAATGGCAAGAAAACTGAACCTGTTCTGCTTAGCGTCTGGCCACGGAATGAAGCCCACAGTCGAAGATCTTCTACCTTGTGTTCATCTTCTAAACTTCGTCGGTTTTCACAACCCATGCGTTCCAAAAAATTTGTCCATTCATCTATTGAAATTGTGGTAACAATCTATGAGATGAATTCAAATAGAATGTTTAAGATACACATAATTTCATATGTAAAGAACCTGGATATATCTTTTGCATGTAGAAGATGATGGAGTCCTCCTCTTTATCTGAACCAAGCTCCTTAACCGAAAAATTAATGTCCTCAATGTAATGTGGAGTTATAACACTGCCAATCACGTTATATATCAGATGGTTTTGTTATTGAACTACAAAACTATAACAGTTTTCCCAATCCTTTTTTTTACTAGTTTTTATGTCATTATGTTATTTATCTCTGAAAGGGTTGTTTCTTAGTTTGATGTGCCTGTCACCGAATAAAGAAATTTTCATTACGTCTTTTATTATTGATGAATGTTGGATAATAAGGTTGGTGAGAAGTGTTATGAATTTTACTACAAGAACATAATGTACAATTTATTGTCAACCTATAGAAGGAAATGCAATGCTGGACGCATGTAATTACCAGAATGGCATCATGTTGTGAACTTTTGGAGCATCAGGCATATCTGTGAACAGAGAAGTAGCAAAGAATGATATGCGTCTTCGAGCATCTAAGTTTGCAGGCACATCCATTGCTGTTTCTTTGACCGTAAGCAACAAATGAAAACGCTTGATCTGCCATGAACAGAGTGATTATATCAGCATAACAAGACGTGATTTTTTTCTCATTACTATGTATGTTAAGAAAACGTCATAGGGGCAATAAGGATCACCTTTTCCATCATAGGACCATTTTCTGGCAATGGAAATTGGATAGAATTCTCATTGGAAAATGGATAAAAATCCCTATTCATTTCCACGGTGTCAAATAGTTGATCATCATTTCTAAAATAGACAAAGCCACACTCATTTTGTTCGGGAAAGTGGAGCATATCCAATATTCTGTACAGATTTAGTAAGTAATTAGAAGCTGAATCATACTAATATATTAAAGGACAACAGATTGTTAAGCAACAATACCTGGAATCAACCATCATATCATTTGCCACCAATTCAAATATATCTAGCAGGGCTTTCACAACTTTGTGCTGATTGTCTTTTTCTCCTTCCATCTTATGGAATTTATATCAATGTTACTAGGACTCAAAATTACCGATCATGCAAATTTGTCAACATACTTAGCCTTTAGTTTAGGTCTAGGAAACAATTACCAGAAGTTCAGCTAGCTCAACAACTTTAGCATGTAGGGCTGGGATAACTTTCATGTTAAAGTTCTGTAGAAGAGTTGTTTCTTGGATACTCTTTTCAATTTCGCTTAGTATATCACATATGATCCTATATATCCATAAACAGAATCAGATTAAACAGAAAACTACAGTAGTTCAAGAAGGAAGATTGAAATCCAGATAAACATTCTATTTCTTTTTACCTTTTCTCCATGCTACCCTCAACCAGAATTTCAAGAACATATTTTAGAGACTGGTAACACTCTCTTACAGCATAAAACATGTATTTGTCTTTTGTGATTTTCTTCACAAGAATCTCTTCCTTTCCCTCAAAATCTTTAGCAATGGTCAACGCTGTAGAAAACTAGAATATATACAACAGGAATTCATTAATGAATAAGAAGATGTACAGTACTAATTCTACAACTGTAATCTCATACTATTTTGGTTAAAAGTACATTACCTTATTTGCCAGGAGGAAAACAGGCCAACGAACCTTGGAAGAAAACAATTCAGAAGACACAGGCATCATCATCAAATCCATCTCTCTGTTGATAAAAATTCATTGTCAGGTGCTTGAATAAGACATAGCAGTGCAGGAAAGTTACAATAAACAACACCTGTTACTGATCAAATCTTCAAGACGTAGTTGATTTACTATTTGATTCCATACTACAACAAATTTCGCAGTGGCATTTTTTTCATCCGGCAACTGCAACAAAAATTAGTGGTCAACATAAGACAACATATACACCGAAACAATCTTATCTTAAGATTGCTAATTTAGAACACACCTTCTGAAATATATTGCTGAGGAGACCTTTTCGTTTCCTTTTACCACGTTTGGAAGATGGTGGGATCAGACAGACGTTGAATGCTGAAGGTAAGGAGTCAAATCTACTTCTCAGCATTCCGAGTGTTCTTATCTATTTTCAAATAAGAAATATAAGATTACCATTTCGACTCTGTGGGAAAAGAAAGAAACAAGCAAATAAAAACCAGTTCTTACCTCACCAAGGTGATGCAAAATGCCATAAAGTCCACCAATTATTGTACAGAAAACAGAATACCAAATTTGTGTGTCCATAAAATATACCTTTAATAAACAAAGAATGAAACGTTGTTAACAATCCATTTATACGGTTTTCTTAAACGAGAGAATCATTACTTGAAGGAATTTTATCTATACATATAATGACTGATGGAGCAGTTCATCGACAATGATTTATACTTCAATCAGTAGAACATGTTTTCCACCAAAGGTAAGTTTTAAAATGATGATTTGAAGTTAAAAGCAAAAGTGATTCCAACTCACAATTACTACAGGGCTCCATACAGCTACAATTGCACCAGCATTGCTCTTGACTGCAGCACATCCAAACTGTTATCAGCAACATTAACTGATCCCTTGTGTAATGAAAACAATTAGAAATGCGCCATACCTTTTGGAAAAAGCTCATGCCATTCATAATGTACCCCAATTTTCATAATCTGTCTGGTAGGTGCTATGAGTGGTTTTATCTGCATGCATTGATATTGCATTGGTCACTAAGAGTAAGTTGCTAAACAATAAAACCAAATTCATGTGGTCGCATAATCGTGTTCTGTTATTATTACCTCAAAACTGTAGCTAAACAAAAATTTACACGATAACACCAATATCCAGAATAGTGTGTACCTGTATTGGGAAAAAAAACAACATATTTATATAAAATATAAATTAAGATAGATATACCAAAGCAACTAAATGTAAATAAACAGAACAAGCCAGCAAGGTAATGTACTTTAAAACTGAAACCTGGTCTTCTTGCATCCCTCGACCAACATAGATTCTAGGCTGTATGGTAAACAAATGGTGACACTCAAGTTACAACATCTATGAAATGAATGAACATTACAGTCAATTTACATGGACATATAAATCACTGGAAAATTATTTATCGTTGTGAATTCTTGAGCTGACTGACGGGTCATGGAAAATGAACACATCAAATATATGTAGTCCTTCCAAATGAAGGAACAGAAAGAATAAAAAATTCCTTGCTATAAAAGATTATGTATTTATAGCGGTGATATTACTAAAATGATGTTAAAAAAATCAGGTTTTTGGGTACATGAACTCATTAAAACAAGAAACAGACAAAAGTAGAGACTGAAATGATTATTAAGATCTGGAGTGTAATTGTAGCAGAAGTTCACTAAATCGCAAATTGGTGTGGCAATTCTGCAAATTTAACATGCTGTTGGAAAATATAGTAACATATAAGACGAACTTACCTGAGTCCACCAAGACAAAAGTCTGCATATCTTGTAATTAGAGACCTCAATATACTTGGCAACAGCAGGGACAAAAAATAACACAACTTCAACTGCATTAGTTGTCAGGTATATTGCCGCTGCAACCATATAGGAAGTAAAACACCATTCCTCAATCAAACTTCCATACTTGGTGGAATAGCAAGTATATTTTCTTCTCGAATTAGCATAGCATACAGGAAGGACAATAGTCCATATAATTGCTAAGACCATCTTCATCACTAGTTTCACCTTTTGAGAATATTCCATCGTATGTCTTGCTTTCCACAAAAGGGCAATGTCTAAAATTGCTGTGACAAAAACATGGAAACTTTATTATCATGATTATATGAGAAGAAGAACAAGGGGCTCACTGTCCATAAAAAATTTCAAGAATGTTATTATGAAAATTGAAAAACAAAAGGCTAAACTATACTTTTGGACCTTTAACTTATTTTCAATGTTGAGTTTAGTCCCTTAACTTCTAAAATTTTCATTGTAGTCCTTTAAGCTTTTAAAATGACTTATTTTGATCCTTTCCATCATAATGAGAAAGGTAAAAGTAGGAAACTACTATAAGAGTGAAGAGTTAATTTGAAAGATATCACCACAGCTTAATAAGTCTGTTAGATGTATAAGGGACATGGGTAGTTGAGTGTCATGAGAAGGTTTGCATTTTTTGCCAAAAAAAGTATACGAGAACGTTTGTAATTCTGCCTAGAAAAATTATAGTAATTTTACTTTTGTTAAGTATTTTTGAATGCATCCTTGAGGTGCCGTAGTAACATTGATACCGTAGTAGCAAGTTTACTTCTATATGTTTCATCCCATTAAACAAACTCCATTGCCAATTAATGATATAACAGAGCACCATACCTTGAATAAGTTTTAGAGCCGAAGAGGTGATGAAGATGCTAATTATATCCTCAAATACTATTGCATCAAACAACTGTAGTGGAGATCCCAAGTCATGACAAGCCATGATTATTATGGCCTGAGAACCAACACAAGTCAAATTTCAAGATTATATATTATAAGTGGCTGAAATTTGTATATCATCAGCACTGGATTTTGAGTAAACCTGAAGGGATAGAATATAAAAGCTCCACATTCTATCAAAGCTTCTAAAAATTTGCCAGAATGAACGAATCTCTACAAAATTGGTCTTCCCCAGCCACTGTGGTTCATGGATTTCCTCTGTTTTATCCTATGCAAAGGAAACAAATTAAAACCGGTATATTATTCAGTATAGAATGGTATTTTGTTACAAGAGAAATTGAATAACTGGGTTAATATTTAATTTGTCAAATGGGAGTTCAAAAGGCTCATTCTTGGTAGTTGTATCAAACTCTATGGTTGATGTACACAACTGCCTTACCCTCACATGCAAAGAGGCTGTTTCAAGATTTCAACCTATGACTTAGAGGTCACAATGCTTAAGCAACTTTATTCTTGAACCCTGGCTTAGTCTTTAGTTGTACCAAATGCATTTCTTTTATCAATACATTATATGGCTATAAATTCAAAGAAAAATATCCCTACCTATCTTTTGAGTAATAGAAACAATGAATGAACTCCCTCTAGCACATGATTCCAAAGGAAATAGGTACCTATCTTTTGAGTAATAGAAACAATGAATGAACTCCCTCTATCACAAAGGAAATAGGAGGTAATGGAAGTCCAACATCCTTATTGATAAACATAAAGATTTTGAATCATCCTCCGAATTAAATAAATTTATGGAATTTTTATTCATAGGTTAGAAGGTCAAACCAATGTATGGAACAAGATAGACAACCATCTTTGAAGCCAGAGAGTACTATATAGACTTTTGGTCATGCCAGAGAAAAATAACCAGTCTTATATGATAGTTCAAGAAAAGGAAACATCATTGGAGTTAGCAGTAACTTAACTAAGAAGTCACTTGAGATAGAATTTCTGAAGCAAATTTCACTTCATTCAAAAGTAAATAAGCGGAAGTATCTATGATATGTCTACCTAATACGAGCCCCAAGTTGTGAATACTGTGTATATATATAATGATAAGTAACAATATATGATGAAGAAACATAAAATTCAGATTTCATTTGAAATTTCATATAGCTTTAGTTTAATGGTTCAAACTCACTAAATACAAAATCAGAAGTATAATGCTTTTGAGAATTTCATAATCACCTCTGGTTCTTCTTCATCCCTCTTTTCTCTCTTTTTCTTTCCTTTTGTTTTACCAGGTGACCTATTAGGATCATTCTTGACATCTGGTTTTGGTTTAGTTCTAAGTTTCACAAAGAAAAAGTCATGATCTAGACGCATGGGCCAACCAATTTTGAAACAATCAGGAGACCTGCATTTATCGAACAGCAGTAAGGATTTGATGATATGGAATGAAAGGAAAATGAAAACAACTGGAGAAATCTTAGTCTAAATGTAATGCTGACCAGAAGTACTCATTCAGATCATCATAGTTTCTCCATATAGAATGATCAGCTGCCCCACCATTGCTATTGTGCACTTCCTTTTTATTGAAAATAAATTAGTTATATTGAAGAAGATCCAAACCAAAAGAAGGGATAGATTAGATATCAAATGGTACCTTTTTTATGACAGTGTATATTGGTGTGACAACATTGTTAAGGAAAGACTCTGGTTCTCCTCCATATGCAGGCATGACCTTTTCCCATGTCGTTAAGCTAATAGCACCACTTAAAATACCGTGCAATTCATATGCCATCTTCAGAACTCACAAAAGAAGGACCAAAATAAATTAGAGGATAATCATATGATGTGAGATTGTTAGAAATTTCAATCAGTGAAGAAAATAGTTGTGTTCATGAGTGCATTATATAACTTCATCATGCATGCCAACTCAGTTTTCTGTGATAAAATATTTCTATGAACTAAATTTCGTTACACACCCTTTGCTCATGTAGTATCACACAAAAACAAAAGATACTTTCATAAACCAATAGAAACTTGTGGAGTCTAACACTCTTTTAGGAAAGGAAAATAAAAATGTGTTGAGTTTCAACGTACATGATGAAAAATATAGCAGAGACATTCCGGCATGAATCGCAAATTAGCTGCCTCCCCCCATATGAGCAGGTAAAGCCCAATGTACAAAATTTTATATTGCTGGGCTTCCTGTTTCACAAAAGGTAAACTGCAATACAAGCAACACGTAAAAGATAAGGTCGGAAAACAGAAATAATGTAGAAACAAAACAAATTATGGTTCAAATAAAACAAATAAAACAATAGAAAGCTTGAAAAATAAAGAATGTTCAACAAAATGACAAATCATCATTATCATCATAATCCAGATTCAGAGAAAAAGAAAAAGGTAACACCCAATATTATATCAGAAGAACAAATACAGTATAAATTATTGAAAGTTACAACAGAATTAGATCAATAAACATACCGGATATTGCTTTTCCTCTCTAAAAACTTACACCAGTTGGTATAGTTTTTGAAAAACTTTCTCATCAGTTCATCCACACCTCCTTCCCCTAACTGATTTATAAAAAGGATGATATAGTTTATATTGTATTATCATAAAGTAAAATCAAAACATACACGTTCAAAAGCAAATGCACCTTCAAAACAGATGTCTGGTTGTGAGTTTGACGAGTCTGCATGTTGGATAGGAGTAGAATAAGATGTTCCCTTTGGTTGGCAACATTGGCTTCCTAAGGTTAAGCAAACATATAGAGTGAAAAATAGTGAAAGACTAGAAAGAGCAATGCTGATCATACATTACTATATGAGGTCCTCAACAAAACTGAACAAATGGGGAGTGATTTCTTTTTTTATGCAACAATCAAAGTTATACAGAAGTGAAAAGGAATTTTTGAGTCCAATTTAAATAGGAAAAATGACCTGAAATCCAAAACAGTGCTGAAGAAAATCAAATAGATCCACAAAGGCTCCGTGCTTCTTGAAATCTTGGGCTGGGGGTAAACCGCGAACATTGCGAATAACTGCAATGGCGGCCTTAATCTGTATCAATTTTGTTAGTACAAAACTCAGTCCATCATCTTGCAATTGAGTCTTCTGTTGCTTGGACATAAGACATCAATGAAATGAGAAAATGTGAATCATTCAAGAAATGACAGACCTCAGGTTGCTGCATAATGGCATGCTGAATGCCTCCTTGCTCAAGTGGAAGAATGTTAAATTCAGTTTTTCTATGGATTGCATTGCCTTGAATAAGTGCCTATATTAGAATATGTGAGAAACTCTATGGAAAAGAAATGCATGGTAAATTTATATTATTCTTATTTCGGACTAAGCAGATCATGAAATTTCTAGGAAAGGGAAGATCACCTGAGAAGCAGCTGGATCTGTAACTGTCTTTAGCACCTCAAACAGAACAGAAGCAATATCTCGTGCATTTATCAATTTCTGTCTTCGACTGTTTGAATATAGCATCATATGAGTTGGTTTAAGTTAAGGTGTTTGCAAAAAAAAAAAATTAAATGGGAAAATGAGGTAATTAAAAGTTTAAGCATGCTTAGGTACCTTTGTTCTAGATCGAATGCTTTATCATGTCTGATATAATAATCCCTGTAGGCACGGTAAACACTCTTAAGTTCACGAATATCACTTGTTCCCCTCTTTTTTGTAGCGTGCTCATCCTGTATGTCACAATTGACAAAAGAACATGCATGATTAACTTCCCTAACCTTATAAGCAAAACCATGCATCAAGTATTAATCTTACCATCACGGTAGAAACCTTATAGATGTTTCTGATAGAGAAAATATAGATAGAGACTAATTGAAAATTTTTTATCTCATGATTTTCTTGCGTATATAGATAAGTCATACACCAAAGCTCAAACAGATCATGACTTAAAATTTTAGTGGCTTTTTTTCTTTCTGAAACAGAGACCATTCTTACTTTTACATTCATTTACTGCTATACTCGATCTTGTTGTAGAATTGTGATGTTAGGCAATAAAATCCGTTGAATTCATATTCACATTTAAATGGATAAAAATTGAAAAGGAGCTCGTCAATGCAGGAAAACTGCTCTTGAAAGTTAGTTTCAACATTCTTGTTTACCTGTTCAAGTCTATGAAGTAGTGAAGTTTTGAATTGTCTAACACCCCTTCCACTAGAATTTTTGTCCAAGTTGTGTGCAATCACAAAGGCATGAACACGGCCTGCAAAATTTGGTTTACTGGGACAATGTGAAATGCATATATTGATGATCATCAACGGAGAATCTCATTTTGGTCAAGTAAAAGACTACCTACAAAACAGGAATATATATAATTCTAGTTGAAAGCCTTCATGGCTTTATGGCTTACAATCAAAGTGAAATCCAACACCTAAAAATTGCACTGTGCATGGTACAACTGTTAACCAAATGTAGAATGATTTAAACAAGAAAACAATTTCAGGAAATTGAACAGCACGGATAATTCTCCTCTCCTTATTTGGTGTAAACTTTATTGAGATAACTTGCGCTTTTAGTGCAGTTTCTGGATTGAGATTAAGGTATTTAAATTGGATAGATACTTTGCGCTGTTAGTGCAGTTTCAAACTTATATTTACTTGGTTCAATATAACCACAGTTAGTAAAAATACATATAAGTGGAAAATTGATTAAATCATCACTATTATGTAACACCAAATTTAACTTACACAACAACCACTGACAATTGTAGTTTCTGTGGCTGTAGCCTTCTAGTCCTAGACACTTTGTCCCAGTAACCAATCATCACTTCTTTCAAAGGACATTAAAAATCCCACTTTATGCACTCTTTTACATAATAATTCTTCAATCTAGACATCCCAAAATATAAAATCAAACAAAAAGGTATAAATTCAAAGGTTAAATATGTGTTGGCCACTTAGAATATCACTGGTGCTTATTTTAATTCCCAGCTTCTAAAATTAAATGTTCCTGTCTCTGTATTTTTCAAATACCAAAGTTCAGCTCCTAAAGTTGATACTTTTCCTCCTGTAGACTCTAGAGAGGGATTACAATCACATCATTATGTTTTAAAAATGAATAAGTTTATCATGGAGATAAAAGAAAAAAATTGTGTTTTTTAAGTATAAAAACATAGTCAATTCAAGTTCATCATTTCAGAAAAGAAAATCAGTTGCAGGACCTCCAATTATACACCAATTTGAGAAGAACCTGAATTTCACAGAACCAACAAACAGATGAAGAAAAAGAAACCAACGAAGAGACCCAGACAATGAAAAGGACTCACAAAGATATGCAACACGAGGCTCCTCCTTTCCAAGCAAGTTGGCCACTCGAAGGAACCTTTGAATTTCAGAAGCAAAAACTGTTGGCAACCTTTCACTGTCAAAGGGTTCTGGAGCATATTCCTCGTTGTTGCTGCCATTGGTAATGGCCAAAGTGACATGGGGTGCCTCAGATGTCGATGCTGATGCTGTTGATGTCTCTCCTCGCTCGAAATATATGCCTTCAATAGGTTCTGCGGGCACAATCTCTGACATTGCTCTGAACTAAGAAACCAGCAAAAGGATGATGACACGCATGCATGGTATATATGTTGAATCTTCTCCATAGTGTTTGCTTAGTGAGGTAAGCTTTGGTGCACTTTGCTTTGTGGACTAATTGGAAAGTTGAATGCATTCTTTTACTTTTTCTTTTGGAGCTGTTTCTGATTTTGTTTTAGCTTTAGAGTGTGTCTGTGCGCTTTGCTTTGTGCACTGATTGCAAAGCTTAATGCCTTCTTTTGCTTTTGCTTTTGGAGCTGTTTTGTTTTGGCTGTAGCATTCTTTCCCTCTAAGAAGAGAAGGAGGGAAACAACATAAACAAAGACACGTGTCCCTCACTCACTGCTTTCTTTACCAAACTGTGAAGACTTATTGCATGGTCACAACTACGAAGACCACAAACACGAGTTGTTAATTCTGAATATATAACGTTATACTGGGTCCTGTAACGTGACATGTTTTCCCATAACAAATTTCTTAATGCTTAAGAAAGTAAAGTGCATGAAATTTAAAAATACTTAATTCATAAAAGAAAAAAGTGGCCAGAACTTTTTGCTAGCGATATTGTAATCCACCCCACTATAGTAATCTTGTTTGCTTCATGCAAATTGTTCTAATCAAGGCTCACTGAATATCACATGTGAGACAAATGTTATTTGCACAACAAATTTTACAAGGGGAGAAAAAAGGGAACAAGAGAGAAAAAAATTCCTGTGTATAAATTATTGTATGATTTGTTGTATAACACAATTCAAAATTTAAATGGAAAGTATCATAACTTATTAAAATGACAAAAAAATAAAATAAACATTAGAAAAATTTCAAGGGTATACAAAGCAACACACAAAAATACCTTAGGTCTCTAAAGTGAGCAAATGATAGCTTCTCTCCTGATTTTGACGACAAACTCAAATTCCTTTTGCTATTCTGGTTACGTAACAAAGTTAGAGCATTAATTAACATAAACACTAAAAGTTGAAATTTAAAATTGTGAGTCATGACATTTGGTTGAAGTGTTATTACCTTTCCAGCGAGGTATTAAGGTTTGACTTTTGATTGGTAGTGGAGCATGAATGAGTGATGGAATGCACAAAGGTGTGTGGTTCATCAAAGAGCATGAGACATGGGAGATGTGTCTGCTTGTTATATCTAGTAAATCTTGAGACTATCTACATGTGACACGGGATAACGGTCGTCTTTGGCATTAGTTGTTGAAAAAAGAATGACTCTCTTTGGCATTGGTTGTTGAAAAGGGAGTGATATTCTCTTTGACAAATGGTTGTAGAAAAGATAATGGTGTTCGAGTGTTGAACTTTCTTGGTATGAGGGTTCAATTTGTGTAAGACCCTACTCTTGCATTTCATAGGCAAGTTGCTGGAAGGCTTGGTTCTAGGGGGAGTTTTCGTGCAAGTTAGTGTTTAAGGTACTGTTTTCTACGTAATAGTGGTTATTGAGTAGTTAATGTGTAAAAATAGTGTTTCAGTTTACTAACGAGAATATTTCTAGAAGTAGGGTTGCAATTGCTATAAGGTTCATAATCCAATGCTTAGTAGCCAGAGTGTCTAGATCGTGTTCTAGTTGTTGTAATGGTCAAATTTAGTTGTTTAGTTATTAGAAACTAGTGCCTAAATTTCTAGTTGAGTTATTTCCAACGTGTTTAGCTGTTATAAGGGTCTTTTCCAATATGTAGATGATGTAGAGTTACTTTTCTAGTGTTGGTTTAGTACTACAGGTGCTTAAGCTATTTTTGTACCGTTTGGGTAGTTAATCTAGGCTAGTAGAGTGTCCAATAGTGATTTCCAATGATCGGGTAGTAAGTTTCTAAGCATATAGGATCTTACCTTGCTACACCAAGTTGTTGTAGGGTATTTTAAAGTATAAGTTGAGCTCCACAAGGTCAAGGCTGAGCTGGTCGACCTCTTCAGTGTGCGGGGACAACCTCTTCGGTATGGTGACCGAGCTCTTTAGGGTGGAGCTTGGGCTGGCTGAGTTGGGGTGCTGGTTTGGCCGGGCTAGGGTGTCATGGCTGGGTTGTTCGGGCTACGTGGCCGAGCTCGCCGAGCTAATTTTTCGGACCTTAGTTTGAAGGTTCTAGACCTCCATTTTTAGTGTGGTTTGGGTCATTTTAGGGGGATTTTTGGGTTGGTCAAGAGAATAGACATAGTGGCCGAGCTGTTTGAGGAAGTTGTAACGCCCCGGCAACTTACAGGACTGTTGACTGCCCCTACACATCACCACAAACAGAAGTGACTGAGCTCTTTCGTTGATGGTCGAGTTGTGATGTGTTGTGCAGAGTTGATTTCCAATGGTTATTAAGTTTTGGGCTACAGGCTAAGCTATTTCTAGAAGAAGCCAAGTGGTTTGCCACGATTGTGAGCATGTTATTGAATGACTTCTATTGGTAGTAATGCATGACATGGTAGTTGAATAATGCTATGTGATTATTGTTGATGTGAGTGTGATAGACGTGTCTACTCGTTATACCTAGCAAATCTAGTGATGACCCTTTCTACTGTGTGATGAGAAAAAGAGGTTCTCTTCGGTCGTGGGATGCAGGAAGGGAATGGGTTCACATACTGATGACTCTTTCGGTTGTATGATGCGGGAAAAAGATCATCTTCGGTCGTGCAATGTGGGAAAAGGATGGGTTTGAGTGTTGCACCCTCTCAACTATTCGAGACATTGGAGAAGGGACTGATGTTTTGCCCTAACTTCGGTTTGTTTGCTGAGTATAGTGCCTGATGTGCAATGCACCAACGTTTTTACTCATAAGTCCTTGAGGATCAGGAAAATAGGTCTGTTAGCTGTGAGGGCGAGACGACTTGAGTCACCCTGTTTGGAATAACGGGGGTGTGAGGTAGGGTACAGGAGATAGACAATTGTCCTACATAGTTAATGATGGTGATGATGTTGAATGTTTGGTTTGATATGTGATGTTTATTGTTGTTCTTATATTTTGAGTTATTCTTGGTTGTTTTAATGGTAGCTTACTCCATATTTGTTTGTGTTTATGCATGATCTATGATCCTTTGGTTATAGGGAGCAGATGACATTGCAGATGTCCCTGATGCAGAATAGAGACAAGAAAGCACGAGGAAGACTTGGGACTTTTATTTAAGTAGTTTATTTTATAAATTTTGAAACAATGTAATTGGATAATATTTTTTAGCAGTTATGGCTTTGTTTTATTTTTGCTCGTTTAAATAATAAGATGTTTATTAATACTTTTTTTTCGCATTATTAAAGTTTAAAATATTTTGAATTTTATCATGACTCGTGACATCCTGAATTGGATTGTTACATATTTGGTGTTGTACTCTCTCATGAATTTTCTTTACAAGTTCAAACTTAGAAACCACATTCTTATGAATGAACTCACTAGGAGTAGGTAGAAGTATCAATTCTATAGGGCTGAGAGGATTAAACTCATACACAACCTCAAATGGAGAGACTTTGGTAGATTTTTAATACTATGCTATTATATGAAAATTTTATTTGGGAAAGATACTCATCCCAAGATTTGTGGTTGCCTTTTAGGATTTCCCTTAACATTATGCCTGAAGATCTAGTGACTACCTCTATTTGCCCAATCAGTTTGAGGGTGATAAGAGGTTGAAAAGTTAAGCTTAATTCTTAGCCTATTCCAAAAAAATTTCTAAAAATGGCTTAGGAACTTAGAATCTTTATCAAACACTATTTTTCTAGGAAACCTATGAAGTTTGACCACATCTCTAAAGCAGAGTTTGGCTATATTTCTTGCATCGTCTACCTTGTGGCATTGAATAAAATGAGTCATTTTGTAGAAACGTCCACTACCATAAAGATACAAATCCCCTTTGGGTCTTAGGTAGACCAAGGAAAAAATTCATGCTAATGTCTTTCGAAGGAGATGAAACAAAAGGGGTATATAAGCCATGAGGCATAGTCCTAGACTTAGCTTGTAAACATGCAATGCATCTATGACAATGTCTTTGGACTTTTTTTCTCATGTGGGGCTAATATAAATTTTCCTCTAGGATGCTTAAAGTCTTATCAAATAAAAAATGGTCAATAAGCTCCCCTTATGTTATTCTTTCATTAGAAGTTTTCTATGAGATCATTAGGGCACATAAAATTTTTCTTCTTTAAATAAATAGCCTTGGGAAATATAGAAATCTCTCTATGATTTCTTTTGACAACTAATAAATATGGAAGAGAAATCATAGTCTTGTTCATACAACTCAGATATGTGATAAAATCTAAGAATCCGGGTCCCCAATTTTGAAAAAGAAGTTGTGCCTTCTAGATAAATCATCAACTATAACATTACTTTTGCCTTTCTTGTATTTTATCACGTATGGAAAATACTCTAAAAACTCCATCCATTTTGCATGCCTTTTATTTAGCTTATATTGGTCCTTCAAGCATTTAAGTGACTCGTGATAATTGTAAATGACAAACTCCTTGGGCACTAGATAGTGTCCCCAAGTTTGAATGGCCTTAACTAATGCATACAACTCTTATCGTCACGAGTCATCAGTAAATTCTTAATAAATTAGGCTTATTTTGTACATATATCCAAGAATCTTGGAAGTGCCCTCGATAATATAATAATTGTTTCGGGATGTAGGGTCAAGGTCAACGTCCAATGTCTAGGTAAAAGTCCAAAGGGTCCAAATGTTATCCTTTACTCTAAGTCTCTTGTAACCGTTGTCCAATAGCAATTGAAGCACACCTGTAGAAGATGCTCTATTTAAAAACTTTTTCAAATCTTTGAAGATCTTTGAATCTTGAAATCAATAATAAAAAATGTTTTAATCAACCAAATAAAGAAAGATGAAAGAAAGATCAAAACACACATATTTATACTGGTTCAACTCTTCACAAGCCTACATCTAATTGGGGGACAATCCATTAATCAAGATTTGAGTACAAGAATACAATGATGCTCTCAATTGTTATCCTCACACCACTCAAATATGAAAACAACAAATACAAGAGAGGATAGTCTCAATCAACAAAGAGATGATTCACTCAATCTCTAACAAAACAAAAGAGTAAACACTCACTCTCAAACCTGGCCTACCCAGCACAAGTATCCAATTACACAAATTGATAAAGAACATGATTGTATAACACTCCTATAATGTAAAATGATCAGATCATATGAAGTCTAATGCATCTTGATTGAATTCTTGATTGCTTTATCACCAATGAAGCTTTAAATCCTCCAAGAATACTTCTTGAGAAAACCTGTACTCAAAACTCACAAAGAGTGTTAGTATATGCCAATGAAATCATTAAAGACTCAGGTCTCAAGTCTGGTTTATATAGAAAAACCAGATTTTGTCGCAGTTTAATCGATTAAGTTAATATCATAATGAATTAGGCTTTTCTTTTTATTTTAATCGATTATATGAGTTACATAATCGATTATTTTGACATTTATGCTTATAACTGCTTCTTTCAACTAACCTAACAGATTAAGTTATTTGTGTAATGGATTAGACCTTTCTTTCTATTTTAATCGATTATGTATCTTATATAATTGATTATTTTGCCACTATGTCTTGTTTGTCTTCCATTTTCCATCTCTAACAAATTATGCTATCTATATAACAGATTGTGTCTTTCTTTCTATTTTAATTGATTATGTAACTATATATATATATATATATATATATATATATATATATATATATATATATATATATATATATATTTCAATGATATTTACATAAGAAAGATTAAGCATTATAAAAGAAAATTCAAAGTTATGTGTGAAAGTTGATAAAAAGACATGTTAAGAAGACCTTCAATATAAAAGAAAATTCAAAGTTATGTGCGAAAGTTGCTAAAAATACATGCTAAGAAGACCTTCCTAATTATTCCGATACACATTACTATATTATGTTAGTGGGGGATTTTTAAAATTTTCATATACTAGTAGGCTTAGAAATAATGACAAAAATAACCTATTTTCTATTTCTCTTTTTATAATACAAATGAGCATCAATACGATTTAAATTGAATTATTACTTGTCAAATTTACCAATGGCAAAAAAATTAGCAGACATGGGTATCTGTAGGTAAAATCTGCGACGGGTAGTTATTACTTGCATATATTTATCATCTGCGGGTAACGGGTAGCGGATATTTTAATACCCGCGTCTAAACAGACCGGGTACGGGTAGTATATTACCCGACCCACGGGTACTCGTTACCCGCAAAAAATAATAAAAAAAATAATTTAAATATTTTTTAATTAAATTTTTAATTAAAAATAAAATAAAATTATATTTTATTAGATTAAATTTAATTAAAATTGAATTTTAATTTATATTTAATTTAATTTATATTATATTATATTATATTTTATATATATATATATATATATATATATATTATATTTGTAATTTTATTTAAATTTTATTTTAAAATGCATAAAATATATATATTTTTTTTACTTGTATTCATCGGTACCTGTCGGTTTTAAAATACCCTCAGGTATTTTCTAAGCGGATACTTGGTGGGTAACAGGTTGGGTAGCGAATATAGTTTTATCCAGCGGATCGCGTTGTGGGTAGACACTATCCGTACTCGACCCGACCTGTTCTCATCCTTAGTCAAATTGCATAATTGAATAATTATAGTTAAAAATCAATTTAAAAGAAAAAAAATGTATTCCATATAGTACTTTTATAGTTTTTAGGTTGTGTTTCATTAATTAAAATTTCCTATAATTGTATGACTCGAGGTTCAATTTTTTATTGTCCTCTTATTAATTTAATACAAAAGATCACATAAACTCTAACAAACTAAAGCCTAAAACATTGAAATTAGTAGGTTTAATTGTTTGAATAGTTTCCACTTTTAAGGTTGCGTGTTTACCGTTAACTTTTCATTGACAACGTTAATTATGTGGTGATATGACAAAAGAATGTAATGATATGACAAAAGACATTTATCCATTAGGACTTTCTAACGTTGAAATTGGGGATTAAGGTTTAAAAAAAATTATCGACTTTGTAAGGGGCCTCCTCCACTACCACCTCGGCATTAGAGCGAATCAGGAGTTATGTCCAGCGACTTCAAGCACCAAACACAACTACAAGAACATTGGCACGAACCCAATATAACATTACAATGTCATAACCACTATTGTCCTCACCTCCTTCCAATCTTATTGATGTTGTCTTTAACTTAAGGCACAATTGGCATTAGCAGCACCATCTCCTTTTTCCATTTCTTCCTTCACCGCTAGCACTAGTAAATTCGACGTTATTAGAGTCACTCACACAACCTCTTTTGTAGCCACACGCACATAATCAAATCCAACTCTTTTTTTTTCTTTCCAAACCCAAGAAAGCACATAACTTTTCTCCGTCCTACAATAGAAAATAAATAAAACGCAAATTTTTTCTCTCGTAATTCAGTTTGGACCAAGACAGGTACTAGGGACTACTACAATAACCTCAAGATTTATGATTTTTATCGCCACTTCGCTTTCTTGGATTTTACATTGTCACAACGAATGAAAGATTTGATTGTCTTGAACAAGAAACAGTCTTGAAATTTTTAAACTTAATACTTGTTTCCTTTTGTGGAGAAAATATGGGAGCATGAGATGCTGCCAGAAATTGATAAAATGTGTGATTGGAAAGAAAGAAAGAACAAATGTAAAATAAATGTGTACAGACATGTCCTTTTCTTCTTGTTATGTAAGTTTAATTACTTTGTACTCTTTTCCTTCTTTATATTTAGGTTTAATTGCTATGTAACGGTATGAATCGTCAAATCACCATACAATTAATGTTGTCAATGAAAAATTAATTCACCTTGAAAACGAGAACCACCCAAACAATTAAACTAAAATAGTAAGACAATATTGAAAATTTTATTGTGAGTGAAAGTGATAGTTTCAATCTGTTACGCATGCCTCACCAAGTGAGTATATATTTTTAAACAAACTAGCATTTGTACTTGTGCAACGCATGAACTTTTTCAAAGAATAAAATATATTTACTATATAAATGTAAATTTATGAAATATAATTAAATTTTATTATAAGTGTTTCATTTTATAAAATTAAAAAATAATTTTATTATCAAATTATTTTTTATTAATGTTTTTATTTTTAGTTTTAGTAATATATTTCAAGTTTGATCAAATATTTTAAAGTAAAACATATTTATCATTGGCCTTTTATCTCTTATAAACCAAATTTGTTTTTATCAAAAGTTTAATTTGAATATAACATAATTTAATATTTGTGTAGAATGATATGTTGAACATGTAGAAGAAAATAAGTCATCAATGTGAAAAAAAATATATATATTGTATATTATGTGTAGTAAATAATTAAATATTTCTATGTAATAAATGATTGAACATTTGAAAATAAATATTTAAAAATTATTGAAAAATAATTGGTAAGCACTTATTATTATATTTAAATTTAATATTATATAATAGGAATAAAACAATTGAGAATTAAGTTGTAAAGATTCATAAAGTTCATGAACCTATATTTGCCTTAATAAATATTAAGTTAAGTTTGAGAAAGATATAATATATATATATATATATATATATATATATATAAACATATACATTTTTTAACAAACCAATAAATAAATAAACTTATAATACATATAAGTACTTCGTTAATATTTTTGTGTAAAAATTTGAAGTTGACAATTTTTGGGAAAGAAAATACTTGGGCAAAGAAAGATGTAAAGTTAAAACGTTAGAAAAACACAAACAACAACTTTGTTTATCTTATATCAGAGAAATATATTTTTGATATATTTCTAGAGGGCTTGAAGAATTTCTTTTGTTATATTTTTTATTTATACATTTGAAGGTGATATAAAATTTGAAGGTGATATAAAAGAAAGATTAAACATTAAAAAGATTATCTTAGACTATTTAGACAAAGAATTAGGTATAAAAGTTATCTAACACTCAACCCTCTATCTTATACCTAATGATTACATAGGTTTATTAATTATTTCAATATTCTCTTTCAAATTGAAACATACAAATTATATGCACTAAGCTAAGCTTGATGTACATTAAGTTTAACAAAAAAGCATTAAACAAAATATTGTTGTATATGAAAAGTTGTTTAAAACAGTAATGTTTAATGAAGAAATATTTTATAACATTTTAAACCAAGATTATAAATAACATTTTCTAGACAAATCTATTTAAATGAATCAAAAAATCATAAACAACGTCTAAAAGAAAGTATATCATTGAATTCATCTAATAATCTAATAGACTATATGAGCAAGACAAGCTAACATCTTATGAAAATAGAAGTCCGTCTCTTGTATAACACTAAGGTTAAACAAAGTCTTTATTCAATATAGTATTATATCAAGCAAAACTTTCTAAAAGAAAACATTGTCTGATAAGTGACCGCTAACGTTATAACCTTAGAAAAAGCATCTTATCCTTAGTTATTTGTAAATTGCTAGCAAAATCTTTGCTTTTGTTTTGATTAAGAATTTCTCTTGAGAAATACTTTAGACTAGTTGGAGAATACTTTGATTAGAAAAGACTTGATACTTAATTTGTCTATTGTGATGCACATTTCTTTCCTAGGAATGGACCCAACAACATCTTACTTATTTCTTATTTGAAATCTTTCTCCAACGCGAAGAAAAAAAAGTCAAGAACAAAGAAACAACTTCAGTCGAACTTTATAGTGCATGACTCAAGCCAACCTGAGCGAATTTTATCAAATTGACCCAGAAGTTAAATGAAACTTGCATAGGATACGAAAAAATTTGAAATTTGGGTGTTCTATTGAGAGAACATCTTCAACATCGGAAGCCACTGCACAAACTATATCACTTTCATCTTCTCCAGTTATAAACATATCTTTTGATCCTTCACCTGATCCTGACCTAAACATAATGGCTTAAAGAACCATTAGAAAGTTAGCTACCTCCTACAATACAGTCACACACAATGACATTGAATATCCAAATGAAGAGTGTGAGCTGAGAACTAACCTACTAAATGCCTTGTCAAAATTCAATGAGTTATTTGGGGAGAATCCATATAAACATCTAAGACAATTTCATATGTTGTGTGAAAACTTTAGATCTCCCAATATCACATTAGAAACCTTGAAAATGAGAGCTTCTCCTTTTACTCTCAAAGAGCAACTCAGGATTTGTGGTATTATCTAACTGGGAAAATATGGAAAGACTTTTCCTTGAAAAATATTTCCCTGCATCACAAATGTTTGTCATCAGTAAAGAGATTCTTGGAATTAAGCAAAGTGACAGAAAAACTCTTAGGCTGTGTTCACTTGCGCTGAATTTACTATTCACGCAGATTGGCGAGCGATGAATTCAATCAAAAACGTTGTTCACTTCCGCGGATTTGCAACGACCGAATTGAGAAGATTTGCGGGATACCTACTTTTTGTATCACCCGCTGTGCTGAGGAGATTTGCGATGAATTGAACACAAATGGCTTTTTTACCCTTGATAATACCAGCTGTATAACGTTGTTGCAACTTCCGAGGTGGAGTTCCAACGGTGTGAGAACAAATATTGAAGGGGTTTCGGAGATAAAGAGGAGCTTCAAGAACCGACAGAGACACTTGCTTTCGAGCTTCAAGTACAACAGAGAAGATTTAAATTCAAATACAACACACAGAAAAATAAAATTAGGGAAAGCTTGTGATCTAGGGATTTACGAGCTGGTTGGATTCTTTGACATCGTTGAACTAGAGCTGCCAACGTGCCGGCGAGTGGAACGACAGCACACTGGAAGGCCTCTCCGAGTACGACGTCTCATCGCCATCGACACCACCAGAGAACGAAGAAAGGAAACTGCTTGTTGATTTGTTTGGGTGGTTGTTGACATTCTTTTCTTACTATCACGCTTTCTTCTTACGCATTGCTATGTATAAACATAAAGTGGGAAGATACTTCACTCCACATAAAGATTTTTTACATGATAATGATGAATTAAAAATAATTTATTTTATGTACAGGATGAATTTTCGTTTTTATACGTAATTAAAGCTTACGATAAATAAAATATTTAAATATGTAGATTATATTATATTACATTTTCATTTATGAATATTATGATTATGTAATTTTTTTTTTATTTTAAAATCAATCATTCAAATTATAATAAAAGTTATTTTTATTGTTGGTGTTTTCTTTAAAAATATAATATGAAAATAGAGATAAATAGAAATTAAAAATGTTAAATACAGAGATAATGATTTAGAAAAGGGACTATTTTGGAATTTTATATTTCAATATCTCAAAATTGTATATTAAAATTAATTTTCCTAATTAATATTAATTTTTTACTTTTTATAAATATTTTTAAAATTAAATATAACATTAACAAATAATATTTTATATTACTTTAATAACTAGAGGTATTTTGGTAATCTTTAATTTCTACCCATTAAACAAATTTTTTAAAATTGTCACATCAATCAAATCCTACACTAATTCTCACAAACTTTACTTCTAAATCCGCTCTCAATTACCTCCAAATTCACTCAAGTAAACACAAAAAAAATTACCCTCAAATCCATTCAACCACTATCTCCCAAATCATCTTCCCCAGTCACCCTCAAGTGAACACACCCTTAGTGAGTATTGGAGTAGATTCAACAAACTCTTCATTTTCCATCCATAACATCATATAGAGGAATATTCCCTCATTCAAACCTTTTACGAAGGCTTGAATTTGCAAGTGGAGGATCTTTCTTAGACAAATTGCCAGAAGATGCTAGAGAGTTGATAGAATGAAAGGCATCAGACTTTTTTCATTTTCTTCCATCTCCTCACCAAAAATTCCTCATTTCACTACTATTGCCAATGGATCCAAAGTGACATCTCAAGGAATTGGAAAAGTTTCTTTATCTCCACTAAATTTAAATTTTGTTGTACATTCCTCATTATCCTTACAATTTAATCTCTTTAAGCCAATTAAATCATTCCTTAAATTATTTAATAATATTTACTGTTAATTCCTTTGCTATATAGGAACATGGTATCAGTCGACTGATTGGAGAAGGACATGAGTCACAAGGACTTTATTTCTTAAAACCAAGCTTTTTAGTTTCCTGTTTTGCAACTTCATCGCCAAAAATTTTTGCATGTTGTTTGGTCCATCCAAGTTTGTATAAGTTGAAGATGATGGTTCTAAGTTTCAAACACATTCAAGTCTTAGATTGTGAGTTTTGTTAGTTAGGAAAACGTGTTAGATCTTTCTATCCTAAAAAGTTTTTAGTCACGATGTAATTTTTTTTTTTACTATTCACTTTGATATTTTGGGACCAAGTCGTGTTACTTCCTTTGGTTTTAAGTATTTTGTAACCTTCATTAATAAATTCTCTACATGTACTTAGATTTATTTAATGAAAGAGATCTAAAATTTTATCTATATTTATGTTTTTTTAACAAAATTAAGAACCAATTTAGGAAGACATTTAAAATCCTCAAAAGTGATAATGCTAAGGAATATTTTTCTACAATATTTTCTTCATTCTTATCATCCTGAAGAATTTTACATTAGTCAACATGTTTTCACACTCTGTAACAAAATGGTATAGTAAAGGGAAAGAATGGACATCTTATTGAAATTGCATGCTTCTAGATGTTGAATACTAAAGTTCTTGTTCATCAATAGGGAGATTTAGTCACTGTCTATTTTCTGATCAATAGGATTTTTTTTTCTTCTCTTAAAAATAAAGTTCCTCACTCTATAATTTTTCCCAATGGATCCTCTATACCATGTCTCTCAACATGTATTTAGGTGTAATTATTTTATTAATAATGTCTCTCCAGGTCTTGGTAGACCTTTTGTAAAGGCTATTACGTGTGTCTTTTTGGGAAATTCTCATATTTAGAAAGGGCATAAATGTTATTCTTCCTCAAACAAAAGGTATTGTAAGTCCGTTGATGTCACATTCTTTGAGGATAGACTTTTTTTCTTGTCCTCCATGGAGGATTGTTCATTTGTTCAACAGATGCTTTCTTTATCATTGTCCACCTCAAACTCAAACTCAAAATGCAAATGACATTGTGCAACCACCTCTTTTCACATCAATGTCAAACACAAACTCAAACTCAAATCACTCCTTATTTGCCTGAAGATCTCCAAGACCACCAGATTCTCAAACCATGGATCCTTCATTCTCCTCGTCTTCTCTTAACTCAGATCATGTTTTGCTTGATACCCTTCATAAAGGTAATTGTTCTACTCATAATCCATATCCTGTTTATAAATTTTTGAGTTATCATCGTTTGTTTTCTCCATATTTCTCCTTTGTTTCCTCCTTATCTGCCATTAAGGTTCTTAATAATGCTCATGAGGACTTGGTCATCTTGGATAGTGACAAGTCATGATTGATGAAATGCAGACACCCAAACATAGTGACACTTGAGAACTTGTCCTTCTTTCTCCTGGTAAGAAACATATAGATGGGTCTATGCTATTAAGGTTGGTCCTATTTTTGCAATAGATCTATCAAAGCTCTTCTAGTATCTAAAGGATATACTCAAGTTTATGGCTTCAACTATTCTGGTACTTCTTCTCCTGTGACTAAAATCAGTATTGTTCGTTTTTTTCTTGTTAGGGTTGTCATTTGTCAATAACTCCTTTACCAATTGGACATTAAAAATACCTTTCTTCATGGTGATCTGAAAGGAAAGATATATATGGAACAACCTCATAGGTTTGTTGCTCAAAGATAGTCTAGATTAATTTGTAAATTACACCATTCACTCTATAGCTTGAAGCGAAGCAATCACTTCAAGCTTGATTTGGTAAATTTAGAAAGGTTATGCAGAATATTTTATTGAAAAGATGAGAAACGAATCATTTAATGAATCATTCAATGTTTTATGGTTATGTTTCTCTTGACAAATGTGTTTATCTTATGGCTTTTGTTAATGATATTATTATTACATAGAATGATGTCACTGAAATTATCAATTAAAGAATCATTTGTTCACCCACTTTTAGACCAAAGATCTGGATCAAAATATTTTCATATACTCTTAATATTTTGGAGTTATAATGTATGGGAACTGGGAACTCAGGACATCATATTATTTATGTATTGGAACCCAACGGGTTTTAGAAATGTCTGACCTTTTGTATTCAGCAACTTTGTACTCTATAAATACAGTAGCAAATGGTAATAGTGTAATAAGGAAAAATACACCGTTTTACTTTATTCAATTCAAGTTTTTCAACTGTGTAGAAGCAGAATCAGGTAATCATTTTACACTGTCAATATACTTCTTTTATCTGTGGCTGTTTTTGCTTTGACAGGCACCAAGTGCACTAAAGACCCTTGGCCATCTTGAATATTGCATCATTCAAAAATGATTAATAAGCTCTCAGTTCTCTTGATGCTATAGGAGGACAAAATCTGATTGTAAATATGTTTTTTCCTTGTATATATGTAAAGCTATTCATCTTACATGCTTAGTTGCTTACGAGCTGCAACATGAGAAACTCAAACTTGTTTACATCCATCACCAGAACTACTATTCCTGCAATCAAAATCTGCCAGTATTATAGAAAACTCCGAAGACCTTAATGTACAAGACACACGGCTGGAAGTATGCTCTATGACATATTCTTCAGAGGAGCAAAGTGGAAATTTTTTTATCTACCCGCAATTTCCTCTTTAACATGCTCCAATTCATCAGATTTAACAAACTCTTTACTTGACCTTTCAGGGGAACACGCTTTTTCAGGGTCATCTTTTACATAAACTACATCCATTTGGACTTCATTGTCCCCATGAGTGTTAGAAGGAACTGTTTGAACCACATATACCTTAGAACTGGGGGAACCATTGCTGCCTGGGGCCATAGCCTCAGAACTAACTGAAATTCTTTCAACTGCGGTAGATTCATCATCATCTGAAGAATCAGATTCATTTACCCTTTCTGGAAGTGCTTGAGACTCACCTTTAGATTTCTTTGCTTTACAAGAAATAACTTGTTTCAATCCTCGAGCCGATTTTCCTGCTTGTTTCAAAAAATTCTTAGCCACATCCTTCGCATGTCCCTTTGCAGGGGTTTCAGAACCACTCTCTTCAATTGATCCTCCTTCTTCCTGACCCTTAGAAGTTGGAAAGTCAGAAATGTTCTCGTCCATGACAAACTTCACACCAATCATCCCCTTAGCATTCATTGACCTAATGTTATCATGTGGAGATAGATAGTCCTCTTGAACAGGCTCCTCCCCTTTATTTCGGTGGAATACTGAACCAATCTTGTGCAGGCCCCTCCTAAACGATCTCATTCGGTGCTTTTCTTCAGGATTGTTATCAGAACTGCTGCTGTCATTGTTCAAGGATCCAGATTCGGTTGATCTACCGCTGCCAACTAAATCATTAGGTTCTCTATGAATTTCAGTATCAAGGCGCCGACTTTTCCCTTTCCTAGGCTCCCACATTGGGGAAACTTCACTTCCTGGGTGATGAACCCAAACTCCTGTCTGCTTTTGTCCTTCAATGTCTATAGGCTCATAGTTATCTGCCAACTTCTGAGATTTTTCAGGTGGAACATGTGAAGAGGAACTATTATCAGCAGTGTTATGTGCTCCAAATGAGTTTTTTCGTACTTCAAACTCCATGTTTTCCTGTTCACCAGTAGTATCAATTCCGTGTACATATAAATTCAAATTGAAATCAAACAGGCAAACACCAACTAAAACATGAGCAACTTACTGCCCCACATGCTATTATTTTTCATTTTCTTTATTATTCTGTTCTTATCAGAATGTTTCACATTATTAAATATTGATAAGTACAAATATATTTGAGAAGGACATTACCTTTCCATTAGCTTCAATAATAGTTATTGCCAAATGCAGTCTCCCCATTTTCATGTTCTCAAGTTGCAGCCATATATCATGTCTTTGCCCATCCCTAAAGTCGTTGATGTTCACAGAACAATCCCTGAAAACAGCAAAGCATTAAATTATTTGGATGAATATACCAGTGACAGAACAAGTGGCAGGAAATCATGGGAAACATACAATGAACAAAGGATGGCAAGACATTTGATCACACAAGCAGTAGAAAATAGATCAAACAAGATATTTAGAGAACAAGATATTTAGAGAAATGTTGTCAGACTCATACGAAATTGAAACTTCTGTGATTCAGAATTACAACTCAGTAATAAATCTATAGAAGAGAAAAAATTTAGACAGGGACAGACATTCTGAAATTCTAGGAATGAATATGGTTAGGAAGTCCAACAAAAGCTAAAATATTGGGTATATGGGAATCCCTTTCAATAAATATTTTCTCCTTTTGCTTAACCCGCATCGTAAAGGCGAATAATTGTGCACACACACAGATATTTTACAAAATTCAAAGTGTATAAAATGGAACAAACCCAAGGATATCATCATAGAAATGGTCCTTGTCACGAACTGCAATAACCAGTAGATTATCAGACTCCCATGTTAGGATGGGAATTTTAAATTCTTCATGCCATTTTGGAGCAAGTGTTTTCCTTTGTGTTTTTGTCCTAAATCTGTATACACCCATATGACCTTTCACATAAGGATCCGCTAATCCTGAAACATACTATAATTTGTTATGCACATAAAAATATAGTAAAAAGAAGCTCACAAGAATCATAGGTAAGGGATAACCATTTAGATCTGATGGCTTCATGTTAGTTGCTTCAATAACTTCTACTTTTGCATAAGCAACAGGCTCCATCCCATCCACAGAGAACCAACATTCTATAACATTAAGATTACGGGGATGATGAGTATATAATAATACAAAACAAATATGTAAAGGATTGAAAATGCCATCCAGAGTTAAACTAAAGATTTGTAGGGTAGCGATTCTAAAGAACGTAACGGCAATGTTTTCTCCACTGAATATATGTGATGAGAGGAAACCAATGACTTTGTTTTATGAAATCATACGTTTCTCCAAAATTTCCTATAATTGAAACCTTGTATTAATGAAACCATGAGTACTTCCGCAAATGTTCACCATGCCTACTTAAAGAACTAAACCCATATGTCTTGAATAGGTAGTAAAATTACAAGAACTAGTAAAATGGACATTTTACATTATTTGAACAACGATTGATTGCCACAAGCTGGTAGCCTAAATGTTCATGATATGTTGATGACCACAATACCTAATGTTCTCAATCACCAAGGCTACCAATAAATTAGTTATTACAAAAGTCTATAAAAAAGATTACATACTTTACCTTGCTTTGGCGAAACAAATTTCTCAACATCAACAACCAGCATATTGGGCTGCAAAAATTCTAAATATGTAAATATAGAGAAATAATTAAAAATATACAATAATTTGATATTTATATCACATCATTTCAATACCCCAAGAAGCCAATAGATAAGAATACACAAAAATACGAAAGTAACAAGGTGGGAACAAGTGAACAACAGAGACAAACTTCACCTCAACAAGGGTTTGTTCAAAAGCAATAGACAGCAACTTATCCTGATAAAGAAAGTATTGAAATCAGACATCATTTAAAGCATAAGCAAGTAAGAACCTAAGCAGATTTTGCAAAAAAAAATTACTTACTAGCCACCCAGCAATGCCTGGAAGTTCAGTCACATCAAGCCCATGAGTAAATATAGGTTTGACAGTCATTTGAAAATATGGAGGTTCAACAAAGCATACACGCAAACGGCCAAGAAAAGGCCATGTTGGGAGAAACTTTACCCCAACTAATACCTACAGACAGAACAGAACAATAAAATAATATGACCAAATAAATAATAATAACAATGATAATAACAATTTAAATGCTATTTTATTCCCTAATCTCTCTTAACTACCAGAGAAGACATTACAAATCTGCAATTAGTTATATGAAATTAGCTTTCAACTACACAAATCTCATGATGAATTATTCACCGAGTGTTTCATCAATACTAATAGCTAAGGCATAATAAAGCTTAAAGTATAATTATAAACTTTATGGTCAGACTTAAAAGAAGGATGGTGAAATACTTTAATATAACAGAAACTTGGGGCATGCTTAGTTTGAAAACATTTTCAGATTTCTATTTCTTTTTATTTTGTATTCACAAAAAAAAAAAAAAAAAATGTTTCCAACTTGTTGCCTATTCACAAATATTTTAACAGGATAAATCTTTGAACACAGCAACAAGGTAAAAATAAAGATTTCCTTTTTATAATTACATTTAAAACGTAGAAAATAAAAACAAAATCATTTTCTCAATTAAAAATATTATGTACCCCTTCTCTTTAAAAAGAATTATTTTAAAGTTAACTAACAAAGTGCAAAACCACTTCATCTCACTCAATACTCCATTATCAACTCCTCTTCAATACAAAAGATCATTTCTAACAATCAAACTACATTTTACTAGGAATTGCCCAGATATCTTGGCACATGCATATCCCTGAATCCATGCTTGTATCCATGAACTTGTATTGAGTAAATAACAGGAAAAAAAATTATTATTCAACAAATATGTCACTGTAAAATCAAAATTTCAATGCCATACCTTTCCTTCGACATGCATGCCTGTGATGTGCAGCTTTGCCCACATTCCAAACCCCAATCTTTTCCTTAGTTTGACAGCGAGTATTGCACTCATATCATCGGCAGAAAGAAAATTCATTCCTAACTCCAGAACCTGCATGAATTACATGGTACCTAAGTCAAACCAAAAAATAAAAAATCATTCACAGATGCAGAACAAGACTTTCTCATGATATGCTGTTTTAATTATCACATCACATACCAAGTGGTTATCGTCAGTCTGGCGAAGAACCCTGATATCAGTAAACATAGGTGGATTTCTTCCCAAGTATAGGTGCTGAACAACAGCTTCCTTCTGCAAATGTAGTACATATATCAATATCTGATCACACCAAAAGTCAAAGTAATTTTATATTCACAAAAGCATAAAAATAACCCAAGTGACATAGAGAATATGAAATTCTTATAATATCACTTTCAAGAAAATGGTTGACATTCATATTGCTTGATTAGGCTCAATCAAAGATAAATAACTGAACAGTTTGAAGCATACAGCAGTCCAAGGTTTGTACTTCTCTAAGAACCATGGTATGATAGGGAATAATATCTTCTGAGAGACAATATCTTCCATACATATAGGCCATATGTTTTCAACTGCATGGTTCAACCACCGGACTGTTTCAGAATCTGAAAGCACCTGAAGAAGAATAAAGGACATTACGCAAGTTATATCAGTACATTATTATAGCAGAACACTTGCAGTTATTAAATAAACCTGCAATTATTAAATAAAAGAACAATTTACAGAAGAAAAATTAAAATATATATTTGTGTGTATTCTATTACAGTGTGAGTTGTATCTTTTTCCATAGTTTTAGTTGTTTTATCATTTAATTAAGTCATATAATTTCATCATCATCCATTGAAGAAAACCTTTCAATTAATTTTCAAGTAGAATTAGTTTCCAGCTCAGTAAACTGACTATATATTTGGTAGGACCAAAACATTAAAGCATTGTTTTCAAAGACACGCACACAAAAGCAGAAACAATCTTGGAATATTATCCAAGAGAACCTTATTGATAAGCAATGCTGTACAAATCCATTCAAAACGCTGATGGGGGTGGGATAACATGGATGTGAATTTGATCTTCGTTTCTTCTCTCAGGGTCAGCTTCTGCCTCAATTTAAGGAAATGGTTTTAACTTAAAAGGACAATTTATTCAGATTCCAGTTTATTTTTATTCATTGACCACTGTTCATTTCATTTACTTTTCAAACAAACTCAGTTACTACATTCCCCTCAAATTCCAATATCCACAAAATCAAAATAACCACAATAAAAACAGCAGAATTACCCTTCTTTGATTAGCTTGCTTCCTCTCCTCAAACTGCAACTTCTTCCGCAGCCTCGTAACATAACGCTCATGAACCTTTCCAAAAAAATCAAAGTCAGAAACAAAGTAATATTCCACATCTTTTTCTCTACCCTTTAGACAAACACAACAATAACGATTCCTTTTCTAAGCCCCTATATTTTTATTTTCTCATCCACATCATCATCTAACTAAACAAAAAGGCAAAACCAAAGATAAAAGAGAAAGTCAAACATAGCAAATCAAATATATCCAAAAAGTTATCAAATCTCCAATCACGGTCCTCACCAGGAAAAGATAGATCAAAGCTAGAAAATAAACAACAGAGTGGCACGAATTGAGTGCAGAGAGAATCCAAATCGCAATCAGCACAATCCCCACATGGTGCAAGATTGAAATTTCCGTCATATCCATCCCCTTCAATCCCCAAAAAAAAAAAAATACTGCAAAACCACCCCTTAACTGAAACCAGCACTCCTAGAACCAAAGTTTCAAACTTTATAGACACCCATTGATCCTCCAACCCTTAACCTCATAAAATGCGACATGCATGCCCATGAAGAACCCCAAATCCGGTATATTAAAAATCCGAATCCGTGCCTAGCCCCACCCCCAAATGGGTATAAATAATTGAATATTCAAATCCAGAAGGAGATACGCTACTGTTGTGAGAACTACTTGCAAATACAGGAATTTCAGTCATAAGAATTCCAAGATTATAAAAATGGCTAGTGAAAGTGAAAGGTAAAGTTTGATAGAGTATGTCCCAGTCAAGAGGCCCAAGGCATTGAATCAATACAATTTTTTTATTTTTTTTCTTTTGTATTGATTAAGAACCAGTGAAACGGTGCCGTAAAAGAGAAGTAACGCGGCCAAATGAAAAACAGAGTAGCAGAATTTAGTAACATCTGAGAAACAGAAGTTAACACCCAAAAGGAACCGCTTTTTCGGAAGCGGCAAATTACAAACGACATAGGCGTTATCTAATACCAAAAGATAACAATTCTAAATTCTCCAACATTTCTTTTTAGTTATCTTATTTATCCTTTTTTTAATGTTTTTTATTTTTAAGTTAAATGACTCATTTGCTTCTTATGATTAAATAAATTTTAACTCCATGTTTAGGAAGTGTTAGTGGGATTAAATTGGTCCAATGTGGAAAAATCCACAAAAGAATAAGTTTTAAAGAGTAATTTGGGTAAATAACTTGCATTGAAGTAATTAATAATTTCTAAAATTTATCAGAATATAGTAATTATCAATTTCTTAAAATTATTTACAAACATTTTATTTCAAAATACTATATTATTATATTTTCTAAATTATATCTGAGTTCTCTTAGTTTTAAAACTTACAATTTTAAGTCTATTGTCAATAAGTTCTATTTAAATTTTTATTTTTAAAAGAAACCTTGAAATATTAGAGAAGAAATATGTCTTTAAATTATTTTTTATTTCTTAATGAGACTATTAATTATAAGAAAGAAAACTCTGATAGTGATTTAAGATAATGATGATTCATCTTTAAAATTATTTTTCTATTAGTCTTTAAAACGACAATTGAAATCTTGTTTTCGTCATCATAAAACACTAATATTTTCCATATTAATTAAGAAAACATCATTATGATCCATCAGTATGAAGATATTATCCAGTTTTTTCATAATTCTTTTTAAAAGACATATAAGATGTGTAATTTAGAAAATCCTAATAATTGAGTGTCATCTAACAAGATTTTCAATATAGATTAAAAGTTATATCAATGTTAATATAATAATATAAATTTCCTATGTTATTAATTACTATATTATCAGAAATATATGCATTTATTTTCTATTTAAAGTTTTTAAAGCATTAGAAATATTTATATTAAGAATAAAAGAGATGTTGGATTTCTCATCTGATATAAAGTTCGAAGACAGGTTGGTTGGCACGTGTCAACAAACATGGGCTAAGCGTGTCGGCAATACAGAATTCCTATTTTTTATATATTTTTCAAATATATGTCGGCACTGAATTTCTTGTCATTTGACTAAATGGTTTCAAACTTAAAAGGACATTTGGCTTACTTTTGTTTACATTAAATACAATTCTTTCTTGTATTTAGTAGTTATTTTATATTTTTCAATATTGTTTATTAATTTATATTTATACTTTAAAGATATATTTTCTAAATAAAATAAATTTTATTACTATTATTATCATTATCTTATTCTATTTTAATCTAAACTGGCGTATAATCCATTCAAAATAAAATAGTACAGAAAAGTGTTAATTAGTTACACATCTAACTTTTCTGAAAATTTCATTACATTACATAGTGAATAAACACTCAAAATTATGAATATTTAAAGTATAATTTAGACTTATTTTGATGAACTTTTTCATAGATAGTTTTAGAAAAATACAAACGAAAATGTAAAATATAAAACAATATTTTTTTCTTCAGTTAAAGAAATTTAATCTTTAAGTTAATTTATGTAAATTATTTTATAGGTGTTTTACCAAGTAGCTGTGTTGATAACACAGTAGCTTCATTGGATAGGATAAAAAACCCATAGTACCGCTACAGATTCAAAATTATTCACTTTAATTGATGGTTTATATGTTCCCTTCATTTGACTAATTTGTCATGTATAATATTATAATTAAAATTTAAATAATTAACACAAGAATAATAAATGATATTAATGTTTGTACAAATAATTATTTATGGCATTTTAAAGTCTTTGACATTTTTTAGCTTTAGTATATGATTTACACGTCCAGCGACGCTTGGAGAAAAAGCTTCAGGTCAATTAGAAATCAATAATCTAAAATTAGTGGTGTCAAGATGGATAGGATCATGGTTTACTGTACCTTCGTTATTTAGTGAGTCAATTCAATCCGATTCATTTATTAGTGAGTCAGAAAATTTTGAACAGGTTCGATTCATCACGAATTGGTGGATTAAATGGATTTTTAATCACAATTTTTTTAAATAAAAAAAATACAAATTTTATGTAATTCAAATCTAAATAAATTTCACTCCTAAAATGATGTTAAACTCAAGACAATCCAAAATAATAAAAAAAAAAGTACAATATAATCCACATATATTAAGCCAAAGGATATTTTTTAGGATTCCATAAGATAATAAGTTAATAAAATAAAATTAGGTGGGTTGGTAAGCCAATCCGACTCCTCACGGGTTCGACCCGGATTAGTCGGGTTCAAATAAGCCAGATTGAAAATTGACCCGCATAAAAAAAAATACATATTTTTCAAATCTAGCACGGCTCAAACCCGTGGTGGGTCGGGTTTGTTGGGAATCCAAGTGTGAGTCTAAGTCCCACATTGGATAGAAATAAGAAAGTAGAGCAATATATAATGATGAAAGACTCATTAACCAATTGCCTTAAGGTTTTGGGTAGAGAGTGATGTCAATCCTTTATATAGTTAGGCTCAGTTGTGATTGGTGTTTATATCTCCCCGGTGAACCCCTTTCTTGATAGACCCTACAGTGGTATTAGAGCCGATATGCTTCCGTTGGAGGGGGTGTACCTATGTGGAAGGGACTCACCCTTGAGGGGGAGATTGTTGGGAATCCAAGTGTGAGTCTAAGTCCCACATTGGATAAAAATAAGAAAGTAGAGTACTATATAATGATGAAAGACTCATTAACCCATTGCCTTAAGGTTTTGGGTAGAGAGTGGTGTCAATCCTTTATATAGTTAGGCTCAGTTGTGATTGGTGTTTATATCTCCCCGGTGAACCCCTTCCTTGATAGACCCAACAGTGGTATTAAAGCCTGATAACTCTTAGATTTTGCACTTTTATTTGTGCTTAGGAATCTTTGTTAGTGAATTTTTGTTTTTAATTGTTTAGAATTAGGTTAGTTTTAAGTTTTTCTTTAAATCCTTTAGTTTTGTTTAATTTTAGTTAAAAATAAAATTTTAGTATATTTTTAGTACATTTGTATATAATTAGGAAATTAATCTTTTTCTTTAATAAAAAATCTTTTGATAAAAAAAATATATTTCTTTTTAATTGATAAATCTCGTTCTCTTTTCTTTAATTTTTTTTATTTCTTTTTCTTTCTTTGTTGCAGATTGGATGGTTGGGCTGATTTGAAGACTTGGGCCATGGCTGCTGCATATGGAGAAAGCTTATATCAATTGAAGAAGAATTGGGCCTCTGATGCTGAATTGAAAATGCAATGGAATTGGACATGGGCTGAAATGCAATGAGCGGTGTTGCCAATGCTGTTGGAGTTTTTGTTGTTGACAGATTGGGCCGCTGATTTAATTGGAAAAGCAAGTGCTGAAGTTGAATTAGTAAAGCGGTGCGTTTTGCATCTTAACAACAGTTGTTGAGTCTTCACCTTACACATTCATTTGGCAGAAAGGCAGAAGCTCACTTGAGAGAATCAGCCAAAAGCTAGGGCTTCCTGCTCGAGAAGAGAAGCTCCAACACTTACCCAAAGATGAAGCACGTCTTGACCGGAGGAGCTGGAGAAGATGACTGGTGATCTAACTGGAGTTGCCACGTGGAGGGGATCTAACGGCTGGAAAGAAGATGAAGGTTGGTCGTCCGATTGCGAAAAGGAAGCGTCGAGGAAAAGCTTGTAGCGAGCAAGGTTTCTATTTTTTTCTTTTATTTTCCTTTTTCTTTTCAACCCTATAAAAGGGGTTTTCTTCCATGTAAACAGACACTTTTAGACCGAGACTCTCAGACACTCTCTGCAATTTTACATTTCGTTCTATAGTTTAGGGTTTTTTAGTTTTTCTTAGATTAGGGACTGTGTTCGTGATTCTGGATTTCGCAGATAAGATTCATGGAACCGTGACAATCTGTGAGCTTCTCATTCGATGATCTCCGATATCCTGTTTGTAATTTTCTCTTTTCATGTTAATAAAGTTTTGTTATGTGTTCTTATTCGTATCTTTGTTTGTATTGAATTTGTTCTTGCTTTTGATTTCTGTTATTGTTTAGAAAATGAATTGGATTCTAATTCTCTGCAATTTTACGATTCCTCTGGAATCAAAATGACTCCAAAGTGAGCGTTCATTTTTGAGATGTCTTCTCGAGACAGAGTTGAGTTCAATGTAAAAAGATTCATCAGATTATGTTCAATTTTAGTCTTGTGTTTTCTGTTTTTGTGAAACTGTGCACTGACTGAGTAATTGAGTGAGAATTGCCACTTTAAGTTCTGAAATATGAACTAAAAAGACCCTGTGATGGGCTTACCTTTCTCGGAATGTCTTTCTGAAGAGTAATTGAGACTCTTTTATTCAATCTTTTGCACATTTGTCTTTGTTTTTTACTTGTGCCTAACATCTTTAGTTTGTTTCTTTATTTTTAGTATCTCTGTTGAAGAATTGATGTTAGAATAGTCTTAGTTTAGATTGTGATTTCATGTTTAGCTTTAGGTTCTGTTATGTGATTGAGTTTCTCTATTCCTTTAAACTGTGATTTTTTTAATTCTTTGTTAGTGTTTGTTAATTTTCTTCATTGTTGATTACTTTCCCGATTAGAATAGCCACTTTATCCTTACATTTCATATAGGTTAGTTGACTATTAAGATTTCTTTAGCTTTTAATTTCCAATTTGAGTTGCTTGTTTACGGTTCTAGTTTTAGGTAATTTTAGTTACATTTAATGTTCATATTGGCTTAAGTTCTGTTGTTGTTTTAGGTAGTTTAGAGTTCTATTTTCTTTTATTTCATTTCAATTCAATTTCTTTCTTGTTTTAAACAGTTTATGGATTTTAGATACTTTTTTTTTCTTTTATTTTAGTTTCATTCATTTTAAATGTTCCCACCTGTTTAGTAGTTTAATAGTAAAGGTTTAAATACCTTTTTAGTCCCCAAGTTGGGATTGAAATTTTCGTTTTGTCCCCGGTTTCAAAAATGAAGTCCTTTGGTCCCCATGTTTTCAATTTTGAGTGCAATCAGTCCCTTCCGTTAAGTAAATGCTAACGGCGTTAAATGTTAGCTTATGTGACAACATAAATTATCCAACATGGAATTTTTTTTTTTTAAATGACAAATGTAAAAATATCATCTTAGACTTAAAAGAAAAGAAAATAAGAAAAGAAAAAAAAAGATTTGCCCTAATATATTCATCTCTGAAACCCCAAGGCACTCACCTCCGCCACTCCTGCACCCACTGCCGCCACAACCTCCGATCAAAAGGCTGCTGCGAGGGGGCTGTCCACAGCTTCGCCGGCGCATTCGTCGGAAGAGCCACCGCCCTTCATGCCGGATTGCCATCTCGTCCTTTATTCTTCGCGGAACCGGGTCGTCGCTCCTCCTCCTCACCGGTCAAGAACACCATCGCGGAATCGTTGCCCTCATCGCAGAATCGTTGCCCTCACCGATGTTCTCGCCGGAATCGCCGCCCTCACCAGCACCACAATGTCGCTCTCCTTCCTCTCCACTTAAGGGTTTCCTTTCTTCTACCTCAGATATCAAAAATCTACACCAGTGTCGGCAACTCTCACCACCGTCGTCGAGGACGAGAACGAAAATGTTTTTCGAATGCCAGATTTATTGGTTGGTTTTCTATTGTTTGATGTTTCTTCTACTGGGATTGAGAACGATGAGTGTGTTGTGTGCATATGAGTGAGTGTGCTTTTTGATTATACGATGTGAAGGTTTGGATATGGTGCTGAAAAAGGGGGGGTTTGCATATAGATAGGCTAGCACGGGCAGAGAAAGAGGGTGAGGTCGTCGCAGCCTGCGGTGGCTGGCCGGATGATGGTTCACACCCTTCCCAGGTTTGCTATTTGGAAAAAGATTTTTGTTTGCTACTCCTTCGGTTAAGGATTTGGAACTAATCTGAATAGGTTCAATTGTGTTTATGTCTGGATTTGCTACAAATTGTGAAAATTTTTGAGAAACCTCAATCCTATTTTTGAGAAACCTCAGTCTTAATTTTGCTGGACTGACGGTGTCCGGAGCTGATGTCTTGGGGAAAGAGATTTGACATCGTCGTTTCGGTGACGATGGGGTTGGAGTATTTGCACCACGCGTGTGAGCCTTCGGTGATTCATGGGGATATAAAGTTGAGTAATGTGTTGCTTGATGAGGATTTTGGAGCGAAGATTGGGGATTTTGGGCTTGCTAGGGTTAAGGCGGTGGAGGATCTAGGAATGGTGGAGGAGAAGAAGGAAGGGGTTATGGAAATTGGGGTCAAGGAGTTTGGGGTGATGGAGGAGGGGGAGAGTGTGAGTGTGGTGGTTGTTGACCGGTCGCCAGAGAGTTGTCCTGTGAGGATTGTGAATTTAAAATGTGAATTTAAAAATACTTAATGGATTTATTTGCTGCCACGTCAAGTACTATAGTCCACTTTATTGCCACGATCACATTTCTTGCTTACATGACATACACAGTCACTTAACATTTAACGTTGTTAGTATCTACTTAACGGAAGGGACTGATTGCACTCAAAATTGAAAACATGGGGACCAAAGGGCTTCATTTTTGAAACCGGGGACAAAACGAGAATTCAGACCCCAACTTGGGAACTAAAAAGGTATTTAAACCAATAGTAAATAATTAGTAAATAAATACAAGATTTAACCCTACACTTTAATCTTAACTTTGTCGAGTCCTAGGATTGATATTCTGGTCATCCCTATATTGCATTAGTGGGGACCAGTTCTTTGTTATGTCTTAAGCGACTAAAAGGCAGTTTAACAGAGCCGATATGCTTTCGTTGGAGGGGGTGTACCTATGTGGAAGGGACTCACCCTTGAGGGGGAGATTGTTGGGAATCCAAGTGTGAGTCTAAGTCCCACACTGGATAGAAATAAGAAAGTAGAGCATTATATAATGATGAAAGACCCATTAACCCATTGCCTTAAGGTTTTGGGTAGAAAGTGGTGTCAATCCTTTATATAGTTGGGCTCAGTTGTCATTGGTGTTTGTGTCTCCCCGGTGAACCCTCTCCTTGATAGACCCAACAGGGTTGACCCACGATTGTAACCCATTTTGACAGCTCTATCTTAAACCTTTTTAATTTGAAAATATTGTACCTATAGATCGACCAATCAACGCAATTTCAAAGCAAATGGTCGGCCAACCTTCTAGAACTTCCAAAATAATGTAGGTCGATCAATCGTCAACTACGATGTTAACCATTTAGTATCTTACACGTTAAGGATGTTACACTCAATCTCATTAACAAGGTAAAACATGCTTATGAAACATTAGGCCGTAATTGGGTTAACCTTAACCAAAAGCTCATTTCAAAACCTATAAATACAAAGGTAAGGTAAGGAGGTAAGTTATTACATTTATTGCACATTTAAGACTTAACTGTGATAATTGATTGTTATAACTAAAAACTGACTTGAGCGTCGAAGTAGCTTTGAGAGGTACCCACCTGTTCAAATTCATACTTTAAAGAAGAAAATTTAATAATGTATCATAAGAAGAAAGATAATTAGAGCCAAAATATATATATATATATATATATATATATATATATATATATATATATATATATATATATATATATGACAACTAGAAAATCCTTAACTTTAGACATATATTGGCTTAGTAAAAACATAAAATTTATGTAAATTGCAATAAAAGTACTCATGCTGGAAGGAAGCAACTCACTGTCTATTATTAATGAATTGATCGTAGCTTATATAAGCCCAAATAGAATAACAGAATGCAAGTGCAGTAGCACATTTCGTGGTAAGTAAGTCCACGTTGTATACTAACAGCCCAAAAATAGTGGAAACAGAAAAAGACTAGTTATGTAAACCAGATTTATTCAAAACTAATAAATCCAAATAAATCTTCACTCATAATCCCTCCAAACATGCCTCGGTTTCTTAAACCTGTTAAGCTTTAGTGGCTTTTTCATAATGTTTGTAACTTGATCTTCTGATTTGCAATAACTTAATTTCACAACCTCATTTCTTACTAAATCTCTAAGAAAATGGAATCTTACTACAATGTGTTTGCTTTTTCCATGAAAGACGGGATTTTTAGACAATTGAATGATAGAGCTATTGCCACAAAGTATCATTGTGGTAGTTGCTTCTTGTTCTTCTGTTCCAATCTGATCTAGAATTCCTTTAATCCAAATACGTTGTCAAGCACAAGAAACTGCAACAATATATTCAACCTCAGTGGTGGGCAAGCTGACAATAGACTACTTCTTGGAGGCTCGTGATATAGCTCCAGAACTTATCTTCAATACTAGACCTGAGGTGCTTCTACGATCATCTAGATCCCCTGCATAATTTATATCAGTATAGGCTATAAGGCTCGTGTTTCTTTCTCTCGTCCTATAAAAACTCCCATGCTTTGTGGTTCCTTTCACATATTTTAGAAGCCTTTTTGTTGCTAACCATTGTGACTCTTTTGGATCTTCCATAAACATGTTGATCAAACTTACTCCAAACATTAAGTCTGAGCGAGTTACAGTTAAGTACATGAGGCAACTTACTGCTTGTCTGTACTGCATGGCATCTACTTTAGTGCCTTCCTCATCTTTTGATAGATTTAATCGAATTTCTTACTGAATTGCAATCTACCATGTTGAATCATGTCCATATTGCTTGAGCATATCTACATTTACAAATGAAAAAACAAGCTTTACTCTGAATTACTTCTATGTCGAGAAAGTGTCTCATTCTTCCAAAGTCAGACATATCAAACTCCAACGTCATTGAGCCTTTAAATTGTTCACACATTTTTCTATTATTTCCAGTGTAAATCAAATCATCTACATAAAGACTAGCTATTAAGATGTTTCCTTCATGTTTCTTAGTAAACAGGGTGTGCTCACTAGGACATTTTTCGAATTTCTCTTTGGCAAAGTATGCCTTAATTTTGCTATACCAAGCTCTTGGAGCTTGTTTAAGATCATATAACACCTTTCTCATTCTATATACCATGTCTTCTTTGCCTTCCTTAACAAAACCTTCAAGTTGTTGTATATACACTTCTTATTTGAGCTCACCATGAAGAAATGCACTCTTGACATCTAGTTGAAATACCTCTCATCTATGTTGAGTTGCTAAGGCTAATAGCACCCACACGGTATCGAGCCTTTCTACTGGGGAAAAGACTGAAGTGTAATCCATGCCATATTGTTGTGAGTACCTTGTTGCCACCAACCGAGCCTTGTGTTTCTCAATATCCCCATGTTCATTGAGTTTTGTTTTAAAATCCCATTTGACTCCAATAGGTATGATTCCTTTTAGAGCATTGGTGAGTTCCCATGTTTTTTTCTCTCAATTACTTGGATCTCTACATTCATTGATTCTCTCCGTTTTACACTTTGAGAAGCTTCCTTGTAGGAATGAGGATCACCTCCATGTTCAACCAACATTAATGCCATTAGGTAAGCTTCTGCAGAATATTGGTGGTCATGAGTTCAATTACATAACTTCTCCAATTTAATGCACTAAAACCTAAGGTTGTAGACCAGCTAAATCAAGTAATGTAGAAAGTGTTTCTTTTTTCAATTAGGTTTATTATTCTTGTTCACGTGGTTTTGAGCTAAATAAGGAAACTTAGAAAGCTGGAATATTAACGTGTAAAATCAAGAGATTATGGTCAGATTATCATTAGAATGAGGAACTAAATAAGGTAAGAAATACTCTAATGCTTTCCTTAATTATTGTTGGAAAAAACAGGCTGCAGAGAAGATATTGAATAACACTAAATACGTTATGTCTTATTTCATTAAGTTGAGTTGGCATAAATAGTCATGTTACAATGCTTCAACATTTAAAACATTCAAAACAAAATGCATCGGGCTCTAGTTTGCATAACAACTAACCTAGTCAAATATCAAAAACCGAGCTCCTAAAATTGAAAGGTAAGAACCCGATTTACAAATGCAACAACTCAATAATGACATGGATTGTCCTAAAATACCCATCAGACTTAAGATTATCGAACAATAGTCACCTACCTTTTCAAAATCCTAAGGAGGGATGGCGACCGATTGTTTTAGGGTAGTAAACCTAGCTGTTATATAATCCAAGCTAAACTAAAAACCTAGGCCACATAGCACCAACCACAAGGCAAATTATGAGCTAACGTGAGTGGAAGTTAGAGGTTGTCCTACTGTGAGTGTTTGAACCAGAGAAAGGAATTGTGAGGCTAAGTTTGTGTGTTGTTGGAAGAATAACGAGTAAGACTATAAGGTTTGACTGAATGATAGCTAATGGGAGCTAACCTTCACTATTTTGTGTGATTTCCATGATGTGTGGTTTTATTTGTTATGCTAGGTGATTCTGGCCATGTCTCAGATATGTGACATTGTAGATTAACTTATATGTAGTGGTGCCATGCTCTTTGTGCATTGATGTTGTATGTGTCGTTCTTTGAATGTCGTGACTGTGTTAAGTCTTGTTGGATGTTGTTATCACTTCTACTTATTGTTAATTATTGTGGTTGGCACATGATTAATGGATAATTGTTGCTATGATAGTCCATCATACATAGTAGACATGTTGATATTCTTGTTTTGTGGTAATGGATTATGAATTTCATGGTATACATTGAAAATTGGCTTGATCATGCTCGTTTCCATTAAAACGTGTTGTATGATGTACACTAGCTTGACATAAACTATTTATGCATATTTTTCCTTGACTGTGTTGTTTCAATTACATATTGGGTTGTTTGAAAGAGTTTTGCATTATATCTGCATTATTTGCCTAAATCGGGTCGTTTGTTACTTCGTGATGAGGTTTGGGGAGGGTTGTTGGGTTATTGGGTTGTTGTAAGATCATTATCTGGAATTTTGAGTTTATGCTTACCCTATATTATGATGTTTTTCTTCATAACTGTGTATTTATTCCTTATCCATGTTGTTTCGTGTTGTAGAGTTGGGCTTGTACATTGTTTCATGTCTATAAATGTTTGATAAAATGATATTATATGTGTTATTGTGCCATGTATGAATTTCTGAGTGTGCAATTATATGTCATATTAGTTTGCGTACTTTACTGCCATGTTCTATTATGTGTTGTTGGTGGCCAAGTTGTCCGAGTTTTCCATTAAATCGTGTTGTATGGTGTCCACTGGCATGACATAAACTATTTATGCATATTTTTCCCTTAATCGTGTTGTTTTCATTACATATCAGGTTGTATAAAAGAGTCTTGCACTACATTTACATTATCTGTTTGCTACTCCGCCATGAGGCTTGGGGGGCGGGGGTGGGTTGTCGTGCTATTGTAAGTAAGAATGACAACGGGTCAAGTCGGGCACGGATAGTGCCTACCCGCAACCCGACCCGATAAAAAAAATTCACTCACTACCCGACCCGCTACCCGCATAGATACCTACTTAAAAAATATTTGCGGATATTTTAATACCCATGGATACCAGTGGATACCCAACCCACAAATATTTAAAAAAATATAATTTTATAAATTATTAAAATAAAATTTAAATAAAATTACAAAAAATATATAAAATATAATATAAATTAAATTAAATATATTAAAATTTAATTTTAATTAAATTTAACCTTATAAAATATAAATTAATGTTAATTTTAATTAAATTGAACTTAATAAAATATAAACTAAATATTTATTTTATTTTTTGCGGGTAGCGGATATCCACTGGTACGGATAGTATAATATCCGTACCTGATCCGTTTATAAGCGGGTATTAATACCCACTACTTGCTACCGTGGGTAGTAAATATCTGCGAGTACCAACTATCCGTCGTAGATTTTATCTGCGGATATTTGCGGGCATGGATTTTTTTTTCATCCCTTATTGTAAGATCATTATCTGGAATTTTGAGTTTGTGCTTACCCTATATTATGATGTTTTACTTCAGAACTGTGTATTTATTCCTTGTTGATATTGTTCTGTGCTGTAAAGTTGAACTTGTACATTGTTTCATGTCCATAAATGTTTGATAAAATGATACTGAATGTGTTATAGTGCTATACATGCATTTCTGAGCGTGCAATTACGTGTCAAAATTTCGGGATAGATGTCCTTTTCTTCCACACACAAAACACTTTTTATCATTAAGTTTATGATAATCTTTTATCTTATGGATTGCGTCATAGCGATGGCACCTCTTTTTCACCACTTGGGCTCTGTCACTTTTTTCTTTTCTTTGTTGTATTACTCCTATAGTAGCTGGTCCTTTCCTATTTATACAAACTCTTGCAGAATGTTCTTCCTTCTAACACACATAACATTTTTTTTCTGTCAAATGTTAAGAATACTTTTCTTGAAGTTGTGATATTTTACCAAAAACATCTCCTACTCATGGATTGTGACCGCAAAGGTTCGGAAGGGGATGCCTGAGTCCTCTAACATGAAAATCTAACATATGGCTTATGTTGACGTCTCTTGACCACCTCTCTTGAAGATTACCCCTTCTATTGGCAAACCGCCCTATTAGGCATAACTTCTAATCTTTTTCACCCTTTATACTATTCCTCAAATGCAGTAAAATCTCTAAAACTGTAAAAAGATGCAACAGTAGTTGCCTCACCCTTGCTATTCCACATATCTCAAAAGACTGGGTGAGATAGAAGGTCTAGAAGTCATTTTGGTATCACATAATATAATGGCTTATAACTATTATGAACTTTAAACAAACACCTACCACAAACCTAAAAAATACACACAATAGAAACTCAACAACTCTACTCCCCATAAATAAGCTAAGAACACAACCTATTATGGTCTCTACCACTTTATCTTTCCAACTTTTAGATTTAAGATAGAAATATGTCTTTGAGTTATTCATGAGTGTGCACCCCTATTACTATGTCAAGATTACTTTCTCTCTTAAAACTTTTATTTCCATGGGCCAATCTAAACTTATACAAACTGAAGAGGTACAACAAATCCACAACCCTTAAGTCATTCTAAGGATGAATTGCTTTGATACAAGAACTGTAACACTCCTATTTAGTAAGATTACCTTACTAATTTAAAGTATTAAATAATTGATAAAAAGCATAAACATTTTAAAGTTAATTAATACTTTGTGAAGTAGGAGCATTTGTACAATACAAAAATGATATATCTAGGCAACAACTACTCTCTCTAAGAAGACCATCAACAATGTTATAACTTCACAACTCTCCTACTTGCACTATCATTTACTCATATAACATAGATCATATCATGTAGACAAACCACAACATAATAGGCAACAAGGTAAGCTCATGATATTTTCAAACAACCAAATCTATAAATTGATAGACTACTTACTATAATAACAACATAAAGTATTCTTCACTACGCATTCCCATTTAAGAGCACTTTTATAGAATCTAGACATAATCTACTCAAGAATCAATTCCATAATACTTATGCATTGAGTTGAATACTTAGGAAGTCTTGCACCTGTCATGTAACCTTATAGTAGATTATAACAACTACCCTAGCTCCACTTGGCCTGACATTCCTAACTACCCTAGCTCCACTTGGCCTAACGTTCCTAACTACCCTAGCTCCGCTTGGCCTGACATTCCTTATGACCAGTCTTGGTTTCACTTGGTCTAAACTCCCTCGTGCTGGGGTTAGTTCACTATAGCGGAGCAAAAAATGTGCTCTTCCAAACCAAATCTTGTCATAGGAACCTTTTTCAACTCCTACCACCTAAATCACATTCTTTATGAGTTTATGAGTTTAGTAAAGTTCGGATGACTTCACTCTCTTCACTCTTAGTCAATGTGTACCCTACACTTAACAATGTGACAAGTCTTCTTAAAATTATCCATATCCATTCAATACAAGAATTGACCATATATAATTTCCAATGGCAACGTAAAAAACTTTAAGAAAATCATCATCATGTTATACATATGTATTTTACCTTAATCCAAAGTCATCACATATCATTAATCACATATTATTTATTTCAATCGCAATGTTAGTAATTCATCATTTATTTTATATTGCATTAGCATAATGTTCAATTACAATATTTCATCAAGTATATCAAAACAACAGATGTATTTATCTCACCACAAACCTTTAATTGAAAACCCCAACGATCAAAGTGAAAGAATTTCAAGAACTACGTATCAAAATTTTAGTCCAATCTAACGGCTAAAGAGGCGGGATCATAATTTTACTAAGATAGACTAGAAACAAAATCAATGTGGCACCCACTGCTAGAGCCCCCAAGTGCTCAAAGTTAAGTAAATGCCCAACACGACCAGTGTACCACCCAACATCCAACAGTCTCAAGGTATCGCCCAACAATCTAGACCCTTAGAGCTTATTGACTTAAGTTCTTTGCCTAACACCCAACGGTTCTATGGTACCATCCAACGTCACATCAGAAAAGAAAACACCTAATTTAACTAAGTTTGGCTATTTAACTTGCCTATCTAAGCCATTCTAGCTCTTCCTTAGTTTAACATACCTTGTTTTAGTTCAAAACAACCCTTAGATCGAGCAAATGGGATAATCCTAGTAAAATCACATTAGTTCCACAAACAACCTTTTTTATTCAACCAAATCAACAATTAAAACAATATTACATATCATTAATCATATCGAAATACCAGATTTCAATAATGCATAACAGATTTTGTTCATTGTTCTATCTAAATTATTTCTATTCTTCTCAAGCATTTAATAGCTATAATTTAGTTCAAGCATTCTCATATAGTGTCAATCAACCAATTTGATAACATTATAGCTCAAGTCCCAACATTTATAGTTCAAAATATCTGTATATTCTCCAAAACATAGTTTTAAAATCAAACATTTTAACTATAAAAGGCCAACATATCATACCAGACATTACAACTAATCTCTTCACAACCACATGAGAATCATATATTTATCGTATCAATCAAACCATGCTTCATCACAAACTAATCAATTTTAATTAGCTCAAATATAATTTACTAGTTTCCCTTATTTGCATTGATGCTCCTATGCTCAAAAGATGCCCTACACAAGTTGTACCTCACACAAGTTGCTATACTTGCACATTGAGAATTTTGATCAACGATCTGAACAAATCCTTCAATCCTAATTTAATAGAAAGTCACCTTGAGCCCTTTAACATCACATGTTAACCCCTACACCCTCACATACAACAAATTGACTATCAAGACTCAAAGCAAAAACAAAAGATTAACTTACCATGTTAAATATTGTAATCGAGTAGGATTGTAAACCTCGATGTTAGAAGTCCTATAATGCACTCCGATCTTCAAATATATAAAAGGATGAAATCAAATATAAAAAAAACAAAAAAAAATAAGTTTAAAAAATATTTTAAAAAAACAATTATTCTTATAAAATGAAACTTAATTAATAAAAAATTCTATTTCTAATATGACTTATTAAATAATATAATAATAGAATGTTATCTTTTAAAAACTATTACTACTCCTCATTATTTTTGTATGGCCTCGCACACAATAAGAAACTAAGAATGAAATGAATATTACTATATTAAAATCATCAATTAATTATAATAACAATATCACTACATTAAAAACTCCAATCTTACATTTAAAAGCTCGAATCATATATATATATATATATATATATA
>NC_028355.1:29531153-29532611 GCF_000741045.1 Vigna radiata var. radiata | reverse complement strand
ATTAAAGCACCTAATTTTTTCTTTATATAATCATAAATAAAATTTCAAGATTTAGAATTTTTATTGTTTGATTTTATAATTGAGAATTTTATTGTATTTTGATTTGTTTTTTTCTTTAGTAAAGGAAAACAAGTTAATGAATTTCTACCAAAAAAATTAAATGGTCACGGAGCAACGTTACGTAGTAGTCTCAGAATGTAACGGAGTAATGTTACGTAGTAGTCTCAGAATGTAAAGGAAGGATGCTCATAAGTCTTGGTGCAAGTTGTGTCCGTCGGCTGTAATATANATAGNGAAGATAATGAAATTAAAGAGATTTTGAATGAACTTTTTTCGAAAGGTGAATATGACTCAACTCTTTACAAAAGTAAATCGTTTAATAATGAATGTTTTTTTAGTTGGGGCTAGTGTAGAGTTGACGGAGAAAATGTTTGAGTAAGAGAGATGAAGGAGAAAGGGTTGAGAGGAATGAAGGAGGTGAGTAAGGGTTTGGGGTTTTCTTTTTTTAGTTTTTTTAGAATGAAAATTATTAAAATAAGAAGTCTTTCTGATTTTTTTTCAATTGGAGCTAAAATAGGGATGACAGAGAAAATGTTGGAGTGAAAAAGATGAAAGAGAAATGGTTGAGAGGAATGAGAGAGATGGGTAAGGGTTTGAGGGTTTCTTTTTTTATTTTTTTAATTTTGAGAATGAAAATTATTAAAATACCCTTAACCTTAAAACTTAGAATTCATGATATATAGGGGTATTTTTGTCTACTGAAACCCGGTACACATTGCTAAAATGTACCAACTGAAAAACATGCGTACGCAAGTTAGCAAACCCCTATATATATATATATATATATATATATATATAAAAGAAACCCCTAAACCCTTACTCGCCTCCCTCATTCCTCTCAACCCTTTCTCTCTCATCTCTCTCACTCCAACATTTTCTCTGTCATCTCTCTCATTCCAACATTTTCTCTGTCATCCCTACTGTTGCCCAATTGAAAAAAAAAATCAGAAACCCTTTGTCATCAGAGATATTTTTTCTCTCATCTCAACATTTTTTCTGTCATCATTCCAACATTTTTTCTCTTATCTCAACCCAATTGAAGATGGTGGTAGCAATTTGAATCAGAGATATTTTTTAAAAATTGAAAAAGTTTACTCTTTTATAATCATTTTATATTTATTAATGTGTGTAAAATGAATATAAACTTTGTCATTTTATGTTACTCTTCCCAAATCTCAAAGGTAAAAAATGATTTTACTAGTTTTTATCTTGCACAGTGGTCAAAGTTTATTCTAAACGCATGTAGAAGTTGATTCAGTGATAAAAAAGGGACATAAGGGAATTAAAGAAATTGATATAGAAGAATTCCCTAGGAGTACAATTCTTTCAATTCTAGGTTGTAATCTTACATCATGTATCCCATACCAACAGAGAAAGGAAAAAGAAACACTTTGTGTA
>NC_028355.1:29525691-29529673 GCF_000741045.1 Vigna radiata var. radiata | reverse complement strand
TCTTAATAATCAGAAACACCTTGCATTTATAGGCTTTGCAATTGTTCAGCACATTGAATGTCGTTTAATGCAGTATATTTTATGCCGCATGATTTGCTAATTACATTATATCCAATAATTTCACTGATATTCCTCGTCTATCAACAATAAATGCAATACATATGATACAATAATTATTCCTCGTCAATCAACCATAAATGCAATATATACAATATAGTAATTACTCACCTTAATTATCTATTAATACCATTGAATACTTACCGGTCAGTGTCTTCCCACATACCATGTTGGTTGGTCATCCCTCCATTTAGTACACTTATGATTTCTATAACTTAATACTTTATTATTTTCTATGCTTTAATATCTTAGACCAACTAACTTGAAGTTTCAAATTTATCCAGGTCCAGTTTATAAAAGAAGGATTATTTAAGTTTGATTATATAGTAAATTAAAGTATCTTTAGTAGAATTTCTATAAAATGTATTGTTCTATAAAGTGTCTAAAGTATTTTTTTTAGGTGATTGAGTTTTGTTGTTAATAAAATGGTCCGATAATTATTTTTGTCTTTTAATCTCTAATTAACTAATTTCTTTTCTCTTTAATTATTTCTAATTTATTGGTTAATTTGCTTATTCTCTCACACCTCAATTTTAGATAGGTTATTTGAGTAAAAGAAAATCAAATCGTTGAATATTATTAATACCTGCAACTACCAATGCTTTTGAACAGTTGAATGTAATGAATACGTATCAAAATAAAAAATAATGATTAACGATATTTTAACAACATAATGACGTGTGTTAAAATTTTGTCAAAAATATTATTAAAATATCATTATCCAAAATGGTTTTTGGAATTATCTGTTGCTATTATTGCTTTTTAAAAAAAGAATTTCCTGAAGTGTTTATTGTATTCTGAAAAGTAAATTCTGAAAGGGACAGGGTGTAGGGAGATATATGGTTGATTTTGTTTCTTATCCACTTGCTCTTTTGAGTGATCATTATTGGGCTTTTAGGTCATTACAATGATATTTTACTTAAGGGCTTTACTATTGCCACCCCTTTCTCGCATGTTTACGTAATTTTCAAGTTTAGAACAAAATTACCTTAGATGTAGAGTTATCAAAGAAGTTGTGCGGGTCTATTTCTGGAGGGCTTTTATTTCCTGCACCTCAGAATTTCTTCATAGATTATACGTTACAAAAAAATTTCGGAACAAGTTTTTCGAAATTTTTAAAACAACATTTTCAAAATGAAATTTCCAAAATATAATTTTCGAAACGAAATTTCTAGAACATATAAAATGTATTTTGAAATAAATTGTTTAAAATGAGATAAAAAAAAACTTTTTGGAACTCATAAAAAGTCTTTTGAAATGATTTTTCAAAATACTCGTACAAAAAATGTGATTCTAAAAGAGTTTTCTTGAACCGTATCTTAATTTGATTCAATATGTTCTAGTATAAATTTGATTTAGATAGATACGACTTAATTTAGTTTGAAGTGAGTCTAACATTGCTTAACTTATTTTGCAATAGTAAATTTAATTAAAGTAACTTTTTAATTAAATATTACTATATTTTATGTTTATTTTTTTATCTCTTATACCAAATAAAAAACTAATTAATCAAAATAATTTGATTATTTCTAAAAAAAAGCATTTTTACTTTTAATCAAAATAACTTCTTAATTATTAACAACAACATATTCAATCATATAAAAGTTTCTAATTTTAATCAAAACAACTTCGTAATTAAAATTAAAAACCTCATATGATTCTTGTGTGATGTAGATTTAACTTTATGTTAATATGCTACAATGTAAAAAAATCATTGCTTTTACTTTATTAAGAGACAAATGATAAATAAAAAATATCACAACTAGAATCAAAAGAACAAATAAATTTATTTAATCTAACTACATAACCCAATTAAGAAATTACAACAAAAACAACCTTAGGACTTAACACCTTCATGATAGTAAAAGTAACTTAAAAATAGAATAAAATAAAGGGAAGGATGTGAAGGGGAGGTCAAAATTAGACCCCTAAAAGATTCGTAAACTCCTCTTATGTGTTTTCCTAAGTCTTTTTATATAGAAACTAAGTGAACTTTTTTATGTCTTTTATATTGTAATATTTTTTTATAATGTAATCTCTTCTAATTATTTTCTAAATAAATTCAATATCTTCAAGATATATTTTGTTGTTACGGAGATTTAAATATATTTAACAAGATTTTGCTAGATTTAAAAAGATTTAACCATTATTATCTTTGATATTTTATGATATAACTAAATTAGATAATTATTTAAAAGTATCAATTAAAATATATAAAAATATATTTATCTCAAATTATCTTTATATAAATATTTTTGCATTATCAAAGCCTTTTGTGAAAAAAACATAGAGAAAACGGTAAGATCTAATTTTTGTTGTCATTCTCCCTTTCTAGCATAGCCAAATTGGTTTTTCAGCAAAAACCTTTTCTTTATCTCCAAGATATATTTGCTTATTATGGAGATTTAAATATATTTAACAAGATTTTGCTAGATTTAAAAAGACTTAACAATTATTATCTTTGATATTTTATGATGTAACTAAATTGGATAATTATTTAAAAGTATCAATTAAAATATCTAAAGATATATTTATCCAAAATTATCTTTTATATAAATATTTTTGCATTATCAAAGACTTTTTTGGAAAAACATTGAAAAAACTGTAAAGTCCAATTTTTGTTATCGTTCTCCTTTTCTAGCATAGCTAAATTGGTTTTTTCGCAAAAACCTTTTCTTCACTTTTTTTCATTTTTTTCTTGTCTTCTTCATGCAATGCTTTACTTGATTTCTTGTAGTTTAGTTAATCCATAAACTTAAACTTAGTATTAACTATATCAAAACACGTGAGAATATCTAAAGAACATTCATCAACTAAAAATCTATATTTAACATATTTTTATATCCTAAGCTCATTTAGATGTCTTAGAATAAATCCTAATTAAGAAACATTTTAAGCACAAAAAAATCCAGATTATTAAATGAAGCATATTAGACATTTGACTCTTCTATCCCTTTTCAATATTTTTATTTATTATTTATTTTTTTCACATCAGAATGTTTAACTCTAAATTTCAAGTGCTCAATGGCATAAAACCTTAATTAGCTAAAAACTTATATTAATTATTCTTGTTGATCCTTAGTTTTTATTTCGTTTGAAGAAACCATGTTTCGCTAAAATAATTATCATTTCCTCTCAACTATTCATCTAGTTCAATATCGAGTAAGATTACTTAGATTTCCAAAGTATTTTCTCTCTTATCTGATCCTTAATTATATACCTTTTTTTATATTAGTGTGATTTTGTTCAGTGCTGTATATATTAATTCATTTCTAGAACACACATTTTGATAATTTTTTATTCCTTTTTAATATTTTTGTTTGTTGTTTATTTTTATTATATCGAATATTGTTTTAATGAGTTTTTATATAATTATTTTTGTTTCCTTTGTTAAGACAAATCGTCTAGGAACCCTTTATTTTTAAGTTTAACAAAAGTGTTTATCGCAAAGACCGTATAGGATAGCTCACTAAATGCTATATGACTAAACACTATCCTAACGCTATAGTGAGCAAACTATCCTAAAAGCTATAGTAAAACAATGTAACTGTTTAAATTCGACGTACGAATAATCCTTTTTGTCTGTTGTGTAGTCTCTCTTTGTCTGTGGAGATCTTATCAGGACAAAGTGTTGTATTCAAAGTTCAGTGCTAATTTAAAAAGACGTTAAGAGATACAAAAACATTCTAGGAATGTGTCCTCACTGCTTTCTGTTTAATCATTTGTACATCAACACAATTTTTCTCTAGAAAAGCATAATAACATCTAACACTATACAAAAGGCTACATCAATTTTAATAAAAGTCAAGGCTCTAATGTAATACCGATCTTCATCGAAGTTCTCTATAAATTGAAGATTGCATGC
>NC_028355.1:29485519-29524976 GCF_000741045.1 Vigna radiata var. radiata | reverse complement strand
AGATCTGTAGTGTTTTGATCATATCCTCTTTAAGATAGTTATTTGTCTATACTTGTTTTAAAACATTCATTTATTTTTGGATAATCAAGAGTGATNCAAAGCATTCCGTTTGTTTAGCTTAGGGAGAGTAAATCGACATTTTAGCCAATTGGGCTATAGTAAATCAAGAGTAGTAAAACTCATTTGTAACTTGTTAAAGTTTGTGGAACCCTTCAAGAGTCTTTAAAGGAAAATTGGATGTAGNTTCGGTTAAGTGAACCATTATAAAACGAATTTTTATCTCTCCCATCTTTTTACTATTTTTCTTAGCGCTTTCATAAATACTCAAGTGTTCAAACATTGTCTGCAAACAGTCTAACCCCTACAACTAGCGTCTAACACTATTTGTGAAAATTTTACAAACTCTATTCAACCCCTCTTCTAGAGTTTACCTATTATTTCAGTTGGTATCGGAGTTAACGTCTTTGAAATACCTAGAAAAACACTAGAAGGGGGGTTGAGTAGTGCTATAGAAAAACTTCTTGCAGAGGAGATAGTTTAACAACTTTGTTGAGGATTGGAAAGTTTATGTAAGTTGTTAAACGCTTGACTTGAAAATTCGGTTCAAACTATAAGTTATTTAAACAAATATTTTTCAATTGTTTAAACAAGTTTGTTACAGCGTTTTGATAAAATTAGCTATTAATAAAAGACATTTGATGACATGAGCTTTTGTTGTGGTTAAAGTAATATGCACATACAGGATTTGTAGGAGAAGCGTTTAGTAAGAATAAAGCAATAAACACTCAATTGTTTTTATATTGGTTCGCTCCCCCGAGTTGCGTTCAGTCTCCTCTAAAACCTTAGAGGGTTCCACTATAATCTTAAGATTACAACTAAGTATTCTCACCTATCCTGGTATCACCTAATCACTCCAAGTAACCGTCGTCACTTTGACTAGAACTGAGTTTCACCAACTCTTGGTTGTGCAATATTCTTCATCGCTCCTAATATCCTAGACGCTTTTGGTATCTTCCAAATACACTCTTGGTTTCCATTAGACAAACTCATCTAACTACCGTTTAACTCCACCAAGTTAAACGTCATTGAGTTTCACCCACTCCTGGTTTCCTCTAAACACATTCATCTAGCTATTGTTTAAATTTACAAGTTGAATGTAAAGTGTTTGAATTCTTTTCAAAATTTACAATCAAAAAATTGATTACAAGTCCTTAGATGATAACTCTCACAGAGAGGATATGTATGCAATACAATTCAATTTAACAAACTCACACAAATTTTCTCTCTTCTCTCTTCTTATAATTGTAAGCTTGTACGCCAATGAAGCTCGAGAGTGTTTCCTTTCTTGAGCTTTTCTCTCCCAGGTATTCTTTTTTGAGTTTGTGTGCTTTTGAACTTTTTCTCGATGTTGTTCACTTGAGCATTTTCTCTATATGTTATTCTCTTGATTCTCTTTTTGAATGATCTTCTATTTAAAGGCTTATCAAAAATATATCCGTTAGACAAAGCTTTGCTTTGATCTTTAAGTCTTCTTAGTCTTGTTGTATATAGCAGCCATTGGTTAAAGTTAACTTATCAGAGGAGGCTTGCTTTTTCATTACTTTGACAAAAGTAGGCAACACGATTTTTCTAGCACGACTTTTGATTAAGAGAACATTTCGTGAATGTCTTCTTTATTTCTAACGTCCACTTCTGATTTGCATAGGATGGAGCCGGTGAATGCGTGTAATAGGCAATTTACACAAAGTATAGTAGATATGCATGCAACATGTATGTCCTTTCTTTTATCACTTTTATTATTTTTAAACGTTAAAAATTTGATGACATTTAATGCTTGTTCAAAACAACTCAGTTCTTTTTACGTTTTCTACCGGGCAGGATTTGGTCGTTTAAGCTTTTCACTAAGATACCAAGTTGTTGATGAAGTAGATTGTTTAATACATGGTATTGTCTAACCTATGTACACGCTTCTTGTAACACCCCTTCTCGGAGTGTCATAGGAATTTTTTTTTTCAAAGGATACGTTTACATTTAAAATCACACATTTATTAATATTATACAATGAGAACGTCAAAGTTTTTAAGATTAATTATTGGAATACAAACCAAATCTTAAAAGTAGATTAAAATTACAAACCACAACGTTTCATAATTTAAAATACATATTTAAAAGTCCCAAAGAGTGTTTCCCCAACGCATTCTCGCACTAAACGTCTTCAATTTTACTTGAAACATCATCTACTCCCGTATAACGACACAAGTTATACGATCATCGTAGACACACAAGTAGGGTGAGCTAACCGAATACAGAAAAGCACAAGTACAAATAAACTTACTTACAGACTTTGAATATTTAATAATATTATTAGTGTATTAATAAGATCATATTATCTCTCATCTCTTACTCGTAATAATTGGATTTATCTCAGTTCTTCTTGTTCACACACACATATAACAAAACCAGTCCCTCATATGGACCGTGGATAAGAGTCATCCTAAGCACACCACTTTTGGACATATCTCACTGATTCTACAAGAACTTACGAGTAAAAACATTGGTGAGTAACATCCATTCACCAAACACAATACTCAGCATAAGTCAAAACCCTTAACGAGATATTTGTACCCTCTTAAAAGAAAAAAAATAACAGCATTGAAATCCGTCTATAGGCAAAATAAAATCATCCTTTTTTTTTTTAACTAGCGACATAAATATAAATCCTAGTTATACACTGTTATTCTAAAAGATCATAACATATGATAATTTGCATAAAGTCCAAAAGAAAACACGCCCACGTGTTATCAATTATTATCTTTATCAATTAATTTCTTAAAATATGCTAATGAAGGTTGTACTACACCGAAGCTTTGTTACACAACAATATATATAAACCAAAAATTATTAATATGAATTACTATAAGAAAGTTCTAATATAGTTGGAATAATAATTTTTGTAAATAATACTAAAGAACATTATTCTCCACATCCAAGAAGGAAGACATGCGAATAGTCAAATAAAATAATTAAATTCAGATAACATAATTAAATAAAAAAAAATAAAACCCAATGTATAAGATTATTCATTCATTAAATCTACAAGAAATAAAGTTAATAATATTATTATACTTCCTGACCCTTCACGTGGAATTTGTCCATTTCAAGACAGAATGTTTCAACTTTTTCGAAATAATTAAATTGCTACCGTTAACATAAAATTATTAATAAAACTGAAATTGAATATTTTAACAATATAATATTGGAATATCTTATAGCAGCAGAAAACAACAAGTATTTGTTGCAAGGTATGGTACCAGTGAAGAAACTTTTTATTATAAATAATTGAAACGGTGAGAAATGCTCAGAGAGGCATCTCAAATTTTAAATCTTTAATCTTTATGAACAACACGGTATGCTCAAAGCACAAGTTTCCATATGAAAATAAAAAAATAACTAGTGCAGTCCGTTAACTTTTAATTAAAATACACCTGCAGTTTATATTCAAAGGCAAGAAGGTGATATAAAATCAAAGAAAAATATGAAGATAAATTGTTGAAGTTTAAGAAGTGTGACAGTCTGACACAAACACATGGTCTTAAGAGCAATTAAAAATTAGATTTTAATTCTACTATCTATTATAAAGAACCGTGAGGTACTAAACTCTCCATTTTCTCAATTTATATCAATAATACGTTTACGCTTATGGAGCTTTCTCTTTCAGTCATCAACATTCAGTTCACATTTTTCCTAGACCGTAATATGCATCTCAACAGATTCATTAGACAAGGCAGCAGCAACAACCAAAAGATCGGAACACACATTTCAGATTTACACTACAAGGTATTCATACAATCCATAGAAAGAAAAGGTTAACTCCACTATCTCAGTCGAGAAAGTTTTGCTATCTCTCGTTGCTCTACTGCTACTCCCTTTGAAGGTTCTATGCCTCTTCTATTCATCAAGAAACTCATATTATTCTCACTTTCACTCTTCTATATATTTCTGATTTTTTTTGTTGATTTCATTAAACTAGAAAGTTGACGTTTTATACTTGCTTTCAGCAACCTAATGGTTTGGACAGTTTTGATCAAAGAGGAACCAAGCTCTATAATTTCTATTCCTTATCTCCGTAACTACTTTCAATCTCAGTACATGTTTTGTTTCGTTTCCTTGCAGAAGCCAAATTATCATATACGCTAGGATGAAAAGGAAAAGGAGAAGATTATGTGTTGGGAAAAAGAGAAAATTATACGTCGTGGAAGATAAGAATGAGAAAGCTACATGTGACACCCGGGCACTGATGAGGGCGGGGAGTGATCCCTGGTGCAAGAGGCACGGACAAGGAGCGACTCTTGGCAGGCTTCCAGCGGAAGGAGCACATAGACGAATCGAACATACATGAGACTATACGGTTGATAGATAACTTAAAGGAATTAATTTGGCTACCCATATCAACAAATGCATTTGCTTTTCAGTAGCCTAACCCATAAGAACTTCATGGTTAAGCGTGGGTGACCTTCTGGGAAGTTTTCCCGAAAAATGTGCAAGGAAAGACAAAACACATTGGAAAACCTCGTGTTGATCTGATTCACTAATTTTAATTCAAAAGATTCAAAGGTTAAATAATCCAAAATAAAACACGTCTAAGACGATTACAACATTTATTAATTGTCATTAGTTTTCTTAAAATTTGTTAATGAATTTTTTTTTTATTAAACCTACCGCCCACTATCTTTGTAAAAAATATCAACCTTTAATGATTAAAGATATAGCTTGTACAAAAAGTGTCAAAAAATTCTAGACTACTACGTACAGTTTTTATTTATTTTATATATATATATATATATATATATATATATATATATATATATATATATAGAAACTTTAATCTAAATTTTAAATTAATAAATACTATGCAACTATCAATAATTTCATCATAGACAGTAGAAATATTAAGTTTTATAAGATTAATCTTTATTTGGGAATAACTTTCTTAGATGAAAAATAAAATAATTTATTGTATTTATTTAGGGTCTTACAATTCTTTAAGTTTTTCTCTATTTCATTCAAAGATGTATTTAGTAAGGTGTCTTTCAACACAAATTTTTGGAATATGAGTTGAGACAACAAGTTTTCCAAAAACATTGTTTGACACTTTTATTTAACAATATATAACATCCGTTGCATTCAACAATACTTTCATTGATACGTTAACTAAAGAAACCGTTTAGTGGTGTGTATGTTTGTACCTTGGTGTTTTTACTAAAGCTGTGTTTAGGTATTAAGTTTATGTATCTATTATATTCAAGAGTGGTTTGTGTGTGATAGGGATAGAGAGGATAAGTGGAAGCAAAGAGAGAGAGGATGAGAGCACTGAATATCAGAAGAGAGAACAGAGAGACTTGTGAATACGAGTTATATTGCTTATTAGAAAAGACAAGGTATTTATACACAGTGTAAACTGTTCAAATGACAGTTAAAGGAGTTAAACTAACAGATTTATGATTTACTTTCTAACATTCCCCTTTAAATCTAAATCACCTAAAGACCTAACTCGTAGTAAGTCTCTGAGTTTTTCAAAGCAACTTTGACGTAGTGGCTTGGTAAAAACATCTGCTATTTGTTCCTCCGTGCTGCAGTACACAAGTTCAAGCTTTCCTTCATTGATGCGTTCTCTGATGTAATGATATTTGGTTTCGTTATGTTTGCTCCTTTAGTGGGAGATGGGATTCTTTGACAGACAGATTGCAGACTTGTTGTCCATCATGAGGCATGTAGGTTTGTAGTTCTCAATTTTCAAGTCTCGAAGAACAGCTTCCAGCCACACACTCTGGCAAGCTGTTTCAGCGGCAGATACATATTCTGCTTCACATGACGATAATGCAACTATGCTTTGTTTTTTCGAGCACCATGAAACAGACGTTCCCATCAAATTGAAGAGATATCCAAAAGTGCTTTTTTTGTCTTCTTGATCTCCACTCCAATCTGCATCACACCATGCTTCTAACACATTACCAGTGTTGTTAACATTTCTGGGGAAGTACACTCCATAGTCCGTTGTTCCTTTCAGGTATCGAAAAATGTGTTTTGATGCATTCAAGTGGGGCTGTCTAGGATCATGCATGTACCTGCTTATGAGACCAACACCATAGCTGATGTCTGGTCGGCTGTTACAGATGAAGCGAAGTGTTCCAACAATCTGCTTAAAGAGAGTAGGATCAACTTTGGCTTCTTCCTGATGACGTGAGAGCTTGATGTTGGCCAAAACTGGAATGCAGGTGTTGTTGCAGTCCTTCAAGTTGAATCTCTCTAGAGTTTCTAGTATATATTTCCTTTGATGCATGATCATTCCTCCTTCAGTCTGTACAAATTCCATTCCGAGGAAGTATCCTAAGTTGCCGAGATCAGTCATCTCGAGTTCATTCTTCATTTTTGTCTTGAAACTTTCAATCTCCTTTGTTGAACTCCCTGTGATCAATAGATCATCAACATACAGACATACCACGAGCGTACCTACCTGCTCAACAAGCTGAACATAAATTCCATATTCAACTGTACATTTGTGAAAACCATACCTGACAAGCAAAGCATCTATATGTTTGTTCCATGCACGCGGTGCCTGACGAAGGCCATACAGGGCTTTATTCAGCTGATAGACTTTCGATTACTGTCCCTTTACAGTGAATCCAGGTGGTTGTTTCACAAATACTTCTTCTTCAAGAGGACCATTAAGAAATGCCGATTTGACGTCCATCTGATGAATGATCCAGCCTTTAACATTTGCAATGGCTACTATGAGTCTAACAGTCTCGATCCGAGCAACAGGAGCGTAGACATCATTGAAATCTATCCCAGGATTTTGCAAGAACCCTTTAGCAACCAATCTAGCTTTTAGTTTTGCCACCTTTCCATCTGGCTTGAACTTGGTTTTGAATATCCATTTCACGTCTATGTCCTTCTTGTGTTCTGGCAGCTCTACAAGTTTCCATGTTTTGTTTCACTCTATAGTTGAAAGCTCCTCTTGCATAACACTTCGCCACTCCTTAATTTCAATGGCTTGATCCCAAGTGAGTAACTCTGCACCTGCAAAAAAAACACACTGAACAATATCTCCAAAGTCAGTAAAATCACTATCAGAAAATAATTCATGATTAGTGAGTCTTGTAGATGGAAAACGCATTCTTTGTGAACGTCTTGTGTTTCCATCTGCACTGGTAGTTGCAGGTCTGCTTTCTTCCTCACGTTGTTCTCCAAATTTATTCTCTCCTATCCAGACGGTCATCACATTATCAAGATTCTGCATATGAACAGATTCACCTTCTTTCCACTCGTAAGTAGCTGCTTCATCAATAATGACATCCCTGCCAATCACAACTTGTTTTTTAACAGGATCAAACATCCTATAAGCACCCGTTGGATGATACCCTACAAGAATGAGAACTTCACTTCTATCGTCAAGTTTTTTCCTCTTTTCAGCTGGTATGTGTCTATAGCAAATTGATCCAAACACTTTCAAGTGTCGAACATCAAGCTTTCTTTTTGACCACATTTCCTCTGGTGTAATGTCCGACAAAGCTTTTGTGGGGCATCTGTTTAGAATATAGGTTGCTGTCGTGACTGCTTCCCCCCAAAGGAATTTAGGTAATCCCTTTCCTTTGATCATACATCTGACCATGTCCAATATCATGCGATTTCTTCTCTCAGCTAACCCGTTGTATTGAGGGGTATATGGTGCAATTACTTCGTGTTTGATACCTTTATCTGCACAGTATATATTCATGTTTGTCGAATTAAACTCGCCCCCACCATCGGTTCTAAGAATTTTGATTTGATGACTCGACTGCCTCTCGGCCATGCAGCAAAATTGAACAAAGCAGGTGTAAGTTTCTTTCTTTTCTTTAAGTAAATATACCCAAAGCTTTCTAGAAAATTCATCAACGAAAAGCAAGAAATATCTGTTACCTCCTAAAGACAAAACATCAAATGGGCCACAGAAATCTGCATGAATGACATTCAACACCTGTGTTGCTCGTTTATACGCTTGTTGTTTGAAGACAGACCTATATGTTTACCAGCAGCACAACCTTCACATATTTTGCTAGGTGCAGCGAATTCAGGAATACCTCTCACGAGGTTTTTATCTCTTAACTGGCACAGACTTCTGATATTCAGATGTCCGAAGCGGTAGTGCCAGAGCCACTTCGTGCCTTCAACAGCTAGGCATTATACTTCAACAACATTCAAGTCAACTTTGAATGTTCAGGTGCTTTGATTAACAGTCTTTGTTTTTCGTCATAAACCTCAATGTTTCTTTTTCTCAGATTCATCGTGTATCCCTTTTCTAGAAGTTGGCCAAGGCTCAAGAGATTGCTTTTCATCATGGGCACATAGAGAACATTGTGTATGAACACAGATTTTCCATCTTTTCGCGTGATTAACACTTTGCCTGAACCTTCTGCCCGAATTATACTATCGTATGCGAATCGAGCAACACTTTTGACGCTGGAATCTAAGTCAATCAACCAATTTTTATTACCTGTCATATGGTTGGAACATGCCGAGTCAAGATACCACGACATCTCCTTTTTTACATGATCTGTTTCTCCTGCCAGCGACACATGTTCCATTTGGACATTTTGTGTTGACACCTCATTCTTTGCACAACTTGTTTCTCCCGACAATGACACCTGTCTCACTTGAGCAACGTTCTTACCACGTCTGTCCTTGTTTTTGCCACTCTCATAATGCATGGAATCATCACATGCTGTCACCCATTTATCAGCATTTCTTTTAACCGAGACAGCGCTCATTAAAGCAATATGCTCCGAATCTGAAACAAGCTCTTCCTTTGCAAGATTCACTTCATCACGTTGATCTTTCTTCACATTCTCATTGTGCCAGCATTCAGATGAATAATGACCATATTTATTGCATGTAAAGCATTGTATATTCCTCTTATCTTGATTCTTTCTACCGCCTCTGCCTCTGGATTTTCCTCTACCTCTGCCACTGCCTTGTTCATTGCCTTCAATATCTTTGTTTTGCTCTGTATTACATCTACCACCATTTTTACCTCCACGACCTCCGCGAGACCTGCCTCTACCTCTGCCAGTTCCATGGTTCTTGAAGGTCTTGGCATGCAGAGTTTGATTAATATTTTGTGTAGTCTCTTGTTCTGCGACTTTTCTCTCCAATAGACGTTGCTCGTGCACTTCAAAAGAGTTTTCTAACTCTTCGACCTTCAATTTCTCCAAGTCTCTGCTTTCCAGAATGACCACGACGATGTGGTCGTATTGAGGCGTTAGAGTCCTTAGGATTTTGTGGACAATCTTCTTGTCCTTGACAACCTTGTCGCATGCACGCATCGCATTAACAACCACTTGAATTCTGCCTATGTATCCTTCAACAGTTTCTTGTTCTCCCATCTTCATAAGCTCATATTGATGCCGCAGCGACTGAAGTCTGATCTCCTTCATGTTTCCAGCAGTTCCATACCCATCTTGTAGGATTTCCCATGTTTCTTTAGTCGTTGTTGCCTTGGATACTTTATGAAATATCGTTGCCGAGATGCATTGATGCAAGATCATGCGTGCTTTGCAATCAAGTTTTCTGTTTTCTTTGAACACCTTTTTTTCCTCATCTGTAGCATTTTTTGCGGGTTCTTTAAACCCAATCTTCACAACTTCATCAATCTCCTGGAAACCGAGGATTGCATCCATCTTGACGCACCAATCCTCAAACTTCTTTCCATCAAACACGGGCAAGTTACTCTGAATCATCCCTGTCATTTTAAGCGTGAAGTTTCTTTTACTGCACGAACTCTGGCTTTTAACAAAGCTTCCCAGGTTCTGGAACCTTGCTCACTGATACCACTGATAGGGATAGAGAGGATAAGTGGAAGCAAAGAGAGAGAGGATGAGAGCATTGAATATCAGAAGAGAGAACAGAGAGACTTGTGAATACGAGTTGTATTGCTTATTAGAAAAGACAAGGTATTTATACACAATGTAAACTGTTCAAATGACAGTTAAAAGAGTTAAACTAACATATTTACGATTTACTTTCTAACAATGTGTTCATTATAATTAATTTGATTAATAAAACCTCCTAATTAATTGTAGTAAGGAAAAGATAGATATAACTTAGGTGGATAAATATAGGATAATGATATTTAGACAACATTTTTTTGACAACATTTGAATATTGATTACGTGTCAATATGTGATTGGTCAAAAATTACTCCACAATCAATAATAATAATCATAAACATTATTGTGGAGTAATTTTTGACCAATCACATATTGACACGTAATCAATGTTCAAATGTTGTCAAAAAAATATTGTCTAAATATTTTTATCCATAAATATAAAACTGCTTTATACCGTTTTTGTGTTGCTTCTTTACCAAAGAATATATACTAAGTATTTACCGGAAGAGTCTTAAACTCTACCCTCAACTAGATGTTTTATTTTAACAATAGTTATAAGAATATTTTTTTTTTCAAAAAAAAGAAGATAATTAAATGCGATTATGAAATTAAAAAAAATTATCAATTTCAATAAAGTAAAGAAAAATTACACAAAATGATAAATAAAAAAACGGAATCAGTTAGTATATTAAAATTAGTTATATACTTTAGGTATATTCAAGTACATTCTGTTACTTTGTCACTTTGCATTGCCAAAAAAAATTAGTTAAGTGGCATGCATAATTGCTTCTGGAATAATGTGTGCATCATCTCTGAATCAGACGAGTGAGTGGAAAACACGATATAAAATGGCAGCACCACCAAATATCAATAACTAGGAGCCTTTAAGCATCCAACGTGACATCCATTGACACTCACCAACTTCAATTTCGTAATTCCTTTCTCACCAATCAGCTTAAACAATATATTGAGACCAAACGAACACAGCGCAAATGACGAACTTGTCTATGGGCTCTTGATCGAAATCATCGTCATCAATTATTTCTTTATTCCCTTCACACTCACAACCCAACAACTACAACCTCAATCTCTATCCCATTTTAACGCAGCCCTTTTGATTCTAGCGACTATTTATGCTCCCAAATATGCTACGATTCTGCTTCACCACACTCTGCGCTTCCAAAGCCTCGCCTTTTCCTCTCTCTGTTTCCGTTTCTAAACCAATTCTCAAACCCAGATCGCAAATGGCTTCTTTCTCCTCTTCCTCTTCCTCCAAGCTATTGTTCCGCCAGCTCTTTGAGAAGGAATCTTCCACCTACACCTACCTTCTCGCGGATGCCTCGCACCCAGAAAGACCAGCCCTTGTAGGATTCTCTCAATTTTGTTCTTGTGGGGAAATTTGTGTGAATTAAAGATTGAATTTTGAAGTGTGGTTGAATGTTTGTGGGGTGTTTTTATGTGGCTGGGAGGCTTTTTGGGGATTGGACTATAGGTTTTTTCCTTTGAGGTTTTTTAGGCCTTTAGTGAATTGGATGATGGGCCACAATAGAAAAGTCTTCTTTTTAATCGTATGAATCAGAAATCATGGTAGATACGACTTTTAAGTAGTTTTTATAGAATTTAATAAATTCATCATACATGTTGAATTCTGATTGAAGGATAGCATAAATAGTCTTTTTGTTTTTTTTTTTTTTACTTTCTGTTGTTTGGTGATTGATGAAATTTTCTGTTGAAATTTCAGTTGATTGACCCGGTTGATAGAACAGTAGATAGAGACGTGTTGCTTATTGAGCAACTGGGGTTGAAGCTTGTGTATGCCTTGAACACACATGTGCATGCGGATCATGTCACTGGGACTGGCCTTATCAAGGTGTGCACCTTCTGTATTGTTACTTCCATCTCATCCTTCATTCCCTCAGTTCATAAAATGTTTGTAAAAATGTTTTCTATGTAAAGTAGGATGTGTTGTTGACCCTGTAAACAATTTAAGGGCAGAGGAAGTTTTTCCAATATTTGTGAATAGTTTTTGCTGTGGAGGTAACTTGGTGTGTTTTTGTTATCCACTTATCACGCATAGAGAAAAGTATCCGGTGTAAAATCTGTTATTTCAAAAGCAAGTGGTGCAACGGCCGATCTTTATGTTGAGCCAGGTGATAAGGTCCATTTTGGTGATCTTTTTCTAGAGGTAAGTCTCCAGCTGCTTCCCTAATGTTTAGTCAACGTTATTGTGGATTCTCAACAGTTATAACTTGTTTTTTGACTGGTGTTGTTGCCAAATGATTGGGGGTTATCAAAGATACCTTGCATTTCATTAAGTCCTTGATAAGGGATGAGGGGTTCTATATAGGTTGCTTGATCTATCTATTTCTTTGTATAATATGATAAATGAATATCCAGTCTGTGAAACTCTAAACTTATGAAGACAGACATTGCATATAATTTGATGCAGCTTCCAGTATTCAACATCATTTATGACATCAGTACCCATATTTCTAAATGAAAAAGGACTCTGATTTATCAAGCTGATGGATAGGTCATTGTCATTAATTTAATTGCAGCTTTATGTTAAACTAAATTGTGGCAATGTTGAAAGCTAGCTTGCTATGACTGTAATCTTGGTTGGAGAAATAAAGAAGGACACTTGAGGATGATTTCATCTTATTTTTATTATAGATGACATACTGACATGTAGTTTTGACTCCCTCATTTTGGGTACATCTGTTTCAATTATGAAGGATTTTTGTCTTTAAATTAACTTGATAAATGTCTCTTATTTTCTGTTGTCCATGGGTGGGGAGAGCTCATCAATGTTTTTGTGTATCATCTACATTATAGTCTGTAATATGTACTATTCTCTTTAACGATGTAGGTCCGTGCAACTCCTGGTCATACCAAAGGTTGTGTTACCTATGTTACTGGAGATGCACCTGATCAACCTCAACCAAGGATGGCATTCACTGGAGATGCCGTATTAATACGTGGATGTGGAAGGACAGATTTTCAGGTACATTCTTCTTTCCCATTTTCCTTAGTTATGCTTCTCAAGACTGTTCAAAGTTTTATATGAACAAATGTTATGTTACCTCAACTTTTGAATGACATTGGACTTAGGTTTTGATCTTACTAGCGGTTTTCTAATATCATCTCAAATTTATTCATTGCTGCCTAATGCAGGGTGGGAGTTCAGAGCAGCTTTACAAATCAATCCATACACAGGCATGAAGTAAAAGATATTTCTGGTCTGTTCATCCTCAATATTAATACTAAATTGATCATGTTTTTCATGGAAACAGATTTGTACATTGCCCAAGAGTACGTTAATTTATCCAGCTCATGACTACAGAGGATTCACTGTAAGGACACCCTTAAGCTTTTTTTCTTTCTAAATGTGTTGCGAGTTGCTTATACAAGTTACTGATTTTAGGTAAGCACTGTTGGAGAGGAAATGGAACACAATCCACGTCTAACAAAGGATGAGGTAATGTTTGATGACATCCATATAGTTTTAGCTCAATGCACCAAATGAAACTAAGTGGTTAAATATGAAGAAACACTATTCTAGAGATCCTACTGGAAATACACGCCACTGTAATGTAGAATGCTTAAAACAGAAACCAGCTTACAGCTAAAATTGCTGTCATAGTCAGTATCATCTAAGATGTTGACAAATATATAATGGAAAAGGCATTATATTTGAATTGGTAGATAGATCTCAGTCCTATCAGTGGAGAATTTGCTTAGTTTACTTTGTTGGTGATATCTAATCCTCAATTTCTCTGCATTATCAAGAGGGTAGTGAGATATGTCTGTAAAGCACTCATTCAGCTATCTGTTAGAAGCTACTGTTTGGTCAGACATGTTCATGAAATGTGAATACATGTTATCATTGACTTTCATTTCTGCAATGAGATTTGTAAAAGTAGTAGACCCTTTGATTCATAACATGTAGCTAAAATAAGTTTTAAAACTTGCTAGTCACATTTTTAATCTACTGCTGGTTAGCCCCTTCTTGTGTAGTAATTTTGGTCCCTCCTTTTCCAGGAAAAGTTCAAGAACATCATGGCAAGTAAGTGCTAGCAAAACTTTACAAAAGATTAGTCAAATCTGTTTTTTTAATAAGCATTGTTGCTAATTCAACTGCTAATTATGCCACTCTTGATTTGTGCAACAGATCTTAACCTGTCGTATCCTAAAATGATTGACATAGCTGTCCCAGCTAATATGGTTTGCGGAATCCAAACCAATCCATAAGAAGCCTTATCTGAAAGACACACTTGATTGACACAGCTGTCACATAGACCTTGCAAGCAAGAGAGGGAAAATTTGTCATAACCCTTTGAACGGAAGATAGGTCAAAATTGTAAATTAATAAATGGTATTTATAAGTCCAATACAATCTATTATTTGGCTCCAGCCATTTTAGTCTCTGTTTTCGAGGTATTTTATTATCAGTAAAGTTTCTCATACATTGAAGACTAATTTTTAAAAGGGAAATGCTGGTGATTAAGTTTACCTCATAAATATTTTTAAAACTTCAGACAAAATTTAATATTTATAAGTAAAATGCTGGTAATACAATTTTGTTCATATAAATATTTCTGGAACTTTTTTATAAATTTTAATATATAATAGAGTAGGTTAGAAAGAAGTGTTAGAGAATGCGCAATATGTTTTATTTTTTTTTTCAATTCACTACCTGTTTAAACAATTCGTTTGTATAAAAACTTAGAATAAAGAAAAAAAAAATGAATGAACATATTCTTACAAGTTGAAATTAAAAATAAAAATAAAATTATATGAAATAGTTTTTACAAATTAATTTATTTTTACAAATAAATCCTTATGAGGAGTTTTCAAACACGTTCTTATAATATGAAAATCACTGTTTTTTGAATAAAGAACCAAAGATATAAAGTTACAAATGAAAATTGCTGAAAGATACATGTTTGAATGGTGAATTTTTGAAAAGTAATTTATTTGATATGGAGAATTTTAAAAAACTATATTGGTAATACAAATTAATTCATAAATATTTTTAGAAGTTATCAATAATTCTAACTAATAATAAAGTTAGAAGGTTTTTCGGGAATGTTATACGCACTTTTTTTTTTCTCTTTTTATAGTGATGGTTTGTATGGATAGATTTCTCATTAATAGGTTTTAGAAGAAAAAAAAGTAGAAAAATAAGATGATTGTTTTTACAAATTAAAATTAATTTATGTGTAATTTATGATTGTTGAGTGTGATTGATAGGTTATTTTGAATGAGTAACGAGTTGTTTCGAGTGATTGTCGAGCTGTTTGATGTGTTTTTCTGTTATGTGTTGTAGTGTTTTCTAAACATTTTGTTTGATGTATAAGGTGTGGTGGTTGTTTTTCTATGATGTTTGTCTGATAAGCCATGTTGTTGTGTTGATTTTGTTGTGATTGTAAGTCATATGTCATCTTCTGTACTTATTTGTTGTTGTCGCGAGAAATGTGAGTAACTCCTATTTCGATAAATAAAACTTATGAGCATGTTGTAAGATCCAAGGAAAATGTGGTAATTAGGAAATAAAGTAGTTTTAAGACTTAAGTATTATTGTTTGATAATGTGAGTGTGATGATTATATATTTCTTAGAATTTTAATTTATGTTGATTATTTTATGTTATTATTGATAAAGTGCAATAAATGATAAATATGCTATTAATTTAGATAATTTAGTGATTTGTATTTGTGCGATGTTACCAATATGATCTGTTGGATTGATGATAGAAGGGTGATTTGAATTAGTATGGGTTCAATCCTAGAAAGAAAGAGAGTTAAGGAAAACTTTTGTTTTATTTGTATTTTTGGGCCCAAGGACAAAAGGGTCTTTTTACCTTCATTAAATGGTGCAAACATTAAGTGAGAAGGGTGTAGAAAGTATATTAATGAAAATAAAATATGTTGAAATTTTAAAAAGTGGTTAAGAGAAAATAAGAGAGGAAATTTTGGTGGTTATAGAGATTAGTGAGAAATCTTATTTTAATTGAAAAGATAGAGATAAAGTGAGAAAAGATAAAAAAGGAGAGGAGGAAACTAGGGTCTTCACATTGTTAACCTACATCTAAAATGAAAAAGAGAGAGATTGGGAGAGAGAGAGAGGGAGAGAGGCGTTTCTCAAAGAGAAGTGGAAGAACTACAGAAACCTTAGAGATTGATGGTGTTTTAGAGTATAAACAAAGCCTTAGGATTGGCCAAAGTATGGGGAAGCTTACCATTGTTTGTTGTATACTATGTATTCTTGATTTACTTACTTGCAAATCCTTGTTTGATATATGTTTATATGGTTATGATTATGATTATCTATTGCTATTGTTGGGCAAGGGTTTCTGTGTGCATGGGAATAGGTTTTTAGTAATATTTGTGATGATTTTCCTTATGAATGTATTATGTATGTTTTGTTGGGTTATCCCAACAGAGGGTTTGATGCTAAAGGAGAACAAAGTGATGATGCTTGGGAGTTTCCAAGCAAATATATTTTGTAAGGGTGTGGTGATAATCATATGGAATATAATTGGGTTTTATTGGGGTATAACATGTCAATGATTGAATTTGGATTATTCAAGTGATGTAATGTATGTATTAGGGTCTGTTCATAAGGGTATGTGAGGTTTGAATGCATGCATGATGCTTTGGTTACGTTTTCTCGTGACCTAGGGTTATGTATGTATGCTTTGGATGCTTGAATTATGTCCACGACATGTTTCAATTCGACAATAATCGATTATCATTATCTATAATCGATTATTTGTGCATTAATTGTGAGTATGGTTTCAGGAATAACCGATTATCCCTTCATGTGTGACGTTTCTGAGAATTTTCACCAAGATAATCGATTATCTTAAGTGATAATCAATTATCATAGTATTTTCTATGGAAATATGAATTTTTTCGGGAATAATCAATTACCACTTATGATAATTGATTATCCTAATGCATTTTGGTTAAAATGGCGAATTTGAGGAAGAATGGATGTGGACCAGGCCTGAGGAGATGATAATCAAAGAATGAGATTACTGGTTATGTTTATGGTCAAGTTTGACTTGTGGTGGAGATTGAAGCATGAGTAAGTGTTGGGATGTACCTGAGAATGTGATTGACGAACATGAGAGTGAAGGATAAGTCTACTCGTTATACCTAGTAAATCCTGGTGTTATTTGCGGATATGTGCTTCCTTTTGCCTTGTGTGGATAGGAAGGGTTGTTCGGGTATTGAACCTTCCTTGTGTGGGGGTGAAGGTGTCTTCCTTGTCCTTGTGTGTTAGGATTACATGTTCCTTAGCTAGATTGTGGGACTACTCGAGCATATATGTATGAGGAATCTACAAATTGGGTTGTAGGAGCGGCTACAGTCAGTGAGGTAGAGTATAAGAGTGGGACTAACTCTTTCCACTGTGGTGTTTATGGTTCAGTGATGCACATGGTTTGTTCATGACTGGGATAGTCATGATGGTGGTGTATCTATGATGATGATCTTGGTATGAAATGCTCTAAGTGATGCTATGTTGATAATAATGTTACTATAATAATTATAATGAATAGATAATATAGGGCTAATGAGTGCATAAACCAAAGGTCAAGGAATCAAGGATCAAGGATCAAAGTTCGAGGATAATGAATTGAGGATTTAATAATTCATTGTGGTTGAATTGTTATGTTAGAATATTAGGAATCATATTGTTATTACTATTGCGTATGGAGTGATTGTTTATGGTTGATATATTCAATGTGTTATATCCTGTTATTATTATGATTGTTGTATCGGTAGCTTACCCCATATGTGTGTGTGTTTGTGTGTTTGTGAAAATGAAATTATCGGCGATGATCATATAATGTATTATACGTTAGCAGATAATATTGCAGATATTCCATAAGCATGGTAGATGTGATAGATGATGGGGAGAAAGATTTGAGTTTCTTTAAAAGTTCTTTTGGTATAGACTTTTGAGATAATGTAATTTGAAGTTACCTCAATTCCTTTGTTATTTTCATTATTTTTTAATAATGTAATTGAGCAAGGTTTTTGGAATAATGTAAATTGATTTTTTTTCGCAAGTTCAAATATTGAGTTTTTGAAAAATACGTTTTCGCATTGTAAAAAATTTTAAAGTATATTGTCTTTGCAATAACCTGTGACACCCCGAATTTGAGGCGTTACACATGTCTTGCTTTGGCTAATAGGAAAGTCCTACTCTTGTGAGTAAGCCCTATTTTGATGAACATGTCATGTACACTGGAGTATGGAAGAAGACATATGGTAATAGTGATTGGTGGTGGTGGCATGGTTTGTCTAGAATGAAGTACTGATTAGTAATGCTTTATTGTGTTATGTATTTTATTTGAGTAGAGATGTTATGAGCTTAGACTTTAATTGATAATTGCATTATTATGTGTTGATTTTCTTAGCTCACCCTTGCATTAGTAGTTGTGGTTTCCACATGTGATGACATATTTATACGGGAGCATATAATCTTACAAAGGATGTGTTGATGATGCTGATGTTGTGTACAGTGAGAGAAGAGTGGAGAATTATTAGTGGAGTTTTCAAAACGTTCATAGTCAATTAAATAAATTATGTTGAGAAGTTTTAATACGTTATTTCGAGTTGTAATTGGATTATTTATTATTTGTGTATGTTTTTAATTATTTCACCATAATGAAATAAATTTTTAAAATTTTCACTATATTGTGATGGTATCATAATTGCATATTTTTCTAAGTAATGAATGTTCTTTTACTTACATGTGACATCCTAAATTGGGGTGTTACATTTATCTTACCTTTTCCTAATGCTTCTATAGTAAGAATGAACAAATATAATGAATATGCAACTTCTAAGTTGCTTTCAATATGGGGAATACTGTTTTTCTCAATGTCCATAAGTGTTTTGTTCCACCACACCGTGGCATAGACCTCAAATTCTATAGGAGTTAATTAGAATTAGTGGTCCTCATCTATATCATATACATTAAAAAATCGATCTACTTTAACTTCTCATTCTATATACTTTTTCTATATCACTTGTTACAAAAATATTTTGGCTTTTGCACTTTATAGCCAAAGGAGCCGTGCCTCTTCTCTTGAATATGTCAATCCATATCTTCATAGCTTCAACGGTGGGATAGATACAAGAGGTTCTTCTTCTCCTTGTATTGCCCATATGCTTTCTTTCTTCTTCCCATTGCATTCTTCTTCTTTTTTTTGTTTCATGGCTTTATTTTTCATGACTTTTTTTGACTGGTTAATAAATGAGTCGAGTTGGGTTGGCTCACTGAGTGGCTAACCCGTGATGAGCCACGTCCCGCTTGTTGTTTTTATTGTTATTGCATTAGAAAATCTTCATGCATTAGACTATTTTGATTGTTGTTACTACACCAGAAATTTCCTGTTTTAACATTAAAGTGCCGCAGAAAATTATTTGTTATTATGGATTAAAATTGCTATAAAGAATTGTTTGTTGTTTTAATTAAAATGCTGCAGAAATATTTTTATTGTATTAATTGGTTAAATTTTTTTAATATAGAATTGTATGGTGTGAATGGTGTGAGTTCAGGATAGATATATATATATATATATATATATATATGGTATGTTGTTCATGATCGATACATTATGTTATATATATTATATTTATTATGTTATATTATATAAAGTATGCTAAGATATGTTGGTTTTAGATTTTGGGTATAAGATATTACAATATAATATACATCATAAAGTTACCGTAAACTTTTCTTTTGAAACATTGAGTATAGTGATGATAAAATAAAGATAATATTAAAAAAAAGAATGATTTTGGGTGAAAAGAAAAGAAAAAGGAAATACATAAACAAAAGAGTCCAAATAAACATATAATAAAATAATTGAATTACAATTTAGTTAGCGGGTTTAATTATAATTTGAATTTATTATTAGAATAGGACTTATGTAAGATAGACAATAAAATATGGATGAGATTTATGATCTATTGTTCGAGTGCCTTCTATAAAAGTTATATTGGAGACTTTATATATTGATATGGTTGGTATAGTCGTGGTATAATTGGTATCACTCCAAAAGACCTCTTACTAATGGAGTTATCTTATGTGTATATAAATTCATGTCCATCTCTTATTTTATCTGATGTGAGACTTTATTTGTACCCAACAAACCTCCCCTCAAACAAAGGACTATGATTCTCCACCTCCACCTTCCCTACAACAGAAGTCTTTTCTTATCCTTGAGTACACCATAGTCATCACTTCTCTTTGTTCTCTTTCACGATCCATGGTCAAATACTGAGCATCTCTTGCTTTCCACCTCTCATGATATATCTGGCTATCTGTCCGGTCACCTGCCAAGGCTTCACCTTATCATGGAGGGACATACTCGTCTGAATCTGGTCATCAGACCTGAATCATGAACTCTAATATTATTTGTAGAGAGGTTCAACACATATACACATAGATACCGGAGCAGAAGATGTTACAGATACGTCAAATATATGATATGCAAGAATAAAAAGACGACTTGAATTATTTAAAGCTTTTTTTGCTATAAATTTTAGAAACTATATAATAGGCTTTACTTTATTTCATTTTGATTTTATTAATTTTGTTATTATATAAATGGATTTCCATATATTACGATTTTAAAAAGTTTTAATTTCCCTCATAATCGGAAAATAAAAAAAATAGGGATGTCACAATTGAAAATTAAAAAAAAATAATAATCAAAGCTAGATTAGGCTAAACAAAATTATGTTTATATTATATTGACTTTCCCACAAAAAATAATTTTTCTTGAGACTTAAACAAAGTCCTATTGTAATAACTTGACCTTTTGACAATGAAATTGCTTAATGTAAAAATGACCTATTCATGGATATAATTTCTTAAAAAAAATCTATTTCAATAATATTGAATAAAAATTATACTAGTTTGATAAAAAAAAGACGTCATGTATACTTTTAAATTATAAATTTTATAAACTTATCTAGAAATAAATTAGATTTGACTTGTTATTTTGAGTGTGAATTAAATTTAAAATTAGATTAGATTGAAAACTAGATCAAAAGTTAATTTAATATGAAATATTGACATATATGATCATTACATTTTTTTAGAAAAATAAAAAACGATCTTTTAAAACATTGTAAAAATGATGCATTTATTCTTTATTTATCATATTTTTTTGACAAACTTTTTTATAAGATGTTTATAGGAGAAAATAAATGAGGAAATAAAATAATTTTTTGATAAATTAAAAATGTCTATACTTCGTGTAGAACCTCTCTAATAAAATAGATATAATTTTTGACTTTTACTTTGTGTATAAAGTAGTTTGAACTTACAAAATAATTGTTTAGATTTGTTATTGTGAGTGATTAGGAAGAAGTTGATCAACTAACTCCCTAAGCATGTGTCCGTGTTTGTATATAAATACTCTACAAGTCTCCCATTTTCCACGTTTGTGTCTAAGAAAACGTAAAATATCCATTTAACGGAAATTAAACACCTTCCCAAACACGGTCTAACCCAACGCGATTTCTCCTTTTACAAAACTAGTACACTTTTCAGAAACGCTAAAATCTTGATATAAGTTGGTCCACAAAACAAAAAGTCATTCATTCATTTCCACTGCTCTCATCGAACCATTTCTCTCGCACCATCCACCATTTCACAGTAGTCAAATCAAAATCCTCTGAGAGACCACGTAGCAGAACAAAAATGACCGAAGAGGACAAGCCCGTAGCCTCCATCGTCGGCCACCAGCACCACCACCATCACCACCACCCTCCGCCGCAGCCACTACCCGCTCCACCACCACAGTATGGCACCTTCCAAGGCGTCGCCAACTACCCTCCTCCGCCCGAGCCACATCCCGCTATTGGCTTTCCCCAACCCGTTCCACCGGCCGGCGCCGTCAACGCTGGTCCTCTTCCACCGTACTACCCGGGATACCAAGCTGTACCCGGTATGACCTTTGATTCTTATTTTTTGTATAGTCTCCTGGTTTTGATTTGGGCTTGGAAACGAAACGGGCCAAATTTGGTTTTTGGAATGGTGATTCATGTGATGGTTTGGATCAAAGATCGGAACTTTCGAGATCGATTTAGCTTTGTTTTGTTCTGCTTGATTTGTACTGCAAGAGAGAGAGAGAGAGAGAGAGAGAGAGAGAGATAAAGTTAGGTCAACTGTATGTTTGTGTGAGGAAAATTTTCTGTTCTTGGGTTGACTTGGTTTTTGTGAGTAAGACTTTGCTTTATTTTTGTTTGATCAGTGGAGATTGGTAGTGGTTGTTAGTGTGGTGACTAGAGTGATTCGGACAATCTTGTTCGCAGTTTGATGTTGTAGAGTTCAATCGATTCGGTTTTTGTTTAATCACTGGTTTGACTGTGATTACTTCTTATCCCTTTCCATCCTGGTTTTTGTTTATTCGATGTTGGCTATGATTGAAGTTGCGGGATAGGTTACAGGTAGATCTGGCAGGTTGATAGACTGCTAGAAGCACTAATCTACTCTGTTTGATAATCTTACAATTAAGACTTGTATACGCTGATTCGCTCAAGAGTCGTGTTTATGGTGAGCTATTCGTGTTGTTTCATTAAATTGAATAGTAAGAAATTGTGCAGCATTTGTCTGGTGAGAGCAAAGCTGGTCATCTTAGGAGAAATTATGAGCATTTGGCTTTTATAATATAGAATTTTATGTGTGGGAGTTTGGTTATCACGTCTCGTTGTTGGGTAGCAGGCTTAATTTTCCAGTCTAATAGATTTTGGTTGGGTTTGTTCTGTGATATTGATTCAGGTTACGCAGTTGCTGAAGGAAGACCTGTAAGAGAACGGCGCCTTGGTTGCTGTGGCCTTGGTTGTGGCTGGTGTCTGTAAGTAAATTTAATACTTAGTGGCATACTACATATCAGAAGTAACTTGGAGATAACTAGATATGAGGAAATGAGGATTTTGAGTTACCTTTGTGCGCATGACATTTGAAGTAATGTATAATATAATATAATAAAAATAGAAATATTATGCAATCCAAAGCCACACTATAGTTTCTAGCCTATTCTGTTGGTGAAGATTGATAAATCCATTTAGCAAAAGAATTCCTCTTTTTTATACGTTGTTTAGTATGTCATATCTAGTGTTTCTTTGGTTCATGTTAACTTCAATCTTCTGCTTTTGGATAATTGCTTTAAGTTGTCTTTAGCTTTTATTACCAATCATCATTAAAATCTTCATCAACAAAAGTTGATCTTGTTTACTGCTGAAACTTAAATCTCAAATTTGTCTATTGTGCTTTAGGAAAATGCGCTATTTCATTTCTAGTGTTTTTTTTCATTTATTTTTTTAAATTATTGTGAGTGCATTCTTGTTTTTGTTTACTGGAACTGGAATATCACAGTTTTCTCATTCTGTTGGCATTTAAATAGCTGGGGAATGGAACTTATTACAACTTGAGAGGGAGAGAAGGGAAATGGCATAGGATTTGCCATTTCTTGAGACCCTTCTCAAACATTAACTCATTTTACATGTTTTGAACATGGTCACCTTCTGGACAAAACTGCTTTGAATTTCCAGCAGTTTCTGTGTCGGTGTCTACACCTGTTCTTTCTTATTGACATCTCTTTCCCTCCTCTTACCGCCTTGCCATTCAGAGAAAGGTGGTTGAAGCCATTATTTTGATTGGTTTATGATCAGGTTGAACACGCAGATATTCTGCCATATCACTGTACATATACGTTAGCATATCTATTCACAATGTCAGACGGTTGGACCGTTTACACAATTAGGCATGCCTTTCTTAAAGTTTTCACATAAATTGTTACTAAGTTAATATTGGCTGTTGATTTCCAATAAATTTTGTTTTTGTAAAAGGTTTATACTAGGCTTCTTTCTTGCTGCCATCCCATGGTACGTTGGGGCAATAATTATGCTGTGTTCCAGAGTAGACCATCGAGAGAAACCTGGATATGTTGCTTGTGTAGTTGCTGTAAGTTATTCTATCCTTTCTTCTTTTTCACTTGAAGCCTGTTTCAGTTCTCTCAAGTTCTTGTACTCTTTTAGCTATTCCATTACTTGTCTGAATTTTGTTATATAGGGCTTTTGCACTAAACCTCTTGGTCTTTATGTCCACATTACCAGAGCTTTTTGTCCTGTTAGTTGCATGTAGCATTAGAAGGTAACACCATGTTTGTGAAACTGCTTTTTGCAGGCTGTTCTGGGTACAATTGCGATTATTCTTGGTGTTGCAAAGGGAGCAGATGACTGGTAATCAATCTTCACGTCAAAAGCTGTAAAGTTTGTTAGACGAGTGTATGTATGTAAAGTGAATCAGTTGCTTAATGTTATGTGTTAGTTCACTTTATGTATTTATTGAAAACTGCTACCATATGTAGTTTGTATTGTTTGATTTATTATAAGGTTCTTCGGGTCCTTACATTTATATTTATGATCAGGCAAGGCTCATGTACTTAAATATTTGTATGAAACATTTCTATACCTAGTTAACAATCATAACTCATGTATGAAAATTTATCTTGTAATTAATCACTTTATCTTAATACTTCATATTTCTGTTTTTATAAGATTTATGTTACAGAACTGTGAAGAAATTGACCCCTGTGAAGCAGTGAAAGCCCACAAGCAAAGGGACTTGATAATTATACTGAAAGAGAATTTTAAATTTAAAATGCAAAATTTTAAAAGAAGTTAGAGTAAACATTGAAGCCATTTCAAGTTTACAGGTTTTTAACTCGAGATACAATGAACAATAGCAATTGGAGTCAGGGAAGGAACTGAGAAGGGAAGGTACTAAAATTGTAGAAGTTTTACAAGAAATGTTAATCCTGTTATATTTTTATATTATTTTATGAAATATTAACCCTGTCATTTTTTTAAAAAAATTTATTAAGCTAATTTTGTAATTCTTTTTTCATTATATCCTTCAAATTCATCAAAGTAGTTTTACAATTCCTAAATGTTAGTGGTAGGAATTAAATCCATTTTTATCTTACTTTCCAAACAATTTTAGCTATGAAGCGTTAGTGTATGTATTTGGTGTGACGTAGGTGTTGTAACTAAACCGATGGCTAACTGAAGATTAATGAGTAGGAACTGTGTAATTGAAGATTCGTAAGAAAACGAATTCTGAATTTCAGCGACAAACAAGCCACACAAATATATATATGGGTTAAATATGTTTTTAGTCCTTATACTTTGAGCCGATTTTGGTTTTAGTCCATTTTCAAACTATGATACAATTTAGTCTTTTAACTTTAGAAAATTCTGGTTTTAGTCATTTTTACCAAATTTTTTTAACTTTATTTGTTGTTTCAAGCACGTTTTATTATAGCATTTAGATTGTTTACACTGTTTGACACATTTTTACTTCAATGTTAATTGAGAAACGCATTTGAAACAACAAATAAAGTTAAAAAAATTTGGTAAAAAGGAATAAAACCAGAGTTTTCTAAAGTTGAAGGATTAAATTGTACCATAGTTTGAAAATGAATTAAAATCAACTCAAAGTACAGGGACTAAAAACATATTTAACCCTATATATATATATATATATATATATATATATATAAATTAACTACATTTGGAATTTCCAACTTGAACAGTGAAACTATCTATTATGAAGAATAAATTACCTAATAATGGTCCAGGGAAGTCAATAGCTTTGAACATTGACCGAGGACAGGAAATAATTCAGAATAAAGAGATAAAGAAAATATAGTTCTGTTTCATATTATTTCGCTCACTTTTATTAAGTTTGATGTACTCTACATTGTTTAATCCATGAATGTTATGTGATCTAAAAAGTTATTACTAATCTTGGAATCTAGGAGTGCTAAGTGAGTTGAACTGTCCAATGATCCAACTCAATCCAATTCTACCCAATAAGTTTAAATTGAGTTTCATTTATGTTTGTGTTAAACTCACTCAACCCAAACTAAGCCACTTTTATAAGTGTTGGATGATGAGTTTAGAATAAGTGAATAGAGACTCACTCTTTTATTTATTTATGTTATAGACAAATTGTGATGTGTTTTTCTTTTCATGTGTTGAATTAATTTGGACAAATTTATTATGACTTGAGTTAATAGCTTACTTAAAGCCTTAGAATTAATTTTTGTTAAGAATTATTTTTAATTAGGTTAATATTTAAAAGTTACAACTTAAAAAAAAATAAACAAAAACGTTTTTCAAAATCTTTACCTAATTGATCTAATCCAGTTCAACCTATTCAAGATTAAATTAAGTTGGATTGACATAAAAAAATGCTAAAACAAAGGTTGATTTTTTTTTAATGGGTTGGTTAACGAGTTTGTACAAATCCTATCCTACCTAATCCAATATGGAAACAATCTTATTGCAATAAATAAAAAAAACAAGAAAAGCATAAGAAGGGAGAATCCCTTTTAATTTTTTTATCATTGGTTTGATATGGTAATCCATACTTTCTATTTAAACTTAAATAATACTTGAGTGTAGTAAAGTTACTCTATTTAGATTACTCCAGACTTTACTTCTGTGAATCAACCTAGGTTAGAACTTTCCTTAGTGTCTTCCTCTACCCTTCTTTCTTTAAACGATTATCATCTACTTGTTCAAATGTAGCATGTCGACTAGAAGCATTATTCACCATCTCTTTCATAAACATAAATCGATCCATCTCAAAGGTACGTACAATAGTGCTTGAACTTCGAAGGCAATTTCCACATACAATCAAATTAATAGAGGACATTTCTTTAGAATGAAATGTCCAAATCGTGTAATTTGGCATGAACTCATTTTGGTATAAATGAACTTTAACCACCTCATCTTTCAAAATTCAAGTACATTTGCACTTTATGCATAGGCATTTAATCCCTCAATCAAGAGTGTTTCAGTCGTGGAGTCGAGCTATTGTAGATACCTTCACAATTTGTTTTCTAGGTTGTCTGGTTCCACCTCCCAACGCTCAAGTTAATGCACAATTCACTCTGAATCTAGAGCAGTACTAAATGTGCAGTAAATGTGAATCACCTACCCATACCTTTGACCTATATTTATAGTTTTTAACATGGGCTTATGATTAGTGGAATCTTAATCATGGCCCAATACTGGCCTAATAGTCCTAATCACGTCTTATCTTAATCATGTCCTAAGCCGAGAATTATGATCGGTCGTCCTTAATCTTTTTCAGGACAAGTCTTCTGTCGTCCAGTCCATCCAATACAAAAAGCATAATATTTATATTGTTGAGTCGTGCAGAAAACTCTTCAACTACTATGACAAAAAATTCTTTCAAACCTTTTTTTCTACTATAACAATGGTCATGCATCCAACTACGATGGATGAAAACTTTGACCATGTTATGTGACAAGTCAAAGGAAGAAAATATTACGTTACACTACATAAGTGCAACATAGGACAATTATGAAACATGAGACTTAAGTAATTAACTTATTACTACTTAACCAAGGTTGTCTCTATAATGTTTAGTTACTATACTTGGTTAATTAGTTTTTTTAGTGTAGGTTTTAGTTTATAGTTATGGAATTAGTTTGTAAAACCAATAGCTTAGTTCTTTTAGTTTAGTTTCATTAGTATTAGCTAGGTATACCCAGTCTTAGCCTAGTAAACTAGTCTAGCATTAATAGAATAAACATAGGTAGCTTTAGAATTATAATATATTAGAGTTAGTATAACTTAGTTCACCCCACCAAGTGTTTTTTCTATGCTTGTTTGGCGACTAACCACAGACGAAGGAAGAGATGAGTGAAGATGGGCGAAGGAAAACCATGGACAAAAGCGATGGGAGGAGAAACTTGGATTGAGAGGTGAGGGGTGAGAGAGAGGCTAAGAAAGGGAAGGACCGTGAGTGAATTTTGTTCTTCAGTTACTTCCCTCCCAACGTTTAATCAATTTTACTCAACCTGTTATCGATAGATCCATCACCAAAAAAGATAAATATATGTTATTGACATATTCATCCATAAAAAATGACATATATATTATCAACAAATCCATACATCAATGATATAAATAAAATTATTTGTAGATGACAATATTCTTGACATAATTGCTTTCATCGATAAATACAGTCTTTCGTAGTGAATTTTTAATTTTTCTATTTAATTCTTATTAAATTATGTTATATTTTAAAATAAAATTTTATTTTTATTGGTGTTGAGTAGATATAATAAAAAATGTAGGTGTATTATTATTTTATCATTTAATACATTTCTTTGTGGTATAACCGTTAAAATAGATCACAACTTACGGGTCAATTTGACCCATCACGGGTTTGAACCGGTTTGGGTTTAAAAAGAAATGTATTTTTTTTATACGGATCAGATTTTAATCCTACTCATTTAAACCTGGTTCATGCAAGTTGAATCCGTGGTGAACCGAGTTAGCTCACCAACCCATGTATCTAATCTTATTTTATTAAAATTTAATTTTAATTTTATAAAATGGTATTTATTATTTTTTTTGCTTGAAAAAATTATCTAAGTTTTTCATTTTCAAAATTAATTAACATCCATGTTGAGAGTAAAATTTATTTATATTTGAATTATAGAAAATTTGTAATCTCTTTTATTTAAAAACAATTATAATTAAGTGAGCCAATGAACCAACTCGTAAACCCACCAATCCGTGATGGATCAGACCGAGTTCGAATTTTTCTGACTCGTTAATAAATGAACCGGATTAAATTGACTTACTAAATGACCTGTACTGGACCGGACCAAATTGAACCGAATTATTCGTTTTGACAACTCTGCCTTACGGTGAACCCTAATAAATTACTATATTAAAAAAAAAAAACAGTACATATATATAGTAATGTCATCCCTGTAAAACCATCCAATTCATTTCAATATTGTAATACAACATTCTTCGGTAAAATCTTCCACTTCACTCCGTGTTCTAATATCTTGTATCTGACTTGGAAAAACCTTTTCTAGAAGGTCAATCTTAAAACATAGCACTACTATAATTTATGTCTAAAGATGCTAAGTGTCTTAGTGACAACCATGAGAACGTAATTTTAAGCTTAGGATTAAGAAGAAATTTACCCTCTGAAACTACAAGATTACTACATAAAATTGAATGGTGATTATTTGTACGTGAAGTCCTGAAAAGAGTGACACTAGAGCTTGTGTAAGATGACATGAGCCCCATGTTTTGGATGAAGAGTGAACAAAGTGACTGGAGCATGTGCGTAGGCTGGAGAAATCTCAAACGAGAAACGTTGCAAAAGTAAGGACAAAACCAGCTTTGCTTCTAATAGAGCAAAATTTTGGCCAATGCATACTCTAGGACCCCATCCAAATGGGAAAAATGAAACTTGGCCTTTTGTTGCAGTTGCCACTCCTTCAGCAAATCTTTCTGGTTTGAACTCAGCAACATCATCACCCCAAATATCACGATCCTGGTGAACCAACAATATTGGTATGGAAATTTGCACTCCTCCAGGTAGACAAAGGTCTCCAAGTTTCACATCTTTCTTGATACCTCGACTGAAATAAACTACAGGTGGATATAACCTCAAAACCTCGTACAAAATCATGGTCACCTGTGGCCGAGAAAGATATATTCATCAATATTCAACACCAAAATCAAAAGTAGATATCCTATTTCTCAAAGAGTAATCATCATTAGAGTGAAGAGAAGCAAGTGATACTTACAACTTTGAGGTGACTTAATCCATTATAGTCTGGCTTTTGGTTACCAAAAGCATTCAACACTTCCTCTCTAGCACGTGCTTGCCACTCAGGATGCCTACTCAACAACAACATTGTCCAAACCAGCAAAACTGCTGAAGTTTCTTGCCCTGCTATGTAGAATGCATTGCACTCCTCAATTACATCTTGACTAGTCATTGGAAGGGTTTTACTGTTTCTATTTTCTATCATTTCCGCATGGTTTGATTCCAAAAGTATCCCCAATAAGTCATGGCTGTTAACATCACCGCCCTTCATTGCTTTCTCTCGATTGTTAATGATGTCTTTAAGTAATCTTCGTATATGAGCATCAATTGCTTTCATCCTCCTATTTCTAGCTGTTGGTAACAACCTACAAATAGATTATATAATTACATTTTCAAATCAATATAGCAAGTGATCAATGTAAGATGTGTCTATTATTTCCAAAACTAACATACTTTATATCTTCATACTTAGTGTTGTAAGTCTAGAGATAAAGCTAAATTATAATATATAAGTAGAATGCAAATTTTACCCTACAAGTCGGTTGGTTTTGTAGGGTTGAGTTAAGTTTAAAAACTCACTTTTTAACATGTTATCAGAATTATCATGTAGAAATCTCACGTCGACTAAAGATAAAACCAAATTATAATATATGACTGGAATGCAAACCTTACTCTACAAGGTGGTTTTCAGTACTGATCCTTCATTCAATTTTAGCAATGTATAGCTGCTACATACAAAAGAGCAAAAGAATATAGATGCTTAAATTTGATTCCCTTCATATTAGAGGTCTTACCATGACCCTGGAATGTAAACTTTCCGTGATCTCATAACAAGTCCTGTTTGCTCTTTCAGAAGTTCAAATATTTCTCTACCTTCTTCGTAACTGCTTCCAAATGCTGTTCTAGAAATAATATCACGGGTCAGTTTTTGAAGGAAAGGCCATACGTCAATTTCACATTTCTCCTGTGAAGACAGCATCACTTCCCATTTGGAAATCATGTCATCGCAACATTGCATAAATGTTGGTAACATAACCTGCATATTTTCAGTACAAAACTTTTATATGCAGTAAAACATTCTAACAAAAAGTTTCTGTCTAACAAAACATACGATTAACATATGAACAGGACACCATTTTGAAGCATTTTTTTTTATCATTGGTTGAAATTTATCAAACATCGTAAGAGTATGTAGTAAATGTATAACCTTCAGTTTTTCTAAATGGAAAGCAGGGTTTATAATCTTTCGATGCATCTTCCATTTCTCTCCTTCTAAATTTGCAAGTCCAGTACCCAACAATTTGAAAAGGGGGCTCAACTTAGGCTTCTCAAAATCTTGGAACTTGTTGAAGATGTCTTTGATTTGCTCAGGATCCATGATAATAACTTTTGGTGTGGGACCTTCCCATGTAAATGATTTTTTGCCTGCAAATGTTTTTTAATTTTTAAAACATATATATAAGAAATAAAACAAAATTTCTCAATGGTTATAAGCAAGAATAGTCATACCAGGTTACCTTTTCTGTATTACAAAATCATATACTATTTTATTTAAAAACTTATACAGATTTCATATTTCTTTTTCAAAAATTATGCATAAGATATAACTTTTATTATTTTAAAAAAATAGATTAAAAGAACCATGGTTACCTACTTTCATGCGCACTCCTTATATATAATTCATTATTGGTTGAAATTTGATAAAATGTTAGAACCGTGACGGAGTTATCAAATAAGGTATATGAAATCCACTATTTTCTTTTGAAACAAAAGAGGTGTGTGATTACAATTTCCTTTACCAAGATATTCTCTAAAATTAGTTTGAACAAATTTTGTTTTATATCTTTTGAAAAATAGATTTTTGGTTTAAATTTTTTTTTGTCCCTAAATTATGATGAGCGGATATTCAGTTTAGTCTCCGCTTTTAAAATTGTAAACTTTTGATTCCTGAGTTATAAAAAATGTATCAAATGAGTCCTTTTTTTTATGTTTATGGTCAAAGTACAAAGGGCAATTTAAAGTGTTGTTATTGTTAAGAAACAGATCAGAGCAATCTAAAGATGTAGCAATTGTTAAAAAACAACCAACAATATTTCAAGTCAAAAAAAGACTCATTTGATACATTTTTTATAACTTAGGAATCAAAAATTTACATTTTTAAAAACAGAAATTAAACTGAACATCCGCTTATATCTTAGAGATCAAAAAGAGATTTAAACCTAAATTTTTATCTTAGTGAATAAAAATGGCCTGAAAGAAAGATCTGACCAGATATCTCACAATGTGACACGAACATTTCAAAATATATTTGGAAAACAGGAACCTGTGTTTTCAACCAATTAATATACCTCATCTGACAGATTAATTTTCACGTGCTGAAAAGAAAGATAAAAGAAAACTCTGGAATGTACTTTGAAAGCAAAAGGTATATACAGCAACTTTTTACAGAAGTAAATTCAGATCTTGATCTGATTTCCATTCAGAAGGCCTGAAAGCACTTTTACTGAAGAACACTATGCGCATCTTTTTGCTTCAAAAGTACATCCAAGGTTTTCTTACAGTGAAACAAAGATCTGTTATGTTGGAAGATACAAAATGAAGTCATAGTGTACGTTTCAATTAGATTTAAAGTCCATTTATAACGTGTTCTAACATAGTATCACAGTTACTATCGTAAAGATATTAGTTGTTTGTTAAACATATTTTTCTAATTATTCGATTACTTATTAATATTTAGTCCCACGTCTTCCTAAGGATATTCCACTTCTAACATGCTATGGTGATGAGAGAATGAATATTGTAGAGGAAACTTACAGATAACCAGTAATACTAATTATAAGAAGTGGGAAAAAGAAGCTTTGCACGTACCAAATTTGTGTACAATGTGATGGTTAAAGGTTGTGATATGAGGTGCAACATCGTTGTCAGTGGAGAGAAAACTGGTGGATTTCTGAGATTTTGCAGCTTGCACGAGCACTGTAAACATTTCCCTTGTGTCTCCAATCAAGAGCCTGTAAGGGTTTCCCTGAAGGCCCTGTGCTCTCAGAATCTTCTCCATTCTCTTTGGCCTCAGCCACACCCAGTTCACTAGTTTCCACAACCATAGCACCACCACAGGCACCAATATCAGGAACCATGTTGCACTTCTCAAAGTTAACAACACCATGTTTGAAAGTGAAAAGAGAGAAAATTTCCGTCTTTGTTGAATGCCTTCTCCAGTACTACACTTGAGTGCTTTTTATAACTTCAAAATATTGTAATTGCTTCTGGGAAAGTATATTCTAGACACGCCACACACGTCACTCTTTTCTTTCTTTATTATAAAAAATTCCTCACAGTTGAATCTTTTGGAAGACAAAGATTCACAGAAAATTACAATAAAAGGAAAATAAATATTATTTTATTTTAATACTTAACGATTTTTTTGTTAATAAATATAAAAAGACAGGGTTAGTTATTGCACTTTTCTTGGTGGTCACTTGGAAGGAAGGTGCTTTGATATTGTCATATTTTGATGATGCGAGCCCGTTTCCCTTCGAAAAAACAGACAGTATTATATGGGAAAACGACCGCGTGGGAACCCACGTTGCTTTTCCGGATACTTATTTAAGCGTATGAGTAAAGTCATGGACTATCTTGGCAGCATCTTACGTTGGGAGATTACCAATTTATATAAAAACAAGTGTGAAATTGTTTTTATAAGTTGCATCAGAATCGATTTGTTGCAATGCGTGCCGCAAGATCCAAACACTTACGAAATAGTGTGTGACAGAATTAAAAATAAAGAAATTGAAGTGGAAAGGCAAATTCAAATTTTGTTTCTCACTCTAATTAAAAGGAAAAACATTAAATTTAGGTCAAAACTGGAATTGTCATCTTTTTTCTTCTTTCAAGGGTGCACCGAACACTCTTTCTTTTCCATTTCCAATCAATGGGATAATACTTTTTCCTCTCCTTTCCAATTTCTCTCTCTACCCTCACACACCACTTGAGTAAAACACTGTCAACAAAACATTTTTTTAGTATAGTCTTTTTTAGTAACCCATTTGTTTATTCTAATTTTCCGGTTGAATTTCAACTATAATAGATAAATTGCAATTTCCCACCACAAACCCTAATCATTTCTAGATAACCCACTTGTAAATTTGCAATTTTGTTGATGAATTTTAACGTATTTGATAGTTTCTTTGCATCTTGTCCGTCAATTTTGGGAAAAAAATTGTCAGAATTCGATTTGTGCAAAAAAGTAACCGATAGGTACATAAGGGTAGTGTACAAAGCCATCGATATGCAGGTAGCTTTTTTCGAATGTTTCCCTTTGTTCTTTTTGAAAAACAAAGTAAAATAACAGTTATGAACAAAATTTTGATGATATTTTTAGGGAAATATGTTTTTCTATGCATTGTGAGAATTGAGTCTGAGTAAAATTTGGAACTTGGAAAGGAGTTGAAATCTCCTATATTGAAGGTTGGTTGAGAAATCTTAGAGTGGAGAGAATGATGACGAGAGGATTCTTGCAGAAACTGAGAAGAGTGAAAAAATATTACCTGAACATGACTCATTGGAGATGGAGAAGAAAGAAAGAAAAAAAAATTCTAGTTTTGACTTTACAATTTAATGTTTTTTTTTTAATTTTAATTAGAGTCAGAAAAAAAAATTGAATTAGTCTTCCATGTGGTACATTGTTAGCCATGTTTGTAAAAAATTAAGGTCCTTAGTCATGGAGGAAGAAAATTTATATTTCCTTAAGGATAAAGTTCAAAGTGTACCAAAATTTGGAAGAGGAACTAAAAATAAAAATATGTGATAGTTGAGGAACTAAAAACATATTTAACTCTTACTATTATTATATATTAATTATGGTTATGCTTATTTATGTTGTTATTTTAGATGAAAAATTGTTATGTGCAAATTTTCAAAGCTTAAAACAAATAAACAGTATCATATTCTTTTTAATTTAGGTTAGTAATAACATAACTTTTAATTTGATTCTAGGTGTCCCTCCGTTTTTTCTATTGGAGGTCACATATCACACTTTTAACTTTTTTTCCAGTTAGGTTTATAATTTTAAAAAATTGAAGTCATGTCATCATTGTCGTTAAATTGATTGAACAATGTTAAAAAAACAATGACTAGACACCTTATTATAGATTTTTAAAATGACGTGATTCAATAAAAGTATGTGACACGAAAGCATAGTATGCAGTGAAGGTCGATTTGTACATTGTAAATCTCGACCTACACAATGGAGAGCTCGACCAATGTAGTGGGAAGCTTAGCCTGCACTGCAAGGATGTCGGTCTGCACAATGAGAAGGTCAGTCTGCATAATGGAGAGGGCGGTTTGCGTAGTGGGGAGCTCAACCAACACAATAGGGAGCTCGACCAGCACGGTAGGAGCTTGGTCTACAAGTGGGGAGCTCGACTTGCACAGTTGGGTCGAATGATAGTCCAAAAACTTATGTTAGGAACCTTGCTAAACGCACTTGCTGAATAGAACACAGAAAAATCCAAATGTGTTTACATAGGCTAGAAGATACCATATGCCAAATGATCTACTTCATCCAACGCTGAAGTCTTCAATCAATTGCTCGGTATCTATGAGCGAAACTTAAATGATTAAATCCTACATGAACGGTAGAAGGCGAAAGTACTTTGTTGTTTTGAACAAGAATTAAATGTCGTTAAATGTTCGACGTTTAAAAACAATAAAAGTGATAAGAAAAAAGACATATTTGCTGCATGTATATCTACTCTACTATGTGCAGATTGTCTATTACACGCATGCATTTGCTCCATCCTTTATAAATCAGAAGTGGACGTTAGAAAAAAAGAAGACATTCAAGGAATGTTCTTCACATCAGAAGTCGTGCTAATAAATCGTAATACCTACTCTTTTTCAAAGTACTAAAAAAACATTCCTACTTTGACAAATTGACTTTAACCAAGGGTTGCTTCATACGACAAGAGAACATCATCGAGAGAAAAACTCAATAAAGCGCACAAACTCAAAAGAATATTTGAGAGAGAGAAAGCTTAATAATAGAAACACTCTCAAGTTTCAGTGATATATAAGTTCATTGTTGCAAGAAGAGAAATGAGAGAACCATTGAGGGAGTTTATTAGATTGATTTGTATTAAACATATATCTGCTCTGCGTGATTTATCGTCTAAGGACTTGTAATAAATCGTTTGATTGTAAATTTTGAAGAGAATTAAAACACTTTATGTTCAACTCAGCGGGGTTAAACAATAGATTAGGAAGATATTTGGATTGTCTAGTGAAAACCAAGAATAGGTGAAACTCAGTGACGCTTAACTAGGTGGAGTTAATTAAATGATAGCTAGACAATATATCGGGAAGATATCTGGATTGTCTAGTGGAAACTAAGAGTGGGTTAAACTCAACTAGACAACATATCAAGAAGATATTTTTATTGCCTAGGGATACTAGGAGTGGTGAAGAATACTATGCAACTAGGAATTGGTGAAACTCAACAAGACAAGTATATCTGGAGAATACCGAGAGTGTCTAGGGATAATAGGAGTAGTGAGAATACTCAGCTGTAATATTGTTGAAGATTATAGTGGAACTCTCTAAGGTGTTAGAGGAGACTAGATATAGCTCAATGGAGTGAACTAATATAAAAACGACTGTGTGCTTATTACTCTATTCTCTTTAAACGCTTCCTTTACAAATCTTATAGTTGCATTTTATTTTAACTGATATTAAGACTCTTGCTATCAAACAAATTTTTATTAAAGAGCAAGTTATATCAAAACTCTGCAGGAAACCTTTTTAACAATTGAAAAACACTTACTATAAAGAATAGTTTGTTTAAATTGATCTCTAAAGTCGAGTGTTTAACAACTTATGTAAACTCTCTTAATCTTCGACAAAAGTGCTTTATTGTCTCTTTGTGAAAAATTTTCCAATAATATTATTCAACTTCACTTTTAATGTTTTTCTAGGTACTTCACCCAAAGACATTTAGAAGTATTGAGGGTCGTCAAGTTGGTTGCACACTATTTAATACTAAGTACTTAGTAACTGACATCATGCATATCTAATCTTGACCCAAAACCTTACACTACATAACCCATGACTAAAAAAAAGTGTAGACTACTTGATTCATTATTCAAAGCCCAAAGAAAAACTCCATACTACTAGACCCAAAAGAAAAGATCCAAATAAATAAAATTCATAAATGACTCAAGAGAATAAGAATTTGAATCAACCTTTACATAGATTCAAACTTTTCTTAAATGTGTTTGACAAAAAAATATCTTATCATATTTTATATTGAAAAAATCACTTTTAAATATAACTTTTGTGTCCACACATTAAAAAAAATAAAATTTCCGTGATCTTAATGAATAAATAATTAGAAGAAATATAAAACCTTTAAGAAGTCATACCAATATCAAGACCAAACGACACCGTCCAACCATTCACCTCCACCACCACAAAGCCTGCAACTATTAGGGTTAATGACAATACTCGCTCGAGCGATCTTTCTACGAAAATAATTGTTAAGTACTAAAATAATTGTTAAGTGAACAATGTTATCACACATAATACTTTTTCGTTATAATAAATGAATAAACTCGTGAAGAATTATTTTAAATGTTAAATCATTCTTTAGTGTAAATTTTGAATATAAAGCAAAACTAAATAATAATTTATAATTAAATAAAAGTAAAAAACAAATACTCGTGTACTCTTCTAAATAAATTTACTCTGATATAATTTTCAAACAAAAATTTTAATTCTATTAGCTTTATTTAAATTTGGTTAATAATTGAAATAATATGAATATGTATTTAATCTTTAATCATGTGTTAGGATTCTAAAATGAATTTTTTACTTTTTATTTTATTGTTTTATATATTTAAAACTTTTAGTAATCCTTTTAAAATTCATTATAAATTGATATTAATTTAATAATTAAGTATTTAATTATATTATCTATTAATAGAATTGAAACGAAATTAAACAAAATCAAATTTAATAATTATATAATTAAGTATTTAATTATNATAATTAAGTATTTAATTATATTATCTATTAATAGAATTGAAACGAAATTAAACAAAATCAAATTTAATAATTATATAATTAAGTATTTAATTATATTATCTATTAAGTATTTAATTATATAATCTACTATTTACCCCAGAAGTTATAATTAAAACATAACAATCATCGTAATTTTCTTGTTTGAATAATAAGAAGACAAAAACATCAAACAAAGTTGAAATTGATAACTTTGGAGAGTCGTGTGGAACAGCATAGTCTTTGCCTCTTTGAGTTGTGTGAAAACTTCAGGTTTTGGTTCCTCAGGTTTTATCATCTTTCTGTGATCTCTGTGCCCTAAGAAAGAGAGAAATGGAAGCAGCATGGGCCACAACAGTGACTATCATAGTGATACTTGTTCTGATATGGGCATGGAAGATTTTGAACTGGTTATGGTTCAAACCAAAGAGGCTTGAAAAGCTGCTAAGAGAGCAAGGCTTTCAAGGCAATCCGTACAAGCTTTTTGTTGGAGACAGCAAGGAGTTTCTCAAAATGAGAAAGGAAGCCTTGTCCAAACCCATGAATCTCTGTGATGACATAGCGCCGCGTGTGTCTTCCTACATGCATCATATTGTCAACACACATGGTATTTTTCGATTCTTTTTTTGCAGTTTTCATCTATCTACCTAACTTTGACAATTCATACTCATGCGCCCTTTTTCTTTTCTAATGTTCTACATCTAGTGACTGTATTTTATAGTCCATTTTTCAGTGTATTGTGTTTGTTGGGTTTATGTTACATGATCGTTGAGGAGTTGTATATGGGGTGCTAATTTTTGTTACAGAAATTTAGATAGATTAAAGTTTAGAAAATTCGCACAAAACAGGGGAAAGTTCAGAAAAGAAGGTGAATTCAATTTGATGGTGGCTATGGATAATGTCTTCCTTTAAACCTCCAATTGCATTCTCAATGTAGCGAAAAACATGGCATCTTTTTAAGAAAAATAAAACATATCAAGGGAAAAGAAGAATAACATATCATTTTCCTTTCATTGATTTGAATGTGTACAGAACATATAACCATTGTGCATATTTGCTAATGTAACAGAATAAAAATCCACTAGAAACAAACCCCAGTCAGGACATAACAGATTATTGGTGTGTCAGTAATCAATTTCATCACTTTGTTTCCGAAAGGTACTCCCTGCATTGGCCAACGTACCAGATTATGATGAATTGGGGACGACAAATGATGAAATATTAACTAATATATGGTGATGGATATTATGCTGAGATGATATTTCCTATAAACTTCAACAGAATATAGGGGTGAATACATGATATTNAGCTTATTTTTCCATCTTAATACACTTTAAGGAGTGCATTCATTGTGTACCAAAAGGTTCCCATGGTTTCTAGTTCATCTCTAATGAGAACAGTCCGCATACAAAGTAGCATAGCATGTCCTCTTAATTCCTGATTTTTCTTTTCCTTTTATATGTTATCCTTAGTGTGGAACTGTTTGAACCTTACCAATTGCCGACGGTATGCAGGTAAGAACTCTTTTATCTGGTTAGGACCAACTCCAAGGTTGACCATCTTAGATCCTGGGCAAATCAAAGATGTACTTAACAATATGTCTGACTTCCCAAAGCCTAACGCAAATCCACTTGTCAAGTTACTAGCAACCGGCCTTNTCGACCATGATGGAGAAAAGTGGAGCAAGCACAGAAGGTTAATCAACCCTGCTTTCAATTTAGAAAAATTAAAGGTCAGTTGCTTGCATTTGATAGATATAGACTT